>NC_050593.1:10958469-11274303 GCF_013368585.1 Megalops cyprinoides | reverse complement strand
TATCGTTAATAGATACTGGCATTTAAGTTGATTTTTTTTTCTAAGCACGCTTAAATAAACACATAGGGAAAAACTGTGAAGTAACAGCAACGGGGCAAATGTGAAGCGTGTCCTGGACGGTGTGGCTAGGAGGCGCGAGGCAGCCCTCCCCCCCCCCTGACCTTGAAGACCAGCTCTCGCAGCCTGTCCGAGTGCTTGCTGTTCAACAGCAGGGTGTAGCAGGTGTCGGCGGCCCCGGGTTCAAACAGTAGCAGGAAGAGCTGGTCCCGCGCAGCGCTGGTCTGCAGCAGCGTCAGCAGCAGCTCCAGGATCCCACAGAGCTGCGGAGACAGGGAGTGTGTGTGAGTGTGTGTGTGTGTGTGTGGACATGGGAGACAGGGAGAGAGGGATGGGAGGAAATCGGGGCAGGAAGGAAAAGGCCCAATTAATTGTCGTGCCAATAAATCCTGCCGCAGCTAAGAGAATTGAGTGAGATGGAGGGAGCGATGGATTGATTTCGCTCTGTCTGTTTAACTTCGGGGGCCGCGGTCGATGGCTATCAAGGTGAAAGCTTTGCTGCTGAACAGCTTGCAGGAGCCAAGCTCTGCCCGCCGGGCCAAGCTGGACTCTCATATCACAGCGAGGAGTCAAGCAAGACAAAGTCCAGCTAAGAGCCAGCAGGGCTGCCATAACATGTGAGCGCTGCTGAGAACACACCCGCATTCATCTTAACAGCCATACTCTTCTCTTTTTAGCCAAATCAGACAGGCAACAGAACTGAAAAATGAATACAGAGTAGTAGTGATAGAGGGGGGGCTCCTTGAACCTGAGGGCTGGAGCTTACATTTATATTACATTTATTCATTTGCCAGACGCTTTTATCCAAAGCGACTTACGAGTTTGAATAAAAGCTGCCCCATGCTGTCAATCACTGGCTCATTTTAACCTATCAAAAGACTCTGCTTTCCAGAGAAGGACTCTGATTTGTTCAATCAGCGGGTCACTAATAACATACAGGGGTCGTGAAGCCATATTCACTCACCTCTATAAATCAGCAAAGGAAATGTCTTAATCGGCAGGAGGAAAAACACCAGCAGTCTTCTGCGGGCCTTAACATGAGATAACTTTCTGCTGACCTCAGTACCTCTCTCTTTAATTTATTTTATCCTCCTTGCCTCACAAACTTCGCACAGGGATCATTTCTTCAGCACCTGGTGATTTATTTCATGCATAACTCAATTATTCATATGGGGTTCTTGACATGATGCGATATGATATGGTTGCGGCAGACGTATCTGTAGCAGGTCTTAAGGTTTGTTTATTAGGGCTGTCATTAATTATACATTGAACTTGTGAGATTAATTTAAAAATAACAGGTTGATTTTTTTTTTTAAATGAATTGCAGTTCCCCATTCAATCACTTGTCATTTCCCCCAGAAAGGTTTGATCGTGATCGCTGAGAAATGACATGAAGTCATGATTCTTAGCAAGCTGTGAGAGGAAGAAAAGCGGCTCTTATATATCTGCTGCAAGGAAAGTGCCACAGAGTGGAAGACTAAAACAAAACAAAACAAAAAAAAAACGTTCCAGATGGGGCAGGCCTAGTTTCAGCATCATCCAAGCACAGAAGAAAAATTTAAGTACCACCTACATGCTCCTCATGCTTTTGCAGCTGTCAATCGAATTTCCAACAGCTACTCGCCTTTCTCAGTCTTAATTTCATACAACATACTTTTCAGAACACCAAGGAGAGCCACGCAGTCTTATGTGCCACTGTGTAACTACAGCCATCGGTCAGTGAAAAGCAACTGACCACTGGCCACTTCTCAGATGAAGAAGCTGTGATGGAAAAGCTTTCCACTTCACGCTGTATGACAGATTCTCGAAACGGCACATTCAATAAACAGCTCAACCTCTCCGGTGCAAGAACTGCTTTCCGTCAGTAAACGTGTGAAACCCGTTTCCACGTGTTGACATTAGGTCTAAGCGCAAAAGATTGCAAGGTACGCTGTGACTGGACTGTGTAGAACTGCTTGAAGATCACGTAACAAAACACTCTTTGTTATAAAACGTATGAACCTTGTTTATCAGCACACAATTATGCTACTTGTAAGACGCGAAAACCATTCCAAATCCGCTAAGCTGGTCGTATTAATAAACAGGAACTTGGACTAAAACTTGATCCTTTATTTTTAGTTTTGTTTACTAGAGAGCTTCCAAACAAAATCTTTACATTCAGCTCTATGTCCAGCTAGAGTTAGTTGTTTACTTCGAGATGTTGGGTAAAATGTTGTTCCAGCAAAGTTCAAAAACACAATTTAAAATTGAGAATTATCGCATCTAACTTTCAACAGCAAAACCAATCACAATCATTGTTTTTGAAACAGTCTGACAGCCCTGTTTATTTTTTAATTCATGTGCCAATTGGTTTAAAGAGCAAGTGGAAAGCTCCTGAAGATAAGCTACTGTAAGCCACCTTCTGACACAAAGACCCAGAGCCAGATCCATTCACAGCGTCTCAGAGTGGGCGAGAACTAAATTCAGGTTCTGAGCTTTATCCTTAACAATCATTTTATTTAACTGTATAATCACATATGTGACCCATTTATTGCATTGGTATTCCAAGAAAAGCTGTTTTATACAGCTGTATTTGAATAGTTTGCTTACTTTAACTGCCAGGAATCCCCTCCCGCCATCACGCTTGCCCCCTCACCTGCTCTTCATCACCAATGGCTGCAATGTATCCCAGAATGCTCTGCAGCTCGTCCTGGCCCACGCCCTTGCTGATGTAGTACTTGAGAAGGCCGCAGAGCGACGCCCGGATGGTGCGCACATCGTCCTCGCTCAGGTCCCCTTCCCTGTTGCCGCTGCTGTGGGGAGACAACCCATAATAATAAACAAACCTGCCATTATGGAGCAAGACAAACCTGTCAATCAAACCTGCGTTAGCAGGGGAAGAGGGAACAGAGCCACACCATCAACACAGGCTCGAGGGGTGGGGCTCACGGAGCGCAGAGCATGCTGGGAAATGCAGTGGAGGTCACAGAGCACTCGGCATGCTGGGAAATGCAGTGGAGGTCACAGAGCACTCGGCATGCTGGGAAATGGACGCTCACCCATAGTAGAGGCGGATGGTGTCCAGCAGGAACTGCACGCCGTACTTCTTCCTGAACTGTTTCCTGCTGTCCTTAATGACGGTGGACATGTACTGGATGTGACCTTCACCACAAACACAAACACACATTGCCATCACGTCACACTGTCACAACTGCCACCAGGGTGGAGACACAGCTGTCTGTTAATGACAGTGACATCTAATGCACATGCGCACTTACACACACACACACACACACTTACACAGACATACACACACACACTCACACACTCACACACTCTCACTGGACACAAGTGTGCAAATGAACACTAAAAAGCACACAAAGCATACACAAAACTTTACACCCACACACATACATGCATTCACAAATGCACAACAAAATAAATATACACATAGCCCCACATACACACACATAAACCACAAACACAAGCAAATTCACACACAAAGCGCTTATAAACACACACACAAGTCCACACGCAAACACACAGAGGCACACACATACACACACACACACACACACACACACACACACATACACACACAAAGCGCTTATAAACACACACACAAGTCCACACAACACACAAGCTCATACGCAAACACAGAGAGGCACACACACACACACACACACACACACACACACGAGGCTCACCGATGCGCAGGGGGAAGTCTCCCTGGTTCCAGATGCTGAAGTTGAAGAGCAGGTGCGTGTGTAGCTGCTGCAGCAGCTGGGGGTTCTTCTCAAAGGTGACCTGCTCCACCAGCAGCTGCACAGCCACCAGAACACTCACATCCACCAGGTTAGGGGGCAGCTGGAGACATAGGGGGAAACATTACAGCGTGACACAGAGCAGAGAGGAAATTCAGAGAGAGGGGACATGTTATGGGGTGACACAGAGAGGAGAGGAAGTGAAGAGAGAGGGGACATGTTATAGGGTGACACAGAGAGGAGAGGAAGTGAAGAGAGAGGGGACATGTTATAGGGTGACACAGAGAGGAGAGGAAATGAAGAGGGAGGGGACATGTTATAGGGTGACACAGAGAGGAGAGGAAATTCAGAGAGCTGAGAGACAGATGAACAGGGTTCAATATGATCTTATAAATATGATTGTATCATATTTACTTCTTCCACGACCTGTCAATGGCATTTTATGGGTTTCAAGAAATTGTGAAATTGGGAAACTGTGAAACTGGGCTTCTTTGAAGACAGAGGAGTACATTATTTTGGAAGTATTTCATGTCTGTGCAGATATACACTTGGCAGGAAATAACTGTCACCGGTGACCTTTGATACGAAGCTTAATGTACAACCAAGCAAGCTAGCCAATTTGTTTGCAATGCCAACACATCTCTAGGCGTGATATTAAAAGACATTTGTTGATAGTAAGTGATATTAAGCTAGCAATTTAGCGAGTAACAAAGATGGGCATATTCTGCTTGCTGCAGAGGAAAGAGCTGCCATTACCAGTGGGGTACTTGACCACTATTATTTTCTATAATGAAAATATCTGAGGGCTTTCGAGGACCATGAGAACTGGAGACAGACGGGAGGGAGGACAGAGAGTGTGAGAGAAGGAGGGGGCGGGGAAGGCGAGGGGTGTGACAATGGAGCAAAGGTTAGCGGCAGGACAGAAGGAGAGGGCGCAGGGAGGGGGCGTGAGAGACAGGCCAGGCATGCGGGAGCGGAGAGGGAGGGGGCAGGACAGGTCAGCGCTCTGACCTTCTGCAGCAAGGCTCCCAGCGTGGCCACTCCATGGGAGTGGAGCAGGCTCTCCTGGTTAATTGGATGCCTCTGGATGAAGTGCTTTATCACCAGCAGGAAGGTGGCCACCAAGTTCTTTTCCAGACGCGCCTCTGAGTAACAGGCACACACACATACACACACAGATACACACACACACATTATTAATGTATTTACACATTTATTCAACTGAACAAAAAAAACCTAACTAAAAGAACAAATTGAAAATTGTGTTGCGATTACCACAAATGCAATCACACCTTGAAACAGCTAAAAAAAAACCTAAAGTTTATAAATAATTTATATTAATTAAAAAATGAACCATAAGCAGTTTGTCTGCAACCTGACTAGATGATTCAATTAGTCTTTGGCCACTGTACCCTGGCTGCATTGCCAGAGTTTCCACTGGCCTTTCCCTGCCTGGCCAACCCATCTTTTGGGTCCTATGTTACACAGAACAGTTCACACGCTACCTGCCTTTCAGCAGCTTCTTCTACAAAATGATAACACTCACACAGCTCCACCGCCTACCTGTTTGTTCAGTTACTAGTGAGCAAACTGTTGACGCACCGTTTGTGGCTTCATAGCAGGTGGTGCAATAGGGCAGTTAGGTGTTTATGCACCAGATATGCAAAACTTTTTTTGTTCATTTCTCCATCAGCTGCATTCATAACGCTTCCTCTCAGCCCACACAAACAAGTCAACACCGGCAAAACTGAAATGTGGCACAATGCAGGGAAGAGTGGACTGGATAACAGATGATTTTTAAAACGCAAATGCATACCTTAACATTAAGAAACTGAATCACAGAATGGCAAGGCAAGTACACTGTTGCAACACAAGCACCTGGAAAGGTTTTGCCGAAATGTATGTGCATTTGCAAAGAAGGCTTCAGTGATTTCCAGTGCTGCCACTGAGCGTAGAAGCCTCATAAAAGTCCATTCCCTGTGATAAGGGTCAGAGAGGCGCGACAGGTGTTTGGGCTAAAAGCGACTTACCTGAGGCCCTGTTGGAGGGCAGTATGACCCAGTCCCCCTCGGCGGGAGTGGCGAGGTCAGGGGTGATGAACTCTGACCCCGCGGGTTCAGCGGGCTGATCTGGGGTCAGCAGGGCCAGCTGCTCCAGGATGGGGAAGAGCACTGGGAGCCCTCCCACGCAGTTAATCATGTCCTGAACAGGGACAGTGCGGCAGGACGTGAAATAATAGATTTGTGTGCATTTCCTGAAGAAAATTCAATGTGCGGTTTCATGTTTATATTATTGACAGTATGCAGAAAAGGGTTAATATCACTATTGGAGTTGCCATGCACCTTCTTGTCCCACCTTCAGGCAACCACACTAATTAAACATGTATACTTAGGTACTTCTTGTTTTTTCAGGTTGCACAAGTTAACTTGTGGCAGTGCTTCAATGGTGTTATGCTCACACACACCGGTCTGGGAGTGTTGTTAGCCTGGTCTGACACTGCTGCTCATTCAACCTGAATGGACACGCTTACGTTCTTTAGTGCTGGAAGTCGCTCTGGATAAGAGCGTCCGCTAAACGAATGTAATGTAATGTACTGTAATGTAAAAACACTAGCGAAGCGTTCTCCATTTGTCCCTCCTGACGGCGTACCTTGATGTCCCAGTTGACCACTTTGTTCCCGGTGAGGCGGCCGTGCAGCAGGTTTGGGGACAGGTCCAGACAGATGGGGTTCCGACACGCCTGCGGGACACAGCGAACTCTCTGATCAACAGCTGACAGCGCAGATAAGGAGACACTCTGCTGACTCACACACACCATATACTTCCGTATGAGTGAAATACATGTAAAATGAAGACAGGAATATCTCTGTACGCAGTGCACCCGCTGTGAATTTGGATGGGGTGAATGACTGACTGACTCACCTTGGGGGAGTAGTGCACTAGGAGTTTGGAGGGCAGGTCCCCCAGCTCCGACTCCTGGTTCTTGAAAGGCGAGATGCAGTTCGGACCTGAAATGAGGAGATTTTTAAAATGAAAGGGTTCACAGCACGTCACACAGCATCACAGGTCTTCACCCTTCCCTCCACCTGATCTCTCTCCTTAGTACCGCCACGCTTGCCTAGACCCGATCTCTCTCCTCACTGCCCCCGACCCTTACCTGAACCTGATATCTCCCATCTGCCCCCTACTCTTACCTCTACCTAAACCTCAGCGCTCCCAGACTTTACCTCCCTTCGACCCCTCTCCTCACAGCCCCCCACCCTTACCTAAACCTGACTCCTCCCCTACACCCCCCCTCCCCCGCCCCGTACCTGCGCTGCAGAGGGCTTTGATCTGGGCGGGCTGCAGCGGCTCGTGGAACACCAGGACGCTGCCCAGCTGGCCCTGCAGCGAGGTGGGGCTGCCCCACTCGCTGTCCTGCGTCCCCGCCGAGATCAGCTTGGTCACGGACTCGGGCTTGCCCCCCAGCAGGCCCCCCCAGCCCGGGGCGGACAGGATGCCTCCCAGCGAGGAGCGGCCCGGGGCGGGCGCCATGGAGAAGGGCGGGTCGGGGATCTGAGACGGGGGCGGGGTGGTGGTTCTGTGTCCCGCCGACCCAATGCAGCAGGAGGTGAAGGGCTGAGGGGACAAATGAACCACACTGAGCATTACGAAGCGCTATAACACCGGGTGAGAGTTACAAAGAGCTATAACACCGGTGAGAGTTACAAAGAGCTATAACACCGGGTGAGAGTTACAAAGCACTATAACACCGGGTGAGAGTTACAAAGAGCTATAACACCGGTGAGAGTTACAAAGCGCTATAACACCGGTGAGAGTTACAAAGCACTATAACACCGGGTGAGAGTTACAAAGAGCTATAACACCGGGTGAGAGTTACAAAGAGCTATAACACCGGTGAGAGTTACAAAGCGCTATAACACCGGTGAGAGTTACAAAGAGTTACAACACCGGGTGAGAGTTACAAAGAGCTATAACACCGGGTGAGAGTTACAAAGAGCTATAACACCGGTGAGAGTTACAAAGAGCTATAACACCGGGTGAGAGTTACAAAGAGCTATAACACCGGTGAGAGTTACAAAGCGCTATAACACCGGTGAGAGTTACAAAGCGCTATAACACCGGTGAGAGTTACAAAGAGCTATAACACCGGGTGAGAGTTACAAAGAGCTATAACACCGGTGAGAGTTACAAAGAGCTATAACACCGGTGAGAGTTACAAAGAGCTATAACACCGGTGAGAGTTACAAAGAGCTATAACACCGGGTGAGAGTTACAAAGAGCTATAACACCGGGTGAGAGTTACAAAGCACTATAACACCAGTGAGAGTTACAAAGCGCTATAACACCGGTGAGAGTTACAAAGAGCTATAACACCGGTGAGAGTTACAAAGAGCTATAACACCGGTGAGAGTTACAAAGAGCTATAACACCGGTGAGAGTTACAAAGAGCTATAACACCGGGTGAGAGTTACAAAGCACTATAACACCAGTGAGAGTTACAAAGCACTATAACACCGGTGAGAGTTACAAAGAGCTATAACACCGGGTGAGAGTTACAAAGCGCTATAACACCGGTGAGAGTTACAAAGAGCTATAACACCGGTGAGAGTTACAAAGAGCTATAACACCGGGTGAGAGTTACAAAGAGCTATAACACCGGTGAGAGTTACAAAGAGTTACAACACCGGGTGAGAGTTACAAAGCTATAACACCGGGTGAGAGTTACAAAGAGCTATAACACCGGTGAGAGTTACAAAGAGCTATAACACCGGTGAGAGTTACAAAGCGCTATAACGCTGGATGAAAGTTACAAAGAGCTATAACACCGGGTGAAAGTTACAAACAGCTATAACACTGGGTGAAAGTTACAAAGCGCTACAACACGGGGTGAAAGTTACAAAGAGCTATAACACCGGGTGAGAGTTACAAAGAGCTATAACACGGGGTGAAAGTTACAAAGAGCTATACTCCAAAGCTTGAAAGACCATTACAAAGCACTATTATCCACAATGAGCACTATAAGCACAGGCTGAGTAATTATAAACCACCATGACTCAGCTATAAGCAACCACAAAGCGCTATAAACCAGGCTGAGCATTATAAAGCACTATAATCTAGACTGATCATTATTAGGCTTTATAACCCACACTGAGCATTAGACTGAACACCTAGACTGAACTGAGCTTTCTAAAGACATATAAACCCTTCTCTAAACATTATAAAGACATTTAACCCACATGTGCCACTATAAACACAACTACCTTGGAAACAGCATTACAAAGTATTATAACCTAGCACAATGCTGAGCATTATAAAGAGCTATAAACCCTGAATATTATAAAGCTCTATAACCCTGGTATGAGCATTATAAAGAACTATAAACCCTGAATATTATAAAGCCCTATAACCCTGGTATGAGCATTATAAAGCACTATAATAGAGCACCATGCTGAGGAACATAGAGCTAAACCAAGCAGATGAGTGTCAAAAAGCTATTGCTATGACTGACGTTTACACTGACGTTAGGACATGAAGCACACCCCCCTAAAACGAGGACCCCGATTCACTGCACCGGCATTCTGACCTCTGTCATGGCTGGGTACTTGAGGGGGGCTGACAGCTTCTGCTGCCCGTCCACGTAGATGTACACCAGGCTTTGCCCAAAGGGCCTCTTTCCCGGCACATGTACCACGCCGATGCTGTGCTGTGGGCGAAAGCGAAGAGAAAGCGGCATTACATAACCGCGCATAATTCCCCCCACAAAGAGTCATCACGGGAATCGCGGCTGAGAGGCTGAGCCCCGGCGGGGCGGAAGGCAAACCCCGAGCGGCCCGCCGGTGACAGAGACAGGGGATGATGTCACTCGCTCACCCAGAGTGAGTCACAGAAGCAGTAATCCGGCAGCATGACCGTGACGTACTCCTTCTTGGTGCACACCGCCACCACCAGCACCCCCGCCGAGCTGATGAAGGCCTCGAACCCTGTCCCTCCCGGGGTGAAAAAGCTGGGGACACAGAAACGCTCTCAGACTGACGTTCTGTATGGGAGCTCTTACAAATCCTCACAACCGCCTTTAACAAGCTGGGAAGTACCGTCAAAATGAACCTTTCCTTTAACCTCTAGCTACTTTCATTTTTCTCCTTCTCACTGGCACACTTCTCTAGCCTGTGCAGCTCCTTCCCCTTTCTCAACTGTAAAACTCCCCCCCCTTTCTTGCCTATATAACTCCTCCTTTTTCCTCACCTATACACTACTCCCCCTTTCTCCCCTGTACAGCACCTCCCCCTTTCTCACCTGTACAACTCCTCTTTCTTGCTTGTACACTCTTATCCCTGTCTTGTCTATGTAACTCCTCCTTATTGGTCACCTGTACACCCCTCCCCCTTTGCCACCTTTAGACTCCACCCCCTTCCTTGCCTGTACACTACTCCCCTCAGCTTGTCTGTATAACTCCTCCCCCTTTCTCAACTGTACAACTCCTCCCCCTTCCTTACCTGTACAACTCCTCCCCCTTTCTCGTCTGTGCACCACTCCCGCGTCTCATCTGCATAACTCCTCCCCTTTCTAACGTGCACAACTCCTCCCCCTTCCTCCCCTGTACAGCCCCCCGCCTCCCTCTCTCACCTGTACAGCTGCTTCCTCTTCTCCCCCTTGCTGGGCCCCTGCTGGTCCTGGTCCAGCGACAGCCAGGCCAGGAAGCTGAAGGCGGAGCCGGGCCAGCGCTGGATGGTGGGCACGGCGATGCCGGCCATGCTGGGCGACAGGTCGAAGTACTGCATGGCGCTCTCCAGGCCCTGCTTGCGCACCATGCCCAGCACGGCCCTGAGCACGGGCCCCACGTAGGGGTGCGCCCGGCGGGGGTCGTCGGTGCGCAGCAGCCGGAGCAGCTGCAGCAGCTCGGCCCCGCCCAGCGACTGGCTCCCCAGCGCCCCCAGCAGGGCCAGCAGGCTCTCGGCGCAGGTGCGGTGCAGCCGGGCGTGGCGCTCCAGCGCGCCGAGGAGGCGCACGGCCATGGCGGCGTTGACGCAGGTGGCCCGCGTCTGCCGGTTGATGCAGCAGAGCCGGCGCAGCCAGTCGGCCGTGAAGATCTGCAGCTCCGGCGACTCCAGGTCCGGCAGCCACTGGATCAGCAGCAGCAGCGGCTGCACGTTGCTGATGCCCAGGATCCCCACCGACGTGTGCTCCCCTTCCACCGCCTGCGGGACGGAGAGACGGGGGGGGGGACAGCAACGGAGGGAGGGCAGGAAGAGGAGGGGGAGAGGAGGGGCAGGGCAGGAAGAGGAGGGATGGAGAGAGGAGGGGCAGGGCAGGAAGAGGAGGGATGGAGAGAGGAGGGGCAGGGCAGGAAGAGGAGGGGGAGACAGCGACGGAGAGAGGGCAGGAAGAGGAGGGATGGAGAGAGGAGGGGCAGGAAGAGGAGGGGGAGAGGAGGGAAGGAGAGAGGAGGGGCAGGAAGAGGAGGGGGAGAGGAGGGGCAGGGCAGGAAGAGGAGGGGGAGAGGAGGGATGGAGAGAGGAGGGGCAGGGCAGGAAGAGGAGGGGGAGAGGAGGGATGGAGAGAGGAGGGGCAGGGCAGGAAGAAGAGGGGGAGAGGAGGGAAGGAGAGAGGAGGGGCAGGGCAGGAAGAGGAGGGGGAGAGGAGGGAGGGGAAAAAGAGTGACAGAGAAGGACGGGATGGGGAGACGGATGATAGAGATGGAGAGACGGGGGAGTGCGTGAGGGAGAGAGGAGAGACAGGGCAAGAAGAGGAGACAGGAAGAAAGAGTGTGAGATGAAGGAATGGGGAGATGGCAGAGAGATGGTGAAAAGGAGAGACGAAGAAGTGAGGGCCGAGGATGCAAAAAAGAGGGGTTTGGCAGAAAGACAGAGGCAAAACAGATAGAGATTGGGATAAAAAGGTTAAAGTTGGGACAGAGACAGAGAGAGAGGAGTGGAGAGACAGGAGGATGAGGAGAGAGAGATCGGGAGAGTGAGAAAAAGGAGGAGAGAGAGGATAGGGGGCGGTGGGAGAAAGATGGGGGGAAGGAATAACAGCAGAGAGAGGGAGTGAAATAAATTGGCAGGCTCTCCTCTCACATTTTTTACAGTGATTCCCTCTGATTTAGGAAGTCTTAGGAGGACTTAGGAATGCCTCAGTATTGGCAAACACACACTCCTACACACCCTCGCATATACACACAAGGGGCTATGAGAAGGGAGCCTCACCATGTTCATGAGCTCCTTCAGCAGGTGCTTGGAGGGCTGGCCCAGGGAGACGAGCACCTCGTACAGGTGAGTGTAGCCGATGCGCTCCTTGAACACTTCCTGCAAGGGAGGGCTGTTATTGGAATCATCCCTGCCGCGTCACTCTGGGTTCACCGTCATCTGCACTGCGGCGATTTCCCACCCCACCGCATTACACAATCACTGACACTGCCAGTGTTAGGATGAGGTGGCGGACACGCTCTGGACAAGCGACGTGACTGACAGTCTGGTCACAGACATTAAACCTGGTTCCTCTCGCCCAGGTGAAGAGTCTCACCTTAGCAGCCGGAGACTTGTGCATCACGGTGGTCAGGGCCTTGATGGTGGACACGGCCAGAGAATCCAGCCGTCCCTGGAACACCTGCGGGGACATCACAGTTCTCGCTCAGCCAGCGGTGGCCCAATCGCGGCCCGGCCCTTAATCTCGGACCCCGCCCACTCCCTCCCGGCCAGTGAAAGTAAACACGCCCCTTTTTATTCCTGCCCACAGACACAACGAGGTTGGCATGCAACACAGGTGGGGTGAGGATGCAACACTGAGGCCCCCTCGGAGGGGGGTGAGGGACGGGCCGAAACCGCGTCACCGCCACAGCGACGACGCGACCCTCAAAAGCATGCAGCAGCTTCCATATACCGGCAGGAATAGAACGGGGCTGTTTAGAATCACCTCGCCCCCTCTGTGCGTTTGACCTGATTATCACAGCAGGGGAAGGCCAGTTACTGAGTGCCGTGCTTAATTCCCAGGTTGCAGGTAATTGCGGACGTGTAACTGAGTGGATTTCAGCGCTCAGGCAGTTTGCTCAATCGTCAGATCTGACAAGGAAACGAAAAGGGTTTTAGAAAACGTTCTGCTCCAGTGCAGCGAAGGATTTCACATAAAGGCCGGCTTATTTTGGCTTTTAGATTCCGTGGGAATTGATGAGAGATGCGTATCACTCTGGAGCAAAAAGCTTTCCGCAACCACCCCGAGTTTTCTTCACCCGTCCAGACAAAACAAAACAAAACAAAACAAACAAAAAAAAAAAACACATTCTGACAACACCCACCGAAGATCTGCGCAGTTTCCTGTCCACCCACACGGACTGCGCCTGCTCTGCGCAGTCTAATTCAGGAAACCCACGCGCGCACAGCTCTGTCCAGCCCAGCCCCCCTCGCTGCCTCCACCACGAGAGCCCATTCTGACATGCTGTCACATGACCGACCCTCCCCCCTCCCCCCTCGCCCCTCCCCTCCACAGTGAAGCCCACCCCGGCTCTCGGCAGACAGTGCAGCTCAGACCAGCTGGAGAGGCGCTGCGGTTCGCGAATACCGAGAAAAAGAAGCGTGGAAAATAAAAAACAAAAAAAAAACAACGCACAACATATAGCAGCCTCCAGACACTGCCGGCCACGCGGCGCGACCCGGTGCACACGCAAGCAAGGTGACGTCAGAGCATACCCACAGCCACGTACCGCACAACCCACACTGGAGGGGAAAATAAGGACGGGGAAGGGGGGGACAAGACGAGGAAACCCAAACAGAGATGATCATCAAGAGCGTGGAAGGGGCGACTTGAGAAACCACTCCATCACAGGACACACCTCGGTACTGCACAGCGGACAGGGGGTCAGGGGGTCAGGGGGGGTAACCGCACCCGCCTAAGCAAGGCACTACATCTGACAACAGATGTATGCAAAACGCTACGGATGAAGGTTCAGATTACTACAGATATGTACCTGAGATGAACAGTGGTATAGAGGCGGCTATAGCTCATTACAGGTGTACGGGTGTGATTTCAGGTAAGTATACGTGGATAGAGCAGAGTACGGGAAACAGGTGTCGCAGCTGTGACCTCGTGCTGGAGTGGCCGTCTCAGTGGCTGCGTGGTGGAGGTGACAGACCGGTGACAGGGCAGTACCTGCGTCTCACTCAGTTCTGTCAGTAATCTGTTGGTTAAATCTTTCTGGCTCTTCTCTGCTCCCTTACATATAGCATTAACCAGCTGTAGGATGAACGACAAGCAGTGTCAGGCGTTAGGGGCAAGGTGAAACAGGAGGAGGAGGAGAGGGGAGGAGAGGAGAGGAGAAGAGAGGAGGAGGGGTTTCTGAAGCAGTGATCCAGGGGAGATGGCCGCTGGGCGCTGAGACACTGGGGAGGTAAACACAGAGGTGAGGAGTGGACATGCACAGTGAGCAAACAGTGTGTCAGGTTAGGGGTTATAGGCCCACCACGCTGCACAAGAGCATCTCCACACACCCTCCCCAAACACACACGCACACACACACACACACATACACACATACACACACGCAAACACACACACACACACGCACACACACACACACACACACACACACACACGCACAGACGCATACACACACACGCACACGCACGCACGCGCACGCACGCGCACGCACACACACACATACACGCACACACACACACGCACACACGCATACACACACGCGCACACGCACACGCACACGCACGCGCACGCGCACACGCACACGCACACACGCACACACACACACACACACTTCCCCCCAGCCCCCCCCTGCACACACAGCAAGGTTCCTCCCTCCCTCCCTCCCTCCCTCCCCAGCCAATCGTAGGCAGCAGCTGTGGGTCTGGCTGCAGGTGGGCGTGGCTTTACCTTGCTGTTCTGCAGCAGCCGTGTCAGGTGCTCGAAGCAGTTGCTGTTGAGGAAGATGGCCTGAAGGACGGGTCGGTCCGAACACCGGAACATCTCCCGGATGGTGTCTGAGGGGGGGTCAAAGGTCAAGGGTCAAGGGTCGCAGGCACCGAAACCACCCTCCTCCTACATCGGCACCCCGGTAGCGCCTTAAGTCCCAACCAAAACGCACTCACCCAGCATGTGCACCTGCAGCGCCACGAAGCGGCTCTCCCAGTGGCGGGACCGCTGCTGGGGGGCGCGGCCTCGCGCCCGCAGCGCGGCCGGGTCCGAGTTGAGCAGCTTGAAGTAGCTCTCCAGCACGGCGCTGATCTCCACCTGCCGCTGGTCGGAGCTGCTGGCCAGCAGCCGGTGCACCACCTCGCGGAGGCAGCCCAGCGTCAGCAGCGCCTTGCGGTCCGGCGCCTCCGAGTCCCACTCGTCCCCGTCGCCGCCCTCGCAGTCCGCCAGCACCCGCAGCAGCACCTCCATGGTGGCCGGGGAGATGGCCAGGAGCGCGTTGCGCTGCGGGGGGGGGGTTATAACGTCACAGCTCAGTATTATTATTACACTACATCATTTTTTTCTTTTTTCTTTTTTCCGTTTTCTCCCCAATTTGAAATGGCCAATTCCCCAAATTTTTGGAATGCCCAATTTGTCATCGATGTTTGGTCCCAATGCACAGCCCCCACTGTCAATCCGGGAGAATGTGGACAAGCGCGTGCCCTCCTCCGAGACGTACCCACCCCTATCCCCGAGCGGAACGAAGCCAATGTGTTCCGCCTGTGAGCTCCCGGTCACTGCCGGCTAGTGACACGGTCGGAATCGAACCCAGGCCGTAGCGTTCAGTCTACACTCGGAACGAGTGCTTTTACCGACTGTACCACTCGGGAGCCCCCTACATTGCATCATTGACATTTAGCAGATGCTCCTATCCAGAGCGACTTACATAGGTTACACTTTTTTCATGCTATCCATTTATACATCGGGATACTGAGGCCATTCTGGATTAAGTCCCTTGCCCACGGGTACAGCAGTAGTGCCCCAGCAGACAATCCAACCAGCAACCATTCGGTTATGTGCTTACACATTGGCACAGCTGCTAAGGACCTGCCAACCAGAAGGTTACTGGTTTGATCCCCAGCCGGGACACTAAGTTTATCCCCACAATCCTGGTACTCAGCCTCAGTCCAGTAAGTAACAATAAGAATAAACGGATAACAGCGAGGAAGCAACTCTGGATGAACTTCATAATAATTACATGATAATAATGATCAGTGTGGAGAGCACCCTGGCTCTGCGCTCACCTGTCCCCCCGCCACGATGGCTCCAAACAGGTGCAGCAGGCAGCACTTCAGACTGTCCTTCAGGTGCTCACTCTCCTGGAAGCACTCTGAGAGAGGAGGGACAAGACCACGTTATACATCAGCGCGCACACACACACGCACACACACACACACACACGCGCGCGCACACACATACACACGCGCGCGCACACACACACACACACACACACACACGCGCGCGCGCACACACACACACACACGCGCGCGCGCACACACACACACACACGCGCGCGCGCACACACACACACGCGCACACGCACACACACACACACACATGCGCACACACACGCACACACACACGCACACACGCACACACGCACACACACGCACACACACGCACACACACGCACACACACGCACACACACACGCACACACACACGCACACACACACTCACACCAGGCACGCATCATTAGGACTGCTCACAGGGATCCAGCTCTGTTGCTCTGATCTGCTCATCAGCAGCTCGGGAGCTCACTCCATTTTTATTCTTGTTTCAGACAAGCACAGCTATGGCACGAGTCACGTCCAGCATAGAGACCCTCGCCCACACACACACACACACACACACACACACACACACACACACACACACACACACACCCCCGCCCCCGCCAACACCCTGATGCTGTCGCCAACTATTCGGAGGCCACGATTCACCCGGTTACACATTAACAGCTCTGTCAACACAGTGCCGCCAGCATGAGGGGGCTCTCCGCCCTCGTTCTCAAACCCATGTGAAATTCAGACGGGCCTCACGAACAGAACAGGAGCTGTCGCATATTGCCAAAGCATTAGTAGCATATGACTGTAAATATAAACATACATACACAATGCAACACCCTCCCATCTAATTCAAATAAGAACCGGAGAGGTGCTGTTCAGAGGCTGCGACTACTGGCCTGGCCTTTCTGCCGCCTAGTGGTAAAAGAAGGTGCTGCTGTTACTTTGAGGGAGTCGCCCGCTCGTGCAGCCGGCCTGTGAGCGAGCGAGTGAGGGGCAGTGTTTGGAGCGCTGCTGCCCCCCGCCACAGCCAATGCGGCGCGGCGGAGCCAGTTTAATCCGCTCCCTTGGCATGACGGAGATGCATTCCTCACAGAGCTCGCACGTAAACAGACGGAGGAGCCGGCCGGACACTGCCGTCCCAGCGCACAGCGCGGCGTCCGCGACAGGGGAGAGCAGCCGATCAGATCGAGCCAGACCCGACGAGACGAAGCCCGATCGGCAAGATCCGTCCAAAGCAGACCGATCTGACCGGCATGGGCGGGGGGATCAGGGGGGCTCCTCCCCCCCTCCACGCGGAGCCGAACAGGTTGGGGAAGGGGGCCCGGGGGTGCGGTGGCGGTTATCTCCACGGCGGCGATAAGGAAGTGGAGCCACACAGAGCCTGTCTGTGTGCAATGTCTTCCGTGGCCAGAGACCAGCCAACCACTTCACTATCGGTCCATCTGACTGTCCCGCAAACAGCCGCCGCAGACAAAGGGAGGGTTCTTCTCAGACCAGCAGAGGCTGCTGGGCAGAGGGGGGGAAGGGGGGGGAGGGGGCACTCCACAGGCCTGCACTTAGGCTGAGAAAGCAGTGGGCTTTTTGTTCTCTTGCACTACAAGCCCAACGCCTGGAGATCTGATTTCCGATCTTTCATCAGAATCTCATATTGTTTTTGGAAATAAAAAAAAAAAAAACTTCGTAACCTCATATATAAAAAAAGTTATGAGTAAGGCTTTCCTAGTGCTTATGTTACAGCACAGCTGGACTGACTCCAGCATCTCCACCGTGGGCCGGTTTTGACGGTCCCGCCTGTATCCGCACAGAAGGACACCGCACCCCTTGGCCTGCTCGGGACATCCACGCAGGGGAGGCTATAAATGTGACCTCACCCCCCCAGACGACATCATCACATGATGGCTCCCACGGTCCCGCAGACATCTAAGCCTCGTTCAGAGGGACGATCAAAGGAACAAGCAGCCGTGTAGGTGAGGAGAGAATGACAGGGAGGTGTTGAGAGCTAAGGCAAAACTATCAACGAACGCAGGGTTTGGGGACTTTGAAGCATAATGACTTGGGGAATCTGACCTCCGTGGATCGTCTCAGATGAGCTGTGGTTCAAACGAGTTTTACATTTGCCAGACAGACAGGCAGACAGGCAGACAAGCATCCCATAACTCTGCTTGCCAGCAGCGTGTTGAGCCTGTGTTATGAAATGACGGGGCAATCAAAAGCAGCATGCAATTCACTCTCCTAACCGGCACCCACCACTGTCATTACACACACAACAAGCGGTTAGCAGGCAACAGGCCTCCCACCATTCAGAGCCGATCTGCGCCTACTCATCTCACTTACACACACAGCATGCCTAAGCCTGGCTGAACAGGTTAGGTTAGGCCACACACATACCTGACATTCGTGCGGTAATTCAGGTTAGGTTGGGACCGGCACAGGCCAGACGCTTGTGTGGTATTTCAGGTTAGGTTCGTTTAGAACAGACACAGGCTGGACACTCACGCGGTTACATTACATTATGTAACATTACATTCATTTAACAGACGGTCTTATCCAGAGTGACTTCCTGCACAAAAACTGAAGTGCATCCCTTCAACTTGAATGAGCAAGTGTCAGACGAGGCTAACAACACCCCCAGACCAGTGAGTGTGAGCTTAACGCTATTCAAGCCCTACTCCAAGTTAACTTGTGCACATTCGGTTGGTTATGTATGGTTACGTATGGTCATGCAGGTTAGTTTAAGTCAGAACAGAGTCAGGCCAGACAATGGTGTGCTAATTCATGTTTGTTTAGTTTCACGTTAGGTTGGAACAGACCGGATGGTGATGTGGTAGTTAAGGTGAGGTAAGGGCAGAGGGGTCAGACTTACGGTAGAAGAAGGGGACGAACTCCACGGTGAGCGGAGCGGCTTTGTACTTCTGTCTGCTCCTCTCCGCCGCGCTCAGCTGATCCCTGAGGACGGACACACGGACAGCACGTCATGCACACCTCACAAAGACCAACCACAAGCACCCGGCGTCCATCTTAAAGCCGCTCGTGATGCCCTATAAGGGCCGGCTGCAGTAGCCAGCCTGGGGTTTATCCGGCAAATTAAAGAGAGGATGATCCTTCCCCCGGAACGATCACCAGCGCCACTTCCAGGAACAGCCCCGGTTTGGCCAGGAGGTCCCCGTCCAGATACCCAACCCCCCAGCCCCACTCAGCCTAAGCTGTTTGGCAGCGTGAGACTACAGAGCGTTCCGGCCGCTGTCCTTTTTCTCGTATATATACACACGCAACATGTTTGGCATACCCGCAGACGCTGTGTCTCCAGTTGTGGTAGGGATCGTACAGGCTCTCGCAGAAGGCCAGGGCGTGACGCACAAACTCCTCGGCGGGAGTCTGGTCCGCCAGCTCCTTCTCCTTCGTCTTACTCTTCAGCTGCCGGGGGGGGAAGGGGGACGTCAGCGGAGAGCACGCAGACAGACAGACGGACAGACGGCAGGGCGGAGAGACCCTCCCGTGAACGCGCGCGCGTACGCCGAATCTCACCTGCTGGATGTACAGCGTCGTTATGGTGATGACGTGGTTGATGTAGGAGCAGGTGCCGATCTCCTCTACGTTGGCGAGGTTCCTGCAGAAAGATCGCGCCGCCTGGTTACAATGCTGACGCCGCAGGGTGCTGACACGGTCCCGCGGCCGGCGTGGTGACCGGTTTTTAACTGCACAGGAGGTGCGGTCGGAGAGGCTGAGGTGCGTCTCTGCTGTCTCTCTGTGTGTGGAGCTCGGGGCACGGGGGGGGGGGGCTCACCTGCACACCACGATGAGGAACTTGACGAGCAGCAGGGCCAGGTTCTGCTGCTCCGGCTCCAGCCCGTCCGACACCTTCTGGACGCACTGCAGCAGCTGGTGCCGCAGCACCTGCAGGATGTTGTCCGGCAGCAGCGACATCACCGGGGGCACCTCCTCCAGCCTGCGACGCGCGGGGGAAGCCACCCCAAGAGGGGGGGACGCACAGTGTCACAGAGACGCACAGGCAGTCACAGAGTCACACACAGAGTCACAGAGATACAGAGTCACAGGGCCAAATATACACACACAGCCACAGGGACACACAGACGCACACACACACACACATACAGAGTCACAGGGACAAACACACAGTCACAGGCACATACACACAGAGCCACAGAAACACACATACACAGAGCCACACAGACACACACATACACAGAGCCACACAGACACACACATACACAGAGCCACAGGGACACACAGACACAGAAGGAAAGATGAGACAGAAGGAAAGATGGGGGCACACAGGGACAGAAGGAAATAAACAACCAGAGAGGCGGAAGCCAGCCTTGGCCCGTACGCGGGACTCACGCTCTCATCCACTGAGGAATGCAAAATATCTAACTCCGCATAATCTTATCCATCATCCACATCACACTCACAGCCACACAGGCACCCCCATACTCACACACATTCAATACAGTACAACACACACACATACACACACACACACACACACACACACATACACATACATACACACACACACACATACATACACACACGCACAAAATGTGCCTTCACGCAAATGCTCACATAGGCACAAAACATACGTTCATACACACATCTTCACACAGCAGGGGCCCACTTATGATTGGACAACTCAAAAATGCCTTTATCACCCTCAGCACATAACCGGGTCTAGAGGGTCATCTTAATCAGGGCTAGTCTATGGGTTCCTTCTGATGCATCTCCACTACAGCATAAGACAAAGCTCTGTTCCACAGGCCATGTTCGAGGAAGACTCCATGTGTGTGTGTGTGTGTGTGTTTTTCCGACAGCGAGAAGAGCTCCGATGAATCCTTGGGAAAAACAGGACAGCTGCAGCGGGCTGGAGTGGGGGGAGGGAGCGGCATGGCGGATCTAATGGGATTTAATCTGCTTCTCTCGCTCCGCGCACCCCCCCCCCAATCCCACCAGCCCACCACTCACAGCCTTACACAGAGCATTACATAACCTAATCTGACTGGGCACTTCAGCAGTCATGTGACCACAGCTGGGGAAAGTGCATTCTCTCTGAGTGCGTCTCTCTCTCTCTCACTTTCACTCTCACACTCGCTCGCTTGCTCTCTCTCTTCCTTTTCTTCTTTTTCCTTCAGTTCAATTCAAGTGGCTTTCTTGGCATGACACGTTAGTGTTGCTTAAGTGAAATAACAATTAAACTGATTACGAAACACAACAACTGCAATGACCAAACACACACACACACACACACACACACACACACACGATTGGTTGACAGAGTGACTGACAGGCACAGGGAGCCAACAGAGGCAGCATCCTCACCTCGTGGGCGGTTTCTCGAAGTCCACATCCAGACATCTCTCATACGAGCTGAGGAAGATCTCCAGCCACAGCTTCAGGTAGTCTGGGTCCTTCTGCGGAGGGCAGAGGGGGTACGGTGAGAGAGGCAGCGAATCGGGGACAGCGGTCCTGAGCACCTCGGGATGGGCTCGCAGAGGCAGGCGGTCGCCGCTGGCGACGGCGGCCTCGGCAACGGCAGGCGAGATAGCAATCTGGTCGTGAAGCGCGGGGAGCAGGTTGATCCAGGTGTGCGCATACCTGCCCCAGCTCAAACAGGCTCCGTCACATTCCCTGCTCCTGGGAAGAATAGCGAGTATCCGCCTCGCAGACATTCCCGGCATTCTGGGAACAATGCCCAGCCTATCCGTCCCTGCAGGGCTATCATCCCACTGCAGCAGGACAGCGGCGCACTCCGCGGGAGACAGAGGCAGCAGGACAGACACAGGGAACACTACACCGGTGTAGGAGTACAAACAGAGAGGGAACACTACACCGGTGTAGAAGTACAAACAGAGAGGGAACACTACACCAGTGTAGGAGTACAAACAGAGAGGGAACACTACACCGGTGTAGAAGTACAAACAGAGAGGGAACACTACACCAGTGTAGGAGTACAAACAGAGAGGGAACACTACACCAGTGTAGGAGTACAAACAGAGACGGAACACTACACCAGTGTAGGAGTACAAACAGAGACGGAACACTACACCGGTGTGGCAGTACAGAGACGGAACACTACACCAATGTAGGAGTACAGAGAGGGAACACTACACCAGTGTAGGAGTACAAACAGAGAGGGAACACTACACCAGTGTAGGAGTACAAACAGAGAGGGAACACTACACCGGTGTAGAAGTACAAACAGAGAGGGAACACTACACCAGTGTAGGAGTACAAACAGAGAGGGAACACTACACCAGTGTAGGAGTACAAACAGAGAGGGAACACTACACCAGTGTAGGAGTACAAACAGAGAGGGAACACTACACCGGTGTAGGAGTACAGAGAGGGAACACTACACCAGTGTAGGAGTACAAACAGAGACGGAACACTACACCAGTGTGGCAGTACAGAGAGGGAACACTACACCAGTGTAGGAGTACAAACAGAGACGGAACACTACACCGGTGTGGCAGTACAGAGAGGGAACACTACACCAGTGTGGCAGTACAGAGAGGGAACACTACACCAGTGTAGGAGTACAAACAGAGAGGGAACACTACACCAGTGTAGGAGTACAAACAGAGACGGAACACTACACCAGTGTAGGAGTACAAACAGAGACGGAACACTACACCGGTGTGGCAGTACAGAGACGGAACACTACACCAATGTAGGAGTACAGAGAGGGAACACTACACCAGTGTAGGAGTACAAACAGAGACGGAACACTACACCAGTGTAGGAGTACAAACAGAGAGGGAACACTACACCAGTGTAGGAGTACAGAGAGGGAACACTACACCAGTGTGGCAGTACAGAGAGGGAACACTACACCGGTGTGGCAGTACAGAGAGGGAACACTACACCAGTGTAGGAGTACAAACAGAGACGGAACACTACACCGGTGTGGCAGTACAGAGAGGGAACACTACACCAGTGTGGCAGTACAGAGAGGGAACACTACACCAGTGTAGGAGTACAAACAGAGAGGGAACACTACACCAGTGTAGGAGTACAAACAGAGACGGAACACTACACCAGTGTAGGAGTACAAACAGAGACGGAACACTACACCGGTGTGGCAGTACAGAGACGGAACACTACACCAATGTAGGAGTACAGAGAGGGAACACTACACCAGTGTAGGAGTACAAACAGAGACGGAACACTACACCAGTGTAGGAGTACAAACAGAGACGGAACACTACACCAGTGTAGGAGTACAAACAGAGAGGGAACACTACACCAGTGTAGGAGTACAGAGAGGGAACACTACACCAGTGTGGCAGTACAGAGAGGGAACACTACACCGGTGTGGCAGTACAGAGAGGGAACACTACACCAGTGTAGGAGTACAAACAGAGACGGAACACTACACCAGTGTGGCAGTACAGAGACGGAACACTACGCCAGTGAAGCCACAGAGGAGGAGACAGGGAACACTACTCCCGTCAAGCAGGACAGAGAGAAGGAACATCACACCAGTGTAGTAGTACAGAGAGAGAGGAAACACTGGCTCACTAGAGAAGGAGCCAGTGAACACTACACCAGTGAAGCAGTGTGTGAGAGAGAGAGGCAGTGAACGGTACACCAGTGTAGGAGTACAGAGATGGAACACCACACCAGTGTAGGAGTACAGAAAGAGAGGGAACACTATACCAGGGTAGCAGTGCACAGAAAGAGAGAGAGGAAGCACTACACTAACCTAGCAGTGCAGAGAGGGAACACCACACCAGCAAAGCAGTAGAGGAGTAACACTATGCCAGTGTAGCAACAGAGAGTGAGAGAGAGGGAACACCGTATCAGTGTAGCAGTGTAGCAACAGAGGGGGAAAGCTAAACCCGTGTTGCACTGAATACAGTGAGAAAGAGAGGGAGTGAGAGAGAGGCAGAAAAAGAGGGAAGGAGAGAGGATGGGGGGGGGGGGGGGGGAGCAACTGTAAGGAGAGTGTCCCTGTGCTCTCCTGGCTTCTGTACACATAGCGGAGCCAAAAGCGTCCGCCAGTCAGTGAGCGTGAATAATGCAGGGTGTTTTTCAACATTAATCTTTCAGCAGGCCGCGCACCCTGCGTCGTTTGATACTGAGCTCGGGGAGAGCCCAGAGAGTGAGGGAGAGAGAGAGAGAGAGAGAGAGAGAGAGAGAGAGAGAGAGAGGGAGAGAGAGAGAGAGAGAGAGAGAGAGAGAGAGAGAGAGAGAGAGGGGCAGGCGGCGCGTCAGAGCTGGCCCGCGCTCGCGGACGGAAAGGAGACTCTTCTGTCTGCGTGTCTCAGCCTGAATCACCCAGAACACAGAACAGGAAGTACTTTCCAAGCCATTCCCAGTGACATCACCAGGAAAGAGAGAGCGAGAGAGAGGGACTCTTTATGTGTGTGTGTGTGTTTGCAGGCCTCTGACTACGTGTCTGTGTGCGTGTGCGTGTCTGAGAACAGCTCCTCTCAGTCTAGCCCCCGAGTCTGACAAATGCCCATTCAGAAGTCGGCTGGCCGCTGTGAGGGGGACACACCCTCTCCCTCTCCCGGGTCAGTGTTTATTTTGGGCCAGCCCTGACCCACAGCACCACCGCCACCATCCACCAGCGCATGATGTCATCGTGCCCCACAGCACAAACCAGCCACAGGATCTCTGTATAGAGTCAACCCTCAACCATGAGCAAGCAGGCAGGATCTCTACACAGAGACGACCCTCAACGAGCAGGCAGGATCTCTACACAGAGACCACCCTCAGCGAGCAGGCAGGATCTCCACACAGAGACGGCCCTCAGCAAGCAGGCAGGATCTCTACACAGAGACGGCCCTCAGCAAGCAGGCAGGATCTCTACACAGAGACGACCCTCAGCGAGCAGGCAGGATCTCTACACAGAGACGACCCTCAGCGAGCAGGCAGGATCTCTACACAGAGACGACCCTCAGCGAGCAGGCAGGATCTCAACACAGAGACGGCCCTCAGCAAGCAGGCAGGATCTCTATACAGAGACAATGCTGAACCTCAGCGAGCAGGCAGCTCTGTTTCTGAGCACAAAGACGGCAAACTCACAGACACACAAAGCAAATGGACCTTGGACCGAAAGCATGCTGTTGCACAAGCCTGGGACTTACTAACTTTTGAAGATCGGGCTCCTGGCTCATCTCGGAGAGGTCTATCTTACATTACAACTGCCGTTTCATTCGGAAGGCAGAGCAGCGAGGGTCCAGAGGAGAGGTCTGTCTTTCAGTGGCCGCTCCGTTCAAAGGGCTGCTTAATGCACTGCATGTGATCCCCCCCTCTCTCCAACACACCGCTCTCCCTGCAGCCTGCTGACCCTCGTCACATGACCCTGGTTTACCGCGGCCCACTGCCCTTATCACACCACTGCTCTCCCTACAGTCCACTGACCCGCGTCACGTGACCAAGGCTACCGCCGCCCACTGCCGCCCACCAGCCTCCATCACATGACCCGGCCCTGAGCTCGCCGGCTTCCCGGAGTTCGTCCTCCGGTCGTCACGTGAGCAGAGAGCGGCAGCGTCACCGGTGTTCGGTCGCAGGTGCAGGGAGCTCCGTTTTGCTGTCGAGCTCCTCCCGAACCCGACTGTCTCTCTCCCCCTACATTCCTCTAGCAGGGCAGACCAACGCGAGCACCTGAGCACTTCCCCTGTCAATACTGCTTATCTGCATCACTCAACACCTTGGTATTTAGTGTAAATCGCAGAGGCAGAGATATGAGGGGCAAACAGGGCAGGGCGAAACGGGTTTCGCGCTAAATGTTTTCCTCACCAGACGCCCTTCAGAATGCTGTCCTACTGGGAAGTGTGCTTTTGCTGCATGAAAAAAAGCATCACTAAATTCCCCCTTCTCTGGAATCGGACAACTGTCAGCACAGCGTGGAAGAGTTTGGTATTATCACCCAAGCTTGACTCCAATCAGGATAGACGGCAGGAGGTAGAACGGCAACGCTTGTTATGCAGAGAACAGGTTTCAGTAAGGTACACTCGTTAAATTTTCATCAGGGAAGCAAAAAGAATTTGGGAATCTATTATAAGTGACTGCATTCTGAGCTACAGTCTCAACCAAACTGTCCACCAAACCGCATCAAGCTGGTGTTTCAACTGCCTTTTTGAAACTGGCATTCTCTGGTGATGTGCGCCTTTGAGTTGGAGTGCCCAGAGTGCCTCCGTAGCGCTCGGGGAGAGGCAGTTCAGATAACGCTCAAGGACGAGAGCTCAAGAACGACGAGAGTGCGCTCGAGCACTCCGAGAGCGGATCCAGTGAGGGACCCTGCGTCCCCACACAACGAGAGGGTAACCCTCAACTCCAGTGCTCCTGCCAGAGGGCCAGGTGGCAGGCGAGCCCATCTCACGTCCCTTTCGGGGTTCTTTCATAACCAGCGGTAACCGCCTCCACCCAGTGCTGGGGGCCAGCGTGACACCTCCGCAGATCAGAGGCGTCCGGCCTGCTTGCTTTAGCTCCGAGGCGGGGCGGGGCGGCGAACGCGTTCTGTAGGAAGCGCAGGCGCGGGCCAGGAAGCTGTCAGCCGCGGGATGTAATGCAGCCTAGCGGAACTGCGCGTGTCCAGACACATGGAAATCCCGCAGGTAGGACTGCACCTCACCTATTTCTGAGGCGGTCTCACGCTTTCCACAAGCCATCTGTCCTCCGCGAACAGACCTTCCCGGTCGGGGTGAAGCCGTGTCACGTGGGAATAACGCCGGGCCGAGCGCCGCGCTTGCGTGTCGGGGGACCGTAGCTCAACTGCCAAAATCGGCAGCACCTCGCGGCTCCGCGGGGCAGCAGACCGGTGCTCGGGGCACAGACGTGAGAGCAGGCCCACAGCAGGGCCCGGGGACCCCTCTTTTCATCTGATCAGATTCGCAACTCCGCCAGCATCCTGCTGGACCCTGCTGCCGATTGCTTACAGCTCTATAAATTATGTCTCTGCGGAAAACAGCAAATAGCGAGGACAGTACAGCAAATAGCCCAACTCTGCGGAGCAGACGCACCCCGTGGCACTGGCAGATAGGCGTGACCCAGTCTGACACCACAAGTGGAAAGAGAGAGAGGGGGAGGAAACCTCGGCTGTGGGTTCGTTTCTCCATCCCATCAACCAGCCCCTGCAACCCCCACTTCCTGTCCCCAAGTTTGGCCTATTTACGGCCCAGGTTAATCCACGCCGTGCCGCTACTATAATTACACCGGTCTCCACACCAGACGCGCGAGGCAACAGCAGCCAGACTGCTAAGGGAGACTAGGAAAACAAAGTCAAAGGTGAAAGTGAAGCGGCAAGATTACCGTGAGCCGATGAACTTCAGACCACAACTGACGTAGTTTGCCTTTGCTGTGAACGCTGACACAGAGCAGCGGAAGCAGAGGTCCTGGAGAAACATTTCAGGGCCAACGAGCTACACCATCCCAATCAATAAACCAATCAATCAATCCTACTTAATATAGGGTTCCTCAGTGAGGTATTGTCACGCAGAGAAGAGACTAATAGCGGGGGTGAGCGCAAGTCATGTTTGACAGTGATATTGTACAGTGGTGAGACTGATTCATACACAGGTCCCCTGATGTCACGTCACTGCGCCGCTGATAGTATTTATAGCACGGAGACGCCTGCGGTCTTGCTGTGCTGTGCTGTGCGGCTTGGCTATACTTCAAGGAGTCAAACAGTAAAAGGCTGCTAGAGCGCATCATATACGGCGCTGTCGTGGACGTCTGAAAACAGCCACGGGAGGACAGGAAACGAAATCTATGCAGAGGGAACTGAAATCCTTAAGACCGTGACGAGAATCAATTCCGAAACGGGTGCGTCCTCTGACACCTTTGTTGTGGTTGTTGTTACAAAAGCATTTAATGTGTTCCTGTTGCCTCTCCCCTGTGGCCCCTCCCTCTCTCTTTCTTGGTGGAGTGGAGGCAGATTAAACTGTAACCTAGAAACAAACAACAAAGCCAGGAAAGAAACGGGGTAATCTACTTGGGTAAATATGTGAAACCGAAGCGCTTTTCCTCTCTCTCTTTCTCTCCCGCGCCTGCTATCCCTCCGTGTAAAAACTTCACTTTTGATTTGTTTTGATCCGGAGTCTTCCCGCGACAGGTCTACCTCCCCGGCCGCGAGCGTTTGAAATGTAAGGAGTGACTGCGGGGCCCAGCCAGAGAGGCTGGTTTTGTCTTGCTGAAAGGGCAAAACAACAGGGCAGGGGGTTTTCTAAGGTAGCGTAGCTTCTTCAGACTAGCCCAGCTAAGGCGGACTTGCTAGTTTCAGGTGGACACGGAGATACAAACTGGAGCTGGGACGACGCGGTTGAACGGGCACCTCCGCCGTCGGCAGAACGCAGCTCTGCTGCAAAAGCAGGTGTCGATGGCCGGCCACCCCCGCTGCCATTTCGCCCTTCAACCAGCCCCCGGCTCCGCCCATGAGCTCTCTATCAAAAACAGAACCTTGCGGCCAAACAGGTTTGGAGGCCGCAACCTGGAAGCGGCACACAATGTCACCTGGAACGGACGCGAGCGCAGGGAAACCACAGGTCACTACAGGTTTATCTGGTTTCGCTCGGCTCTGCAGAGCTCAGAGCCCTGGCCCCTGACTCCGCGGCACTGACAGTACTGTGGAGGGATTAATGATTACAGCACTGAGCGAGAGTTCATTGATTGAGGTGCAGTGTGTTCTGTACCGCTGGGCAAAGCCCGAGGGACAGCCAACACTACAAAAACACCTCACTTATGACACAAACACCCCGCTCCTCTCTTTCTATCGTATTTTCATCTGTCGTTTTTGAGTTGTTCTCCAGTTGCTATTTTACCACATAGCACTTCACACGCAGGGGTCAAATCCCAGCCCAAAAAAGGCAGGGACTTAATGACACCTGCAGAGTCCGAGTCTCTGAATGACCTCGAGGAAGAGCTCCACAGTCTAGTGACCGGCAGGTTGATAACCCGCTAGTTTTTCACACAGGCAATGGGATGAGTTAACAGGCCAGCAACCAGCAGGAAACTGGGTGACCCGTGTGTTGGCCCGCAACTTCACAATGCAGTGGCACACAAGGCTCTGCGCGAGGGATGTCCCAGAATGCAACAGCGCTGGCAGTCATGAGGGCCGGCCCGAGGGTGCGGTGCGCCTCAGTTTCTGCAGCCGATTTAACTTATGTGAAAAGAGCAGTGTTCCCCTGGGCACCTCCCAACAGCAAACCCTGAAAAGACCCCCTATGCTTCCCAACAAGTTTTCAGCTGGTGTTTGGCGGAGGGGGAGGGGAGGTAGTCTGCTGCGATTATTCCAGTACTTCTGTGGCTTTTTTTTTTTTCTTAGGATAGCCACCAACTCCCAGCATGAATTAAAGGCCTGTGAGGTTCCCAGGCCGGGAACTCTCCCTGAACACAAACACGCCTCCCCAGCAGCTACCAGCAGACTAAGGAGAAATGTGTACTTTCTGTACCGCCCGGCATTCAACATGACATTGTGAAAACTCTGTGTGTGCATGGCTAACAAAATCCTCTAATTAACTACAGCTAAATTCCTATCAAGAAAGTGAGAGCTGCTGTCCTCTGAAACTCCAACATTATGACAGGGTGTCACTTTGTAACGGATTGATCCACCCCCCCTACAAATTATTCCACCCTACAGCTGTACAACAGTTCCCCCGTTGTGTTAAAAAATAATAATGCCAGTTTGATGACAGCCAGCCACACTGCAGCAAATGCAACAATACACAGCTCAGCACATACATTTCACAACACTCTGGATATGTGGCTATATTTTTTTAGCCCGCAGCTAATTTTTTTAATGCATTACGGGGGCCAGAGGAAACGGTAATAAATCCGGATGACGCTACACGCGGGACAATGGTATCCTGGAGCAGCATTAACTCCCACTCCGTCATGCAGCGAGGAGGATTACAGCTGCGGCTTGCTCTGAATACCACAGCGCTGGAATGGAATTAATGAACGTGTCACCATTTCTTAGCTGTCGCAGAGCCCCAAGCGTAGCGCGAAGGAACCCCGATCGCCGTAATACTCCTGCTTTAAGGGCACGGTTGCTGTCGACATTACCGTTAACAAAACAGCCGCTGATGCATCCCTGCAATCCAGCCTGGTTACAGTGCGCCCGTCCTCCATTACATCATAACACCGTGTGGCCGTGTGAACCCCCGTGTTTCCAACCGTGTATTTCCCAGCGAGCTCGTATGCGTGTGCGTGTGCGTGTGACAGACGCATCATTATGCGCGTAGGGTGACCGTGTAGTACACGAACTTAACTAATAACGTCAAAAGGCAGGGATTCGCCGGAATTCCTGCAAAGGAACGCTGCGCAGGGAGCGAGGCAGAAACGGCAGGCACACTGCGGGTATACGTGTACGTGTAGTCCAGTAAATGTCACAGCAAACTAGGGACGCTTCCTTAGCTGAAACAGCACTCTCTAAAACAAATATTCTCGCTTAACAACTGTCATCCGTTTCTTCATATATAGGAACAGATTTGACCGAAATGAGTTCGCAAGCGCTGACACTTGCCGTTTCAGCGTATTTAAATAAAATGGATCCGTCGATACGATTGTCGTATTTATTGTTCCATAATAAACCACAACCTCCCACTAAGAACAGAATCAGAAAACAAAACATTAAGGGTAGTCCCACAGGTAAAACTACCACAAGCGAACCTGCTCAGAAGATGTGATATTTACCTTGTTGCAGTAGAGCATCCACACCTCGTACAGTCTTTCGTTTGATGCCATTCTCCACAGCTCGTGTAACACGCAACATATACCCAACGTTGGCTACTTTCAGAGTCCACAACTCCACATCGTAAAGTCAGATCTCCGCTGCCAGGCATTCGGCATCGCCTGCTTGTTTAAGGATTTTATTAACAGTGCCACATTAGCAGTGAATATCTAAATCCCAGAAAATACACCGCGGTCACCGATTCTGGTTTAAAGGTGTCAACAACAAAATATCTTATGCCATGGTGGGTTTTCCGTAGGAAAGGATTAATTCCAGTCGCGATAATACCAGCCGTCGGTTGATGGTGTGAACTTCCATTATGAATTATGCATTCCCAAATGACTTGTTCGCTGGGCTCATATTTCCTGGTGTATGATCGCGGTCGAAGTCTTCACTTTGTCCCTCTTGATTTGAATTATCAGTTTCGCTCGTTCTCCTTTCTGTTTCGTGACGAAGCACATTTAAGGAATCGCCCTGCATCCAACGAGAGAGAAAGAGAGTAGCCAGTTATTCGTGGTTATTTAAACGCTGTCAATATACCGACGCAAAGTTAACTTCACATAAATTACACCGAAGAGCGTTAAAACGCTTTGGTCATTGAAATGCAATTGTTTTAGGTCCATTAATTTTAGTTCCCATACGTTTCAACTCATAATGCTGGATTAGAATTAAAACCAGATATTGCTACTAGTCGAGATACATAGGATTACTTTTAGATATTTACCTGCCAGGATAATAGATAGTTAGCTATAAATGCATGCGCTATTGGGAATTTATTTAATTACCTTACCTAACAAGCTATGCAGATAGTAATGTCGAAGGTTTAAAGGACGTTGCTAGAATGATTTACTTTTTAAATGTACAATTTGTGTGTACACCGAGCCAGACAGCTACCTGTATATTAATATGCCTAGATCTAGCTATCTAACCAATAACCTTTTAGAGTCATTTCCCCTCAGAAATTGTCAACCGGGCTATATTTAGCGTTATATTTAATCTGAACTAGACAGATACATAGCTCGCAAACTGTGTAATTTTCATTGCACATTAACGTTACCTTACTAGGTAGATTTAAACTTTGACTTCACATGCTTGATGTCTTAGTATTATGCCTAGGTATTCATTTTTAATGAATAGAATTCTAGAATTTGTAGGTACTTAGCTAACGTTAACCAACTCTAATCTGACGTTAGCTAGTAACTTTTTCCATTGCACGTTGCATTAGTCCTTAATAACGAAACTTACTAACCTTAAATAACCACAACAGAAGTAATACTTCAACAGGCTTAGGCTTATTGGGCTCTAAAGATAAGCAACGCTACCATGTTAGCTGGTTTATTGACTAGACACTGAGCTACTTAGTAATTGCCAACTTTGCTAGTGCCAGCTACATTTGAACGTCACAACGCTAACTAATAGCAAAAACGACGTCGTTAACTTGTTGGGGACAAAGCGGCCAGTAAATGAATGCACCTAGTCATGGTAGCATTTATGTTAATATACCCTTGCAAGCCAGGTAGAAAATATAGTGCTCATTTCACCAACACATTTTTTAAAATTTTATAAAAAGTGAAAGCTTGTCAGCTAACCTACCAAATCAGCTATAACAATGCACGGACATGAGTTGACAACCTACTAACAAGCAACATTTGATCATTTAAATTACCTAACTCTGATAATTCACTAGCTAGCAGTTTAAAAACGTCCAACATCTTACTAGTTAACGTTACTAGCACATCAACCAAGCAGGAGACATATTTGAAGACGCCGCTGGCTGGACTGCTAGCTAACGTTATGCATGACAGCTGTGGCTACGCTGTCAAAATGGAAATGATGGTGTTAGCTAGCTATAGCTGCGTGGTTACCTAGTGGACGTTAGCTGGTTAGCAACCTGTGTCATCCAGGCAGCTTCTTTTCAGTCTTCCTTTAGCAAGCCAATCCGACCGCAGACGGCAAAATAATGCAGGGGGAAAACTTCAGCAACACGCAATCGCTGTTTTTAACTCCGCTCTTCGATGACGAGACGATTCGTCGAAATAACCCATGCCAATCCAGGGCGCTTCCCTTATTCCTGTGAGCGCTCGGCAACTCTGGACTTCAACTTCCAGCCAGGTGATGATCGTGTTGGTGCCGTAAAAGTAATGTGGGGAGCAAATTTCACCCGGGGAGAGCCACAGCGCGGAGGCGAGGCGGTGGTGTGTGTTTTTTTTTTTTTTTTTTTTGTGTTTCAGAAATGCAAATACCTTTACGACAGTTTCACCTTGCTTTACGTTGACGATGTGGAGCTCATGGGTCGCTAAGGGTGGGTCTCGGTTGCTGTGGAGCAAATAGTCTGTTTGACAGGGATTGTCCGTCCCCTACTGGCTGCCACTTCAGTCAAAGACTCTTAAAAGCGAAACATAAACCAAAGATGACCAATCCCAAACGTTCTTTAGTCGATCCAACTGATCGATAATATATAAATAATTGCTCAACGCTAATACAGTATTCCTGCCGAAATAGTCCAGTGTTGGTGCGGTATCTTTGGACACACTGCCACCTACCTGTATTTTATGGCAGTGCTGCGTTCGACACGCTTCGTGAGCTATGCTAAGCCAGCGCCTTCGTGGTTGCCATACTTCTACTGCCCTCGTGATGACAGTAAAACAAAGCGAATTCTTCAAATGGCGATACTGGAAGGTCATCTTGATTTAAAGGGGATGCTGAAACCAATGGACTTCAAAACGGTGGGACCATTACGAGCCAATTCTCCACAGAGAAAAAGAGATTACATGTCATGTTTAGTTTGAGTCTCAGGGGGAAAAACTACTGACAGGATGTTAAGCATTTGCAACATTAGTTTGCATTCCTGTTTTGTTTTACTGAAGCAAAGAAAATAAAAATGCAACAGTGAAACCGTTTTTCAGTTCTGAAGTCCAGTGTGTCAGCTGAATTGAACTTTTGTTCTTGCAGTAAAACCAAGAAAATCCTACACATTTGCCCACAGTGTTAAAATGGCCCTGCCTGTTGAAGTCTGTTGTAATTCTGCATATATGCAGACACGTACTTGCCAGGCCTTAGCTGGGTGAGACTGAAAGGATCTGGTTGTCATAGGTGTAGCAGGCCATAGCTAAACTACCCCATGGAATGCCGGGGGGTGAGGGGGGGGGGGGTTGGCAGACACCCAAAAACAGATTCAGGCAGAGGTTGCCCATAAATGCTGATCTATGACCTGTTTTGCTTATAGTGCCTCAGGTTGGAATTGTGGTTTGGGAGTCTGGTCCTAGATCGACACCACAAATTCCAAAAACTGAGGGGAAAGAATGTAGTACAGCATGGGGGACAGACACACAGACAAGGGTACAGTGCTGGGGACTCATACCTTGTGGGGATGCATTTGTAGGAGTATGAGGGAGAAGCACAGATTTATGTATTTGAAACTCATGTATTTGTAAATACTGTTATTAGTTGTATATAATAATAATGATAATAATAATAATAATGTTATTATTAATGTTGATGTAACTATTGCAGAAACTGTTGATGCCATCAAGAAGACCAGTAACTAGAAGGCTCCAGGAATAGATGGGATAGCCAATATCTGGATTAAAATCTTGCCCAGCATAAAGAAAGACCATATTACATATGCATATAACACCATTGTTAAGAATCCAGAAAAAATGCCCCAGCTGGCTGAAACTGGGAGGAGATAGCAATGCATGGGAAATACCCCCCCCCCCCCCCCCCCCCCCCCCCCCCCCAAAAAAAAAAAAAAGAAGCAGACGTGGACAAGCAAAAGACCAATTACTGGATCAAAAGTCATGGTCTGATAGCAGAAATAGAAGGACTGATCATGGCTGCCTAAGACCAGAGCCTTGCCACCAGATCCTACCACCATCGAATAATCCGACAGAACAGATCTGTTCTGCAGGATATGTGGTAAATTTGAGGAAACCACCAATCACATTATCTCAGGCTGTCCAGAATGGGCAAAAACTATATATTTATATATCTATATATATATTTCCAGACACAACAAAATAGCAATGTATCTGCACTGGAAGATCTGCAAGGAATACAGTATTGAAACAATAAGCAAGTGGTACCAACACCAGTCCAATACTGTGACTGAATCTAACGGAGTTACAATATTATTGGATATGCCAATTCATACTGACTGAAACATAACTGTGAATAGACCAGACATTGTTATCAAAATGAACAGTGAAAGAAAGTGTATATTGATTGATGTAGCCGTACCAACAGAACAAGACACATCAGTCAAGCTGAGAAACCTTGTAACTACAAGGATGTTCAGATTGAGATCAAAAGGATGTGGGGAATGTCCACAGAGATTATATCAGCGGTTATAGGAGCTGTAGGACTTGTAAAAAAAGGCTTGGAAAAAATTATCAATAGGATTCCGAGCAACATCAACATCCAAGAAGTACAGAAGATAACCCTCCTAGGAACAGAGCACATTTTACAGAGAATGCTGTCCATTACACCCAAGAACAATTGTTTGGACCCGGTTCTATAGATGTATTACAAGATGCAAAAAACAAAATGATGATGATAATAATGATGATGATGATGATGATCATCATCATCATCTCCCTGTGCTCCTTCAGAATTAGTCACCTACAGTACAGTGAGGGCAAAAGGGTTGTTTTGGTCTTTCAGCAATGGAATGCACCTCTTCCCCCAGTCAGAAGAGCAGTCACTGACTCCTTTCACACCCCCCTAACTGTGTACTACAGGCTATGCAATAAGGTGAGTGGGGTGAATTATCACATGGATCCTGCAGGCCACTGGCTGGCTCTCGCCGGACAGCTGAAGCAGGTCACCTCTTCTGTCTCCTGCTGGCCTCTCCAAAGGAACCTTTGGAGTTACTGCTGGTTATTCATACCAGTGTAAAAGCAACAAAAAGTGCAGCATCATCCTCCCATCGAGTCAGGCAGTGCCAGACTGAAAGGTTAGCAACATATCAGCTAGAATGATGTGTATTCCCCTAGAACGCCCCCTCCCTCCTACACTCTGAGTCACCTCACATTGAGGCAACTGACACAGTGGCTGTTTCACTACTTTCTGTCACCTTCTGAGATCTCAGCTGTTAAGGCTGTACCAGGCATCATCTAACCTGGATCTTCTCCAGAATACTGAATGCAGTGTTCCTTCAAACCTACAGCAGGAATGCTCAGAATTTTTCATACATTACTAACTTTTTGGTTTCTGCAGGTAGTGCAGTTATGATTCATATTGGATTTTCTGCACTTGTTTCCATTCAGCATTGAATTACCAACTGTTTTTGCCTTATATTTAGGTCGTTGTGCACCATGCCACTGGATGTGTTGCACCTGCTTATGTGCTACATTATTTGTAAGTCACCCTGAATAAGGGTGTCTCTCAGATAAAAACAGAATAAAAATATCTAGGGACTAAAAGGAGAAGGCAGACATGCTTCTGCTTGTTAGGTAAGTGCTAATTTTTACAAATAAGGACAAGACATGTTAGAAACAGAATAAGAATATATTTTGAAAAAGCTCTTATACATTTAATACATTTTATATTCAAAAACACCACATAAAAGGTCTATCATACACAAGGTGTTGGTTTCACAGAAAAAGCTGCAACTTCTTTGACAGTACAAAGGTTTCAGTAAAGTGTAGTATTCTTAGTCTTCCCCGTTGATCAAATGCACATTTTCAGAGGGATTTGCAGGGTGGGTTGGTCACAAAGGTCAGTACTGTTGTTTTGGTTTTGTTCTGAGACATGCTAAATGAAATGCAGACAAAAAAAAAAAAAAAAAAAACACACACACGCACACAAAAAATGTTCATTTGGACGTTGGGAGACAGAGCAGAAAGAGCCAAGACCTTAAGTGTGAGCTCACAGGCTTGGCCGCCATGCATCTCTCAGCATGATCGAATGGCTTCACATATTTTTCACATATAGTGTCCTGTAGCCGCCCTCTGCCCACTGTCAAGGGCATGAATTATGTGATTGGCTGGTGAGGCCCTTGATTGGCATATGCAGGCAGTGGATTATTGAGGGCTCATCGCTGACAAAAGGAGCTGTACGCAGGCTTAAGTACCTTCCAAGACTTAAGTCCTCCGCTCCCGATTCACTCAACCGCTGTGGGCAGATCTACGCTTAACCGTAAGGATTCAAAACCTCAAACCATAAAAGTGGAAAAAAAAAAAAACCCACGATATATCACATAAGGTTTGGACTTCCTGTGCGATTGTCTTGAAGTAGAACTGGTTCGCTGAGGTGGTGGCGTGAGGTGGAGGTTGGGTTGCTAGGAGAAGTCCCACATGCTATCCTGAGAGTCCACAGTGGAGGCGGGATTATGGCAAGACGGTGCGGGTGGGCAGGAAATGGGCGTGTCCGTGGGGCTGGAGAAGGGCACGGCGGGATACATGAGGCTGAGGAAGGAGTCCCTGGTGTGTCTCTTTACCTGCGGCGGCACAGACGTCACACAAACACAGCAGCAACATGAAAGCGCGGTACGGCAGGGAGAAACAGACACATTCGACTCGATGTAGCCTTATGACCATTAAAAAAAACACATTCGAATATTTATGAAGTAACAGGAAAGGATGCCCACCTGTCTGAAGAAGGCATGAGTCAACAGCACTGAGGCAGAAGGCCTGTATGGCACAAGAACAGAGGCAGAGACTTCAGGTCACGTCATACATTCCTCCAACAGGGCTCACAGACAGAGATATTGCAACCTTTTCCCCTCACATAAGTCACAGCCAGACAAATCACACCGCTCATCACAGCAACAATCCCAACCAGATAATGAAATCACACATCCGCTTACAACAGCCTCAAGCAGACACACATCACATCCTTCTTACCACATCCACAACACAACCACATTCAAAATTAGAGCATGCTTACCACAATTACATATATAGTAATACATTCACATCCAGACGGGCAGCAGTGTGGCACAGTGGTATGGAGCAGGGCTTGTAACCAAAAGGTTCCTGGTTCGATTCCCCACTAGGGCACTGCTGCTGTACCCCTGAGCAAGGTACTTAAGCCACAATTGCCTCATTAAATATCCAGCTGTATAATTGGATAAAATTGTAACCTAGTGTGTAAGTCACTCTGGATAAGAGCATCCGGTAAATGACAGTAATGTAACGTAACGTACAACATCACATGTACCGCATTACAGATGCAGCATTCATATCCGGATCGGCTGACCTGCGCTCGGGCTGCTGCTGCAGACACAGCTGCACCAGGTTATGCAGGGTGGCGGAGTGGTTCTTTGGGGCGGGGCTCTGCGGGCGCTCTGTGGTGGCGGTGCGCGTCAGGCTGCCCGTGGCCACGCTCTCGCCGATGCCCGAGTCCACGCCGGAGCGGGACACCTTCAGCCCCCCCAGCTCCCCCAGGGGGAAGGGCGCCACGTCGAGCAGGCAGCAGTGAGAGCCCCGCAGCTTCTGTAGCAGCATCTGAGGGGACACAGAGAGAGAGAGAGGGGTGAACAGACATACATACACACACACACACACAGACACAGAGGAGAGAGTGTGAGGATACACACACAGACACAGAGGAGAGAGTGTGAGGATACACACACAGACAGGGGAGATTGTAAGAGCTCATATATACAGAAGTAATCTGAAGATGCACACACATGCAGACATACGTACAGTGTGAGGAATGTGCACACACACAGCCATAACTACAGTGTGAGGGCACATACAGGTGTACAGTGTGACCACACAAACACACACACACAAAGTTCGGTGTGAGGACACACAGAGAGAACAAGTGGCAGAGACATAGACACACGGTACCTGAGTGGGATGCATGTTCTGGAAGGGCACCCTGCCACTGACCAGCTCACAGGCGACGATCCCCAGGCTGTAAATGTCTGACTTCACCCCGTATCCGTGCAGGTCCTAAGGAGACAGGCGGCAAAGCACCGTGTCACCACAGGGCTCACCTTACACACAGGGGAAGCAAGGGCGTAAGCATGGAAACCGTTCCATTCAGGTGTGCGATGGCCTCACCTGTCGGAGCAGCTCCGGGCTGAGCCAGGGCAGCAGCGTTGGGCTGTGTTGGGGCATATCGAACACGGCCCGCACCCTCTTGCCGTCCCGCACCATGCTGTAGACACTGTGGAGCCCGGAGAGGTACACCTGACCCTCCCCAGACAGGAGGATGTGGCTGGCTTTCACGCCCCTGAGAGAAGAACAGAGGTCACTGCTTCAATGCAATCGAAACAGCATATTCCAGGTCCCTTCCACACCTCCTTCCCCCTCTCTTTCACCTGTGCACGTAACCCATCTGATGCAGGTACTCCAGAGCCTTCAGGACGCCGTGCAGCAGGTAAGCAACCAGGGACTCACTCATCCCGTCCGGGAAGTACGTCCTGAGCAGAGAATCCGCTGAGCCTGGGGGAGAGCAGAGAGAGACTGCCGTGAGACAGGGGAGACCAGAGAGAGACTACCGTGAGACAGGGGAGACCAGACAGAGACTGCCGTGAGACAGGGGAGACCAGACAGAGAAAGCCGTGAGACAGGGGAGATCAGAGAGAGACCGCCGTGAGACAGGGGAGACCAGAGAGAGAAAGCCGGGAGACAGGGGAGGTCAGAGAGAGACTGCCGTGAGACAGGGGAGACCAGACAGAGAAAGCCGTGAGACAGGGGAGGTCAGAGAGAGACTGCTGTGAGACAGGGGAGGTCAGAGAGAGAAAGCTGTGAGACAGGGGAGGTCAGAGAGAGACCGCCGTGAGACAGGGGAGACCAGAGGGACGGAGTGTAAGGTCTATCGTATCTTAAAAACATTGCTCTGAGCTGGTTTAGCAACTTTGGGTTTGCGGGTAGGTAGGTGGAGGGATGTTTGTCTTTATATTGCTGTTCTGTGTATGTAGAATACAAAAGCAGATCACAGTGTGGGGAGAGAGAGTGCAGGCGAAGAGCAGTAGGCAGATCAGAGAGAGAGAGGAGAGGTAGGAAAGGGAGAGAGATAAATGGGTAAAAGAGAGAGGAAAAGAAACAGTCAGGGAAGAGAGGTCAGGGAGGGGGGAGAGAGGATTGGGCCTTCACAGCCTGGCTCTGGGCTTTTCAAACCTATTCTTGGTGCACCCCTGTGTATACTTCCAATTATCCACGATCCCATTTCAATAATGAATCTTTCAGCAATGCAGACCTTCAGTGATAGGTTTCACAGCTCCACGTTATCTGGACAAACCTATGTCCTGGTGTCACCATAACTGCTTAAAATACATCATTAATGAGCATTTCTAATTGTCTGAGGACACATCTAATTTCCTTTAGGGCACAAAAAGGAATTGAACAGAAGTAAAAAAAATCACTTACTGTAACACAAGCACCGTAAAATAACTGGAAAATGTTTCATATGGTGAATGACATTTCATTATTGAAACTATCATATTTTCTTCGTTTTTTCCTCATTTATTTTGCTCGCTGCCTTATCCTACAGTTGACACAACAGTTATGCTACAGCTGCACCGATTGGACATTTGGACATGTGTATGATTTCATTTTTTTTTCCAAAGAATCACCTCTGATCTGAAGCTCCCGCCTTACGATCACTATTCTCCCCCTCTACACCACACTAATCTCTACCAACTGAAGAATAACAGAAATGAATGAGTAAGAACAGAAAGCTCTTTGATTGATGTTGCTCCCGCAGAGTTGGGGTTCAGGGGAACTCACCGTAGCTCATGAGGGGCGTGAGGACCCAGAGCTGGCAGCAGGAGCTGAAGACCAGGCGGGACGTCAGCAGGTTTGAGTGGCGGAATAGTCTAGACAGCAGCACCTCATTCTGGGGGGGGGGGGGGGGGGGGGGGGAGAATGGGAAAGAATGACAGGGTCAGCGCACACAGCCCAAAAGAAGGGGCCAACATCACAAGCACACCCCTACAGGTATAACATGGGTGTCGGTGCAGACACAGCTGTGCCTGGACAACGGGCTCGGTGCAGGTGCTCTCCCGGGAGTGTGGAGCCTCACCAGCAGCTGCAGCAGCTCGTCCTCGGTGCACTGGTCCAGGTTGGTGCTCTTGACCGCCACCAGCCGGCCGGAGGGCGCGTGCCGCGCCATGCACACCTGGCTCAGGTTATTGAAGCCCCGCCCTGTTCGCACGGCACACAGGCACAGCGGAGGAGCAGAAGCGGAAACAGAAACAGGAACAGGTTACAAATCCGATGCATTCTCACATCTCTGGGAAGAGACTCACGAAAAGCATCACGTGGCTCTTCTCTTCCTATATCTACACGGCAGGGAGGTCACAGGACAACATGTGATGCTTTTCTCATGAAGTAGTCTGTGGGAATCTATTGAAAAGATTAAAGAGCCTGTCAATCTAGGGGGAAAAAAGCTCAGCAGAGGATATTTTATCAAAAGAAAATCTGGGGGGAAGGGCAGGAAAAGATGGAAAATCATACTAGCAGGCTGGAAGCTGGAAAAAGCCAAAAAGAAGGGAGCAGAGAAGAATGTGGAAGAAATGGGAAAGAAAATAGACAGATATACAGCTAAGGAAGGAAGAAGTACAGAAGAACTGAAGGGAGGAGGGAAAAAAAACTCCAAAAGACAAACTGACAGACACAAAGTACATTTCCCAAACTGATTTTAGAGCCGTGAGCGTACAGTGCGAGCTGTATTTCCACCGGCCCGCCTTAGCTTTGCGTACGCGCTGTTCCGATGCACCCCGGCGTGTCAGTTTGCATTTCAGCTGATCCAACCTCCCCCGCCACGGGTGCTGCGGAGCTGAGCTTTTTGGGTTCCTCCACACCCACCCGTGCCGTGTTAATAAGCAGATAAACGAGCGAGGTCGCTCACTGGATTTGTGCATTTGCTAAACAGCCTCTGATGGAGCAAAACACAAGCATGTTTGTGCCGCAACAAAAGGGCCATGGAGAATGACGGCGAGAACATGCAGATGTGGTGTACGTCACTGTATGTCTGTTGCAGGTTATTTGCTAGTGTGAATAATTTCTGATATATGAATCAGACTGTGCTGCTTTGCTAGGACTAGGCACTATTAAAAACCTGATCTGGCTGTAATATTTTACACAGGACTAAACTGCCCACTTCCCCTTCACTCCCCTTGGCTTGGGGCAAACCTACTCCCATATCTAGGGCTGTCTAGCACACTGTCAGCCTAGGTCACTTTGCTATGGAAACGTCTCCGGCTCTCCTTGTGCATAGCTCACCTTCTGCGGTGAGCGGGGAGGTGGAAACATGGCTATGGTTTCTGTAGCAGTGACTGAAGCTTAAGCTGACCTCAACCGTTTAAAAACATATCCTGGACGATTTATAAACTGGCAGTGGAAGCTATGCGTTTTGCAAAAACTGTGGATCTGCGCAACAGTAGTACTGAGCCATGAACGTCCCACTTCAACAGCTGCAACAAAGATTTCAGTGCTTCAGTCTCAACAGCAACCAATGAAACGCCGTGTGTAAGCTGCCTGTTTGCAAGTATGATAAGATAATATCTCCCACTGACCTGCTGATACAATGGATTCAGATTAACTAAAATCATATAGGAGGAGACAAAGGAAGGTCTCCATGACAGAAGTAGGACACTGATTAAAATTACTTGGAAAAAAATATTACACCAGGGAAAGAAAGAGGAAAAATGGGAGTCACAAATGTGATAAGGAGACATGCTTCGTGTTATTTTGACTTTGTAGGGGTGCTATATTCATGTTAAGCCCTCAAAAAATATTTGATTTGTAAATCTAATACAAATCTGTGATATACCATGTGTGCCAACTTGGTTGTGCTCCTCTTCTGATCTGGGAAATGTAAAATATTGATGTGAGCTTTATGAGAGCAGTTGCGAATAGTGAAAATATGTATATATAATATTTTGATACCGATAAATGACTCACTCCTTTGCATAGTCCCCCACAGACTGTTGACAAGAACCAGTCGCATAAAATTTCAAAGCATGCGTTACTTTGATCAAGAGAGGCACTGCGTGGTTGCGTTGAGAAGGAGACTTTAATTCTTTAATCCTGAACAGGAACTGTCTATTCCTCCAGCAGATGCCCCCCCCCCCCTTCTGGTGCACCACACAAGCTGTGTTTGTAATTCTGGCCACTGTAAGAGTGCACAATGTAGCACTGATTGTGATCTGAATTGTAACTTCATGAAATCATTCCATGACAATGTCATTGCAGTATTGCAATCTGAGTATGCAATGTTATTCTCACTCGCAAAAATACAAAACACACACCTATGAGCAGGTGTACAGAGCCATATGATTTACAATTGGAAAGCGCTCGGCAAGATCTGTTAACCACACGTTCAGCTGAACTGTACAAAAATACACTCTTTGACATTGACCCAGGAAATATTCCCACCTGCCTTATACCGCAGAGGAGTAGGTGGTATTTTTATAGTTGTCTTAGTTTTCTGAATCACCTTAATTGCCTTGGCATGCAAACAGCAACAGGGGTGGTTCCAGTGCCTCTTGTTCTGGTCACAGTGACACACAGAGCCCTGCTAACCTATGTTTATAAGCCAGAAAATACTCAAACAGGACGGTGTCAGTATTTACAGTCGCAGAGAAGTTGATGGTGACTTCCACGAATTTCAAGTCTTTTCAGAAACTTCACAGAGAGGCTGCGGTTTTTGAATAATAAGAAAATTTTTCCTCCTTAGGCGAATGGTTGGAAGAGCTCAACCCTCCCCCCATCCTGTTCAAACCGGGTCCCCAGAGGAGGAGAACACTGGAAAGGCCAGGAAGCAGTTTGAACGGAAACAGCCATAGAGACTTCCACAAAGGCACTTGCAGAGGGCAACCAATCATAGTGTGGACCAAAAGCAGCACCACAGTCCTGCTCTTCCACACAGAGCACACTAAAAGCTGGGACACCTCCTTTTAAATACATTAAACCAATCAAACAAACAAACAAAAAAAGCTTCAGCCGTGAAGGAAAGAACAAACTATGAAATCAAGAAGCTGGGAACAAATATATTCCATAATCAGAGTAAAGTGGGCTCTCTCAGCTCCCCTAAATCAGACTTAAGAATACTGTCAAAAGCTGGCAGAGGCAGGAAGGCAAGCACAGCATTCCAGCCCCACGCGCGCTCACAATGCACAATCGCTACGTCTTTAAGAACACAGCCCACCTCACACTTCTTGTTCTGGAGCGTCCCCCCCCCCCCATACGGAGGACAAATATAAGGCTCTCCCTATGGCATGGTGTGCACACCTGGTGCATCACGTCATCCTTAGGACCCCGCAGTCTCTATGGCAACATCCGCTACCAGCATTAACTTAATTAAGTCAGTCTGCAGTCATTCCACCCTGTAGCTGTCTTGTGCCCTACACCTTACCTCACTGCACCACAAGGTCATCCTCTTTTCCTACTACCTTTCGAAAGGCACGTACACACAGGCAAACACAAGAGTTACTCAAACGCCAGCAAAACCAGTCCACACCTGGCCCAACACATCATCTCTAATTGGGTGTTAGGAACGATCCAGCTACAGCATACAATCCAACTTAAAGGACGGCTTGTGCTTTCTGTGATACCTTCAGAAAGATTGATGGCAAAATACCAGGCACATTTTGTAACATAATTTTATTACATTTGGGAGTCATCCCTCCATTTTACCCTTACCTATCATAGATAAATATCTAAGGGCAATTTTAATCTGGATCAAAATGAAAAAAAAAAAATGACTCATATATTCCCCAAAACCCTACAATGCCTAGAGCTGAGCCCTGCAAGAAGGAAAGCACTATTAATGTTAAAGGTCTGAATGAACGGGCAGTAGATCAGCAACACAAACAAGAGCATGGAAGCCCACCTGAATCTTGTTCCGGGTCTACAATAGACAAGGGGCATAATGAGCCATCCTGGTTCCAACTCTTCAGTGGGAAAGCAGAGTAATGACCTAGCCTGGTCCCAGCTCTACAGTGGGAAAGGGGTACAATGACCTAGCCGGGTCCCAGCTCTACAGTGGGAAAGGGGTACAATGACCTAGCCTGGTCCCAGCTCTACAGTGGGAAAGGGGTACAATGACCTAGCCTGGTTCCAGTTCTACAGTGGGAGAGGGGTACAATGACCTAGCCTGGTTCCAGTTCTACAGTGGGAGAGGGGTACAATGACCTAGCCTGGTTCCAGTTCTACAATGGGAGAGGGGTACAATGACCTAGCCTGGTTCCAGTTCTACAGTGGGAGAGGGATATGATAAGTCAGCCTGGTTGCCACTCTCTCATGGAAAAGGTAGTTCATGTGCAAACCCATCTGCCACCTCATCCTGAGGCTCACTGAACTAACCCTCTCGCCACCAAATAACATGCTCAACACAAAGCACCCCTGAGTGCAGGTAATAACAACAAGAACCCTAATAAGAATCTACACCAGCTGGCAGCTCATATGCCAAATGCATGAAAGAATGAAAGAAATACAACGAAGAAAACATAGAATGAACACAAACCTAGTCCAGATCAATCAATCACCCTTTATGGAGAGAGAAACACAGAGATATTCATCACTGGAACTGTCATGCTAATAAAGCGGCCTGGAGTCAGGGACAAGAGGAGAGTGGTGAAACTCACCCAGCTCAGACAGCAGCCGGTAGTGAGAGGGATCCGTTGAGAGGTCTGTGATGTCATCTCTGGCCGCAGCCTTGGGTAGAGCGCTCGCTGGAACATCACTGCTCTGTGAAGTGTCACCACACGTAGCTGTGATAAAGCTAACACCTATCCTTGATGTTGCCGTGCTGGTCACTCACGTCTGTGACAGCAGGATTACTGCTCTGTACTCCCAGCATAGAGATCAATGCATCCCTTCATTTCTTACTGCCATGTCAGCATTGGGAGGCTTGTACAGTTCGGCTTTTCACATAGAACATTTTGGCAGGAGCACAGGACGAGGAAGAAGGGCAGTGCTGACATGAATACAATGCCTGTGAGCAATGCTGTTAACTCAGATAGGGGTGCGCTGTTGGTCTGAACCACTTATTTATATCTTACGGTTAGCTGGGTCTGTGTGTGGGACTGGTAACTGGTACTGGCAGCTGACTGTTGCTGTGGGGTCGCTCTGGCAGCTGGAGTAAGGGGTTAGGGCTGTACCAACATATGACAGAGGGGGGCACTGTTGTGCTATGCTACTGCCTGACAGAGCTGGGTGCTGTTGGACTGTGCCAGTTGCTGACATGGGTGGGGGGCTCTGTGAGGCTGTACCAGCACCTGAGAGATGCAGGCACTATGTGGCTATATCAATAACTGAAAAGGGGGAGAGAAGAGCTTGTGGAGCTATATAGTGCTGCCTGGTGGGGGCACTATGGGATAGGGCAATTTAGCTTTTTTTGAGGGGGGGGGGGGGGGGGGCACTGACCAAGTACTGGTGGCTGACGTCCTCATATTGATCCTCTATGCTGATGGGCTGGACTTGGGTTTGGGAGATACAGGAGCAGTCCTGGGAGAAAGGGAGGAGGGGTGAGATGCCCAGAGGGATGAGAAAGGGAGCAGGGTCGAGGGAGGCAGTTTTGAGGGAAAAGTGATGGGGGGGGGGGGGGGTCCTCTGGGAGACAATAACCAACACAAAACAGAGCTGTACGAGAGCTGAAGAGAGGGGCAGTAACCGATCTACTGCTCCACCCACATCCCAGGCAGACAACAGATTAACGAAGACATTCATTATTAAAACTACTGCGTGCACGCTGCAGGCGCTGACTCCAACGAGTCACCACTACCAGACTACCACACAGGATCGGCTCAGGACATGCACAATGTAACTAAAGAGAGACAGAAATAAGATACAGAGATTGACACATACTGTACGTATAAGCAACACGGAGACAATAGCTCTAACTAGTTCTGAATTCGGATGACCACTCTCTGTCAAGATGCAGCGAGTAACTACCCTCATTAATATTAATGCATACCACACCGCACGTTATGGAAACAGCTCAGACACAGGAACATAGGTCATAAAACATCGAAATCTCACCAAGAAAGACATGGAATCCTCTTCGTCGTTCGAATCACTTCACGCAAGGGCATTTATCCTTTAGCACGAGGCGCTGCGAGAGGAGAGCAAGCGTGAAAGTCATCCGGTGAGAGAAACAAGAAATCAATGGCAAAAGGGTCTCTAATTTCATCTCTGTCCCCCCAGTTCCGGCTGCAAATTCCCCCGTGGATTTTGACGAATGGAATGTGAAGATACGCTGCCAATACACGGCCGGCGTCTTTGCTTGTTGCAGTCCTTCGGCTCGGTTCTTACCTGAGTGGGTCTGAAACGGTTCGGATTTCGCAGCATGATCTTTGAGCAGACTTCATCGGCTTTCGGCAATCGCGGCGCTCTCTATACGTCCTTTCGGGCTAACACAGATAAAGTATAAAAGCTGGAAACGTCCCTTACTTCTGGCGCAATGAATGCATTAATGACCACAAAGATTGAGAGAATGCGACCACCAATTTTCGACAAGCTGTCAAATCGCTGGCTCCGTCAAAATGAATTTAGATTAACTGCAAATAGAATTCGACGAGTGCACGTTCCTTTCTGAGCAAATGTAGACTAGCTATGAAGTACAAACCTATGCCACGGCAAATACGATATTATAATTCATATTACAATTAACACGATTACAAAAATTATTTTACAAGTAATCATCAGCATTACAACCCATTACACTGGATAACGAGCTTGAATGAATCTCTCTCTCTCTCTGCGCCTGTCCTGTTCAGTGAGCTGGGGGATTGAGGACGGGGACCGCGAAGTGTCTGTCACTTGCCTTTAGCGCTTAACCGCATCAGCATTACTGTTATTAGTGTTGATGGGATGTCGCTATCGTCCACTCAGCTATGCTAAGAAAAAAGCCGCGCTTGTATGTGTGTGTGTGTGCTTCTTTTCGTCTGCAACCTGTGAGTGACCAGCATTACATAGGAAACTCTTATTTTGTCAGTGTCCCTTCTTTGTATACGTCACACGAATATTTACGTGTGTGTCTACCTGTAGCTGTTATGTGTGTCATCTATGTCTGTGTAGAATACATGTTTAGCGATCTGCGAGACCGCATGTCGGCGAGTCCATATGAACACATAACCAACGGCAGTCCATTAATTTGAAAATGAAATAAAGAATGTGTCATGAATATTAAAATGAGAGAACTACGCTGCAGGACAATTGCCTCAAGTGGAAGAACAACGACAGGCTGTATAGTTTCGGTACCGCAACGTTCGAACACATCTCGCTTATCAAATTCCCATTTTCCTTTGAGCTAGCCAGCAAGTTAAAGCAGCATAGTAAGTAAAAGAGCTAAAGGTTAAACAGTGACGTTTCACTCTAAGAAACATGACTAACTCAAAGTGAACTTTCAAAAAACTGCAACACATTAAACAGTTTACTAAAGCTCAGTAGCTAACAAGCTAACCACAAAAATATGCCAAAGTAACAAAGTGGGTTAAACTTTAACTCAAGTGATACTTACGATCATATCACGGTTTGTTTCGATATCTGACAAGCGACCAACCTTTAACTCTGAAAGATGAAATGATCAAGTCCATCCATGAAATCCTACATACCGTAACATTTACGATAAAACATATTGAACTTCAAAGTGAACAGCAGTAACGTTAGCTAGCTAGCGAGCTAGCAATCTGTGGCTATTACTCCGTTCCCAGCTGATTTGACAGTGACGAAAGCTGTAAGAGGGCGCAACGTATTGAAAATAAAAGTCCCTATGTGATGACGACATGAGAGTATGTTGTGCACCGTACTAAAATTGCTTTAAATCACTCGCCGTCCATCGTACAGCATTTAAATACAAATGAAAATATTCAAAACGTTTACGTCACGAATTTTAACAGCACAAGCTGCATAAAACTGCAAAGAATGAAATTAGAAAATCTCTCATCATGGAACAATAATTGCGGCCCTTACTAAATACGTCGGAAATGTGCGCTTTTTTGTCCAATGTTGATGATGTAATGTAGTTGTCAGCTTCCCACAGTCTGCCCCAAACTTCCCTCCCAGAGATGGGCTTGCGGGAAGCCACGGCTAGCTCGCCTGCAATCTTTTGTTTCTGGCTCTTAACTGATGGGGTGGCGTGTTGTTACCGTAGCTAGCTAGTTCGCTGACTGGAAATGCTGTAAATTGGTTGGAAATGATTTCTGAAAGGTATGTGTTATGTTTCACTGCATCAGTGTGTATTTCGCAAGACGGGCAGCTTTCTGCTTATGGAGAGTGTAGTAGGGGTAAACTAATGCTGCCAAAGACACGAAATGAAGCAGAAATCTTTCTGTTGCTAGCTAACCTAGCTCTGTCGGCAGGTTATTCATATCGCACCATAATTTCAGTTTGCGAAGAAGAAAGGGCAATCAAATTCAGTCAACTTTGAGCATTTTTATTGTCACCGAATAATAGCTGGCCAATTAACTAGCTAGAATTACAGAATTTAGTTGTTGAAATAGTGAATGCCATGCAGTAGCTTGCTGTCTAGCTAGCACTGTGTTTGAACATCTGACAACAGATGACAGCTACCAGCGAGTTGGGTAACAGTTTCGCATCTGATTGACATTCCTGAGATATTGTTCTAGGATTACCAACACTCTGATGGGTAAACGTTGTGTCTGTTAGTTTACGTTAGAAAAAGTAATTCATGTTTCTACGATTACTGAAATCATTTCATCCACCGAGAGCAGAGCTCTGATTATGTTGACATGTAGCCTGTTACATATGTATGTATGCAGCGGATCACAGTTTAGCCAGATCGAGCTAGCCAGCTGTCTTGTGTGGTATGTTAGTACTAGCTCTCTGTCTTGTGGGAAAAATGGATCTTAAGTTCTTTTTTTCATTGAAATAATAGTTGTGTCATTTACCTACAAACGATTTAGCATAAATAAGTGATGATCAAGTGTTTGTGATACGTATTTATGATTTTTTTTTTTTTACCCGATTCAGCTCGCAGTTTGTCGAATCTGTGCGTTTCACTAATGGCTAATTAACTAATGGCTGGGACATTAAGGACTATGTGTCAGGTTGTTGTGTTATCTCGCTAGGTAATTTAGGTAGTTTGTTATACTAAAACGATCATTTAGGACTAGGTAAAATAAAATACGAAAGATGTTTATAAAGTCTAATGTTATGTTTGAGTTAATTTAGACTTTCGTGTCAGTTAGAGTTAACCAGCATTTGAATTCTCGTTCAGTTCTGAAATATGCACTGAAACTATTTCTGCCATAGGTAAACACGTGTTAAAATCGACGTTAGTTGATCGAGCACAATAAGTTAACCCACCTGCTGCAGTAATGTGGTGTGGCATCATTACTGAGTCAGTTTTTGTTGTTAAACGGTCAGTTTAGCTCACCGCTAAAGATCATAAAAGGACTTGGAAATACCCAACCTCTTCCTCGTGCACAGAATAATATTATTTCGAACAAAACCACTAATATGTAGTAACGACAAAATGAGGCTTCATGGACCCTATTATGGTATGCCAATCAAGAACCAATCAAGAGTTTCCTCTCCATACCAAATCAGCCAGCCACTGGTAACACGTGATGGCTCCACCCATTTTGGGATTAGTGACACCTCAGTCCTCTATCACTACAATTGTGGTCTGCAGGGAATCGGCATTGCGCTACCAAGGCCCCGCAGAAGGGCCTGTTTTCTGAGGTGAAATACCTCAGTGAACATGGTAGTATGTTTTATATGTACTGTATAAGGAGCTGGTGCAAGTGCAGTCACCAGGTGGGCCATTGTACCCTTAAGCAAGGTGCTAATTAAAATTCCAGTCAAAGATTCAGGAAGAGAATTTTCAGACAATCCCTGTGCAGTTAACTAAATTTAGACAAACCGGTCTTGTCCATGACTGTTAAAATCCTACTCACATTTCCTTTCCGCATCAGCTGTTCAGAGAATACCTCCTCCACTCCGTCTCTCCCCTTTCTTCTGTTTAGGATGTCCACAAAGGAGGTCAGTGACCTTGGCCCATGGCCAGGTGCAATACCTTTCAGTTCAGTTCAGTTCAGTTCAGTTCAGTTTACTTTATTGGTACCCGTGGGTAAACTGGTTTTGCAGTTCAAGAGAGAGATGGGTGTCCTTAACATGTAAGCTACAAAAAAAAAAGAAAAAAAAAAAAACACATGACACATGTAACATGGAATTTAAAACATACAATATACACAAAAATAAATATTACAAAGACAGTGCTGACATATGACCTATAACATATATGACATGCACACACACACACACATAAAAAGGTTAAAAATGTTGAAAAAATTTGCCAGACACAAAGCCAAATAAAAGCACAGCCATAACCACATCAAACGCAACCTTAACATTTTGCTTTTGTGGACATTCATATAAACAGAATGATGGCTTGGCAAGAAAGCAAATAATAATGCGTGGTTCCTGTAATCTGATAAAACAGGAACAGTTACACGGAAATGTGTAGAAAGGAGAGCGGGACCTTACTTCAAAGCTGAGGAAAATAACTATAAGCATAAAGCAATAACTATAGCAACTGTAAGCAATAACTATAAAAGTGTGACTTCTGGCTCTGGAGCAGCTGTAAGTTTAGCACTGTTGTGATAGTGACAGAGCGATCATACCTCACAGTGAGTGGTAATATCAGATCAGTTATGGTGCTTCAGATGACAGGTGTTTGGGATTGAGCAGCCCCGAATCCCCGATTGTGCTGAAGAGAAATAAATAAATAACGGTGCTCAGTGTGATGAAAATGTCCAAGTCTGATTTCCCTTGTCATAATTTCTGATGCCTGTTATGAGGTCAACTACCAATCCGAGCCCAGTCTTGTTATGTAAGTGGAGTTAGGCAGTGTCCTTTGATTGGCTGACGCTGATCTGTGAGGGCGCCACAGCGATGCACACGCTTGGTTCAGGGGTCAGGCTTTTGGGGTTTGCTCTCTTTTAGACTGAGATGGGTTGTGTGTCATTCAAGGACACAGGAGAAAGAGGAAATGTCCGGGTCATCGTGTGACTTTGCTGGGGGAGCCCAACCTTAAGAAAAGCACCTTGACTTCTGTTAAAGTCTGATGCTTACTTTGACTGATTGACCCATGTGCTGGTCTCTAGGCTTTGTCTGTGTGCCTGCTGTGATTGGTTGAATAATGCCACAAGTGTAAGTACACTCTTTCTCTGGCCTGAGGTCCTAAAGCTAGACACATCCTCGCTGGCCATTGAGGAACACTCGAGACCCCTATGCTTTATTGGAATTACAGCAGTTAGAAGCCCTGGATTTGAGACCACATAAGGAATAATGCTTCCACACATGCCCCTGCTGCCGAGGGTCAGCGCTGAATCTGGTTAGTGAAGCTTGAGTGTGTGTTAAATCGCCCTCTGGTTGTTCTTGCTGCTATTGAGCGTGTGAGGGAGCACTTTATGCGTCCCTGCCCTGCTGTGAGCACCAGCATGGTGACTCAGGCCCAGCTTCCCTCTCCTGCCGCAAGACCCCGCCCCCGCGGGTCCTCTTCAGTGTCCCGGTCACCGCTCCTCCTCCAGCCAGGCACAGCCTTAAACGGGGACATAAATCACAATTTCCTGTCTGCAGCATTGTGTGTGTGTGTGTGTGTGTGTGTGTGTGTGAGCGAGCGAGTGAATGTGGGTGTGTGTGACTGAGTGTGGTTAGCTGTAACGGTTCCTCGGAAGAGAATTCCATTGCTCCTTTAATGTGAAAGGGGGGCGGGGGCTTCCACAGCTGGAGGACATTTTTTTCACTTCAGTGCCAAGTATCAGGAAGAGAGGCAGAAAGGAAGGAGGGAGAAAGCGAGAGAGGCAGAAAGAAGTGAGAGAGACAGAGGGGGAGAGAACAGAGAGAGGGAGAAAGGAAGGAGGGAGAAAGCGAGAGAGGCAGAAAGGAGTGAGAGAGACAGGGAGAGAGGCAGAAAGACTGAGGGAATGTGTCCAGTGAGGCATAGGTACAGATACAGCCTGCTGTGCTGCGTGACTGCGGGGAGATCAGCTACAGTGAGACACACACATAAACACACGGACACACAGTAACTCACAAATACACAAGCACAGAATCACTCATACAGTCAGATACATACTTACATTTACTCACTCACTCACATACACATTCAGTCACTCCCACACATTCGCAATCACTCTGACACACGCATTAAGTTATTAACAGTTATTTCGTTATTAACTCCTTCAGCGCCATCAGACTGAAGTGGAGGTAAAGGGAAATCGAACATCACTTTGCAGTTCTCCTTCTGGAGCGAGGCGTTTTTAAAAACCAGCTCTTCGAAATGGAGCGGTACAGAGAGACAGAGGTGGAGAGGAAGGAGTGAATCTGATTGGCCCTGACGTTTCCAGGCCGCGGTCAGGCCGATGGCTCTTTGCTCTCTGAAAGGTCAGGCAGTAAGGGACCTCACGCGTGGACATGTGGTTCAGTCACCACTTTAGCTGGTCCTTAGGTTTTTTTAGGGATCAGCAGCGGTGGGAACATGATTTCTGGCAGTGAGAACATAATCCGCCAGCGGCTCCGTTTGGTCTGTTCTTGTCACCGCAGCCATGGGACAGTCTAAAATGTGCACCACGTTAGTTCGTTCCTGCTGCCTTTTCTCTTTTATTTTCTTTTGCTATCTGTAGTTCCTCCTTAATGCTCTCCGGTCTTCCCTCTTTCCATTTCTTTCTCTGCCAGTTCCCCCAATCTTCTTTTCATTACATTACATAAGATTGCATTGTTGTCATTTAGCACACGCTCTTAGCCAGAGCAATTTACATACAGTAGGTTACATCCATCTATACAGCTAGGTATTTTCTGATTCAGTTGTAAGTTAAGTTCCTACCCATGGGTACAACAGTGGTGTCCTAGTCGGGAATTGAACCAGCAACCTTTTGGTTACAAGCCATGCCTCTCACCACTATGCCACACTGCTGACCCTCTTTTCTTTCCTTTCCTTTCCTTTCCTTTCCTTTATTCTCTCTCCTCTCCTGTTATCTCTCCTGTTCCCTCTGTTCTTGCTCCCATTCCATCTAATCTTCTCTTCCCCTGTTTTCTCTCCTTTTCTGTTTCCTTTGTTTCTACAGAGCTGTGTTTGACTCCACATCCAGAGCCTGGGCGTTTTCAGGAAGCCTCTGAGTCCGCTGGCCCCGCCCCGCCGGCTCCAGACGTCCCCTCCTGGCAGGGCAGGATGTGGGCTCGTTTCAGCGTCCCCTCCTCTCCTCTCTCCCTGGTCCGGGTGCGAACGGGGGCCTCCATGTTCCACGCGAGGGATGGGAAATGCTCGCTGTAGAAACCCATGAGTCTGGAACGGAAGGACTCGAGCTCCGGCCCCGGTGAGTGGCTCCGCTCTCCCAGCGAGGGGTTCGAGATGGTGGGCGGGCGGAGGGGGGGGTTGAGGCCTCCGGGATCCCATAACAAGGAAGCCACCCCGGAGACCCAGCTTCACCCCTCCCAACATGCATTTCCGTCTGCCCCTCTGAACCAAATCCCTGGCCTCTCCCTCGCGGCCTCTGGAGTTGCCAAGCTCTGCGGATAAGTCCCACCTGTTTTGCACTGACTGTGTGTCGGGTCAGGGAGAGAGAGAGAGGACTGCCCCCATCCTCCTCCTGTTGGGCTCATATGGAGCCTGTGTCATGGATGGCCGGAGGCTCCTGCTATAGTTAGCGTCTGCCCCAGTGAACCACATAACCAGCCGACTGGAATGATGAACATCATGGAGGTCTGGAGCCGAGGGAGCACTCTGTCAGACACACACACACACACACACACACACACACACACACAGGTCCACACGTAGACATACCGTGTCTCTGCTGTCCTGCGGGATATGTTCAGATTTGTTCAGAGCTGGGATCCTCTGATTTGTGTGGAAGTGTTGTGGTCTTATGTAAGGGAGAAGGCTGTGTTCTCTGTTCAACTGATAGCACACACACGCTCACCGCATTGAGGAAAAGGCATTGGGCTTGGTCAACCAGTGTGTAATATTGTGGTGCCCTCTGGTGGATCCACACTGGGTTTTTGGCAGCAGCCGAACTGTTGCACTCTCTCTCTCCCTGTGTGTGTACGTGTGGGTGTGTGTAGCTGTGTGTGTGTCCGTCTCTTTACTCTCACCTGTTCCTCTGCGTGTCTCTCTCGCTCTCAGTTACCAAATTCAGATTCGACCTCAAATTCAAATGATGTGTTATTTGCATGACTTTATAATGTAGCCTTGCGGTACTGCAAGAGAATAGTGACAGACGCTGAAATATGTTTTTCCACCTTTACCCCACCCTCACCCCCACCTCCCCGCGCAGATGAAGGCAGTAAAGAGGGCGTGGGAGAGCTGGCCCGGCTGGAGCCACCCAAACCCGGCTGCGAGCCCCTCTACCTGTACGACAGCCAGGACTGGGTGGTGTTGCCTCGCTGCTCGCCGGAGGAGGCCAGCGCCATCTCGCCCATGCTGGCTGAGGAGACCTTCCGCTACATGAGTGAGTCACGGGGGGACACACCCCCCAAGGGGCGGAGACTGCGTGACACGCCTCCAGGGGGCAGAGACTGTGGGTGTGGCTGTATGAGAGGGTGCTGGGGGGTGTGTATTAAATTCCTCACTTCAGCCTATTGCTCAGGCTTCTGTGCTGGTAGCTACATGGTGTGTTTCACAGACATACTCATTTACGTGTTGACTAGGAAATAAACACTTTCAGGTGCTGAGAAGCAGGTACGATTGTTGCAGGGGGCTTGGGTCTGTGATATTCCTGTTCTGTTTATCCAGGACATGGGAGAGGGAGGGAAGGAGACAGGGAGAGAGGCAGACAGGGAGTCTGGAAGGCTTCCAGAGCAGGCTCTGTAGCCTGTTTTTGCCGCACCGTGGACGCTGTTGTCAAACCAGAACAGAAAGGCAGTCGTCCCTGTCCTTTACGGTTTGCATTAATGGCGCTCTTATTTTGACAGCATATCCACTCCTATTTGTTCACGCTGCTGTCCTGGAAGCCCCTTCGAATGTCAGTCTCCCCCCCTCCCCTCTCATGCACATGATTAGTTGAACAGCAGGCTGGGTTGAGGCCGGTGTGTGCGCAGGACAGCAGATGGGCAGTCATGTGTGGCTGTGTGTGTGTGTGTGTGTGTGTGTGTGTGTGTGTGTGTGTGTGTATGTGTATGTGTGTGTGTGTATGTGTATGTGTGTGTGTATGTGTGTATGTGTGTGTGTGGCTGTTTATGTGTGTGTGCGGCTGTGTTTGGCTCTCTGTGTGTCTTTCTGTGTGTTTGCATGTGAATGTGTGTGCGTGTGTGTGTCTCTCTGTGTATGTGTGTGTGTGCTTCTTTGTATGTGTGCCTGTGTGTGTGTGTGTGTGTGTGTGTGTGTGTGTGTGGAGATTGGACTGTGTTCCTTAATCCTCTTGGATAGCTGGTTATGCCTGTCCCAGTGCTGAGGTTGCAGTTTACTGCGATGTTATGCCTTCTGCGTGTCAAACCCTGCCCTTTAGCCTGAACGCAGGTGCCCTCTCCTGTCAGACTCGCATCTCTGCTCTCTCCTGCCTGCTGACTCAGCGGGGCAGTGGCCATGTTTCATTGGCCAGTCAGTGTTATTTACCTAAATTAAACTCATTCTATGTAGACAGCCAAAATGCCATAAAATTACAGCAGCCATGCCCCGTGGTACCAACATGATATTAAGGACCTTGAGATGTTTTTTATAACGCGGAGCACTAAGAACCTTGAGGTCTCCTCTAGTTTCTGACTGGTTGGACAGTCCCAGCTTTTAACACACAGGCCTCGTGCATCTAGCTGATGCCAGAGAGGAAGTCAGCATGGGGGGCAATGAGCCATCTGCCTTGTACTGGGAGGGTGCCAAGTGTAATAACCCAGACAAAGGGCACGGCGAGGCATTCTTTAATAAGTTACTGAGTAGCCAATCAGGAAGCGGATGAGGGAGAGCTTAATGAGTGACTGATTGGTGGCTCTGTGCTGGAATAACACTTTGATATGGGTGACTGTCCCTGTATTACCCTGCAAACATTTGTGCCAGGCGGTCTAATGAGTACAGACTGGATGGAGACAAGAGGTTGGCACTGTGTGGGACTGTGTGGGACTGTATTGGACTGTGTTGAAAAGTGTGGGACCGTGTTTGACGGTGTTGAACTGTCTTGGACCCTGTTGGACAGTGTGGGAGAGTGCTTTGGCGTGCAGGACTGTGTGGGACTGTGTTGAACAGTGCAGAACAGTGCTGGACCCTGTTGGAGCCTGTTGGACAGTGTTGGAAAGTGCAGGACTGTGCACAACTTTGTTGGGCTGTGTGGGACTGTGTTGAACAGTGCGGGATAGTGCTTGGCTGCATAGAACAGTATTGGACCCAGTTGGACAGTGTTAGACAACGTGGGACAGTATTGGACAGTGCGGGACAGTGTAGGCAGGCCAACCACAGCGCATCCTTCAGCATGTTACCGCCATGCGATGACTCCCTCGACCCCTCGTGCCCCTGTCCAGGTAGGACCTGGCCAGGTATCATCATTACAGAATCCTGACATGAACATGCATCATGGCCCTGGGCGAGGACAATACATGACTTTACAAGAACTGGGAGATGGGACACATGTAGCGCTTTAAGTGCCATTCCTAGTGTGTGTGTGTGTGTGTGGATGTATGTATGTGTGTGTGTGTGTGTTTTTGGTTGTGTGTGTATATACATGTGCATGAGTTATGCGTGTGGTTTGGGGGGGTTTTTTGGGGAAGGGGGCATGGAGCAAAACTAGACACAGATTACTGGATGACATGAACACACATTTTTTTTAATAATAATGATAGCAGTTATGATAATCTATTGACCCTAATCATGTGATTAGGGTGTGTTGTTGTGTGCATGTCAGGAGAAAGGAATGTGGGAGTGTAGAGTGTTCAGGATGTTGGGAGAGGGGCAGTGTGTGGGTGTTATGGAGGGTGTCAGGACATGGCCGGCACTAATGAAGGGACCATTCCTCTCCTTCATCCAGGTTCCCTCAGTGAGAGAGGGGGGGCCACAGCTGCAGGGGCGGGGCCATGTCAGGTGGTAACGCTTCCCAGAGCAAGCTGCCATTCATTCCAAAATAAAATCGACTTGTTTTTTTGGATCAGCGCAGTGCATATGCTGAGCAGATGCAGCAGTCTTTATGGGATGGGGATGGGCTGATGTTCAGTGGTGTGGTGTGTGAAAGGGAAGACCCATCCATGTTAAATAAAGATCAGCGAATCTGTGCTGTACCTGGGTGAAATCGATCCAAAAAAGCAAGCTCAAAGATTTCTTTAAGGTCTTTCCTGCCTTTTGTCTCTTGCTCTCTCTCTCTCTCTCTCTCTCCCTCTCTATCACTCTGCCACTGGCCATCTCCTTCCTCCCTCTTGCCCTCTAACCTTCCCATTTTCTCTCTCTGTCTGTCTCTCTGTCTCTCCCTTTTTTCTCTGTTCTTTGTCTCTCTCTCTTTTTCTGTCTCTCCAGCATTCCTCGCACTGGAACCCTCCTCCTTATCCCATCCTGGCTCTCGCAGCCTCTCCCAAGGTAAAGTGACCCTGTCTCCTCTCCTGTCTCTCTCTCTCTCTCTCTCTCTCTCTCTCTCTCTCTCTCTCAGTGTCTCTGGCTGTCTCTCTCCAGTGCATGCTGGGAAACTCTAGAGCTCCAGCAGGCGGTCTGTGAGTGGTCAGCTGCCTGTGTTAGTGCTGGAGCTGTCCTGACTTGTGTAGAGCGGTAGACACCGTGGGGACAGCAGGTCCTGCTTCCATTGTAGAGGGCTTGTAGTGACACCATATAGCGCTGAGCTGATCACCTGTAGTCCAGGAAGAAGTGTGTGTGTGTGTGTGTGTGTGTGTGTGTGTGTGTGTGTGTGTGTGTGTGTATGTATGTGTCTGTCTGTCTGTGTGTCTGTGTGTGTGTGTGTATGTGTCTGTCTGTCTGTCTCTGTGTGTGTGTGTGTGTATGTGTCTGTCTGTCTGTCTGTCTGTCTGTGTGTGTGTGTGTGTGTCTGTCTGTCTGTGTGTATGTGTCTGTGTGTGTGTGTGTTGTTGTGCTGAGTGTCTCCCTCTCTCTCCCTCTCCTACAGTTCTCAGCGCTGACAGGGTGGAGCAGATGACGAAGACCTACAATGACATTGACGTGGTGACACACCTGCTAGCTGAGGTGGGCCTCAGGATCTCCTCCCAGTTGTAAATGTGACATGTGACCCTAGTTTCATTGTGTTTACTCCAGACGATTATGTGTCTTTATTGGTCTGACATGTCACTGTGACTGGTGGATTGGCCGCAATGTCTCACTGTGATTGGTGGAATGATTGTGATGTGTGACTCTGATTGGTAGAGGGACCGGGACCTCGAGCTAGCTGCGCGGATTGGTCAGTCTCTGCTGCAGAGAAATCACGTGCTGCAGGAGCGCAATGAGGCCATTGAGGAACAGCTAACACAGGCCCTGGACCAGGTGAGGCCAGGAGAGCGGCCACAACACACTCACACACTCACATCCTCATTACACTGTCTCACACACTCTCACATGCACACTCTCATACATACGCACAGGCACACAATCCTCCAGCAATACACCCAGAAACCTATGCAAACATACACTCACACACTCACACACACACACACACACACCCTCATTCCTCCAGCAATACACCCAGAGATCTATGCAAACACACGCTCTCACTTTGCATACTCATGTACACGCCCATATATGCGCACACAGAAACGCACACTCTCACTTGCATACTCGCATGCCCACACACACACGCATATACACACTCTCTCTCTCTGGCCCAGGTGCACCAGCTGCAGCATGAGCTGGGGAAGAAGGAGGAGCTCCTCCGCATGGTGGCCAGCGCCTCGGAGGAGAGCGAGACCGACTCCAGCTGCTCCACGCCGCTGCGCCACAGCCAGCCCCCGGGCGCCGCGCTCCCCCTCAGCCAGCTGGAGGCGCTGCAGAGCAAGCTGCAGGAGCTGGAGGAGGAGAACCTCGCGCTGCGGTCTGAGGTACGCCTCCTGCACGGCCACTGTCTCCTGAAACCTGGGTCCCCCCCCCCCCCCACACCGCCCCTGACTGCTCCCCTCAGACCTGGGTCTCCCCCCACACTGTAACTGTCTGTCCCCTCAGACCTGGGTCTCTCCCCACACCGTCTCTGACTGCTCCCCTGAGACCCAGGTCTCCCCACACACTGTAACTGTCTGTCCCCTCAGACCGGGGTCCTCCCTTGACACTGTCACCGTTCTTTCAAACATGAATCCATGTTGTCTCTGACTGCACTTTCAGAGTGGTGTTCAATCCTCTCTGTCGCTGCGGTTCCTTCAAACTGAGGTCCTTCCTCCACAATGTCACTAACGCGCCCCCTCTCGTTGCCACGGCGACAGGCGTGCCACCTGAAATCGGAGACCATCTCGTACGAGGAGAAGGAGCAGCAGCTGGTCAACGACTGCGTGAAAGAGCTCCGTGAGTCCAGCACGCTCGCTGTCCCCTGAGACCTGCCTGATTATGACCTTGTTAATGAGGAAATAGATTTGCAACAAAACAGTTGTAAGCTCACAATGCAAATGAGCTTGGGTGCTCTACTCTTAAGCAAGACACTGCTTCAGTGTGAATAATGTCCGATGAAAATGCAAACTGTGTAAGCCACTCCTGGATAATCTTTTGTTGAGCAGGTGAATGAGGTCAATGACTCTCAGAGGAGTCTAGATCAATGAGCACAAAGCTCCGTGTGTCAGTTTAAATATGCTGTGTTTTATTGGCCTTCATCATGTATTATCTGTATATGATATGGAAACCGCGCTCTACCATTTGAGGGTATTGGGCTGCTATTTTCAGGCAAGGGGCTGGGACACGTGTCTGGATGGAGTTTGATGTGTCTTACTGACATGCGCGTGTGTGTGTGTGTGCTTGTGTGTGAACACTGGTCCCCGTCGCAGGCGAATCTAACAGCCAGATGGCGGTGCTGACGGACGAGCTGTCGAAGAAGAACGAGGACTTGCTGCGGCACCAGGAGGAGATGGCCCAGCTGCTCACCCAGATGGTGGAGCTGCAGCACCGGGTCAAGCAGGTGAGGCCGGGCGAGCACAGCAATGAAGCCATCACGTGCAGGCTGCGCGAATTACACTGCGCTATTGATCTGTGTGTGTGTGTGTCTCCACAGCTGGCCTTGGAGAAGGAGGAGCTGAGGATTCACCTACAGGCTTCTAAAGATGCTCAGAGGCAGCTCACTGCAGAGGTGATTCCCCTCCCCCCACCCTCCCATTTCAAACCCATGTGACTCACAGTCCACAGACCCCCAGCCTGATACACAGTTGAACATTATACAGCAGGATCATGTATAAACAGGGGCAGCAGTCTAACCACAGTAGGTAATGGGTCAGTGGTGCCGTGTGGCCTGGGATACCCCTGATTCGGTCTGTTTATGGTCAAAGAGCGGTTGTAGTACAGATCCTGTTGCAGTACATTACATTATTGTCAGTTATCAGATGCTCTTATCTAGAGAAACTTATGTAGTTTACAGCTTTACACGTTACCCATTTATACAGCGGAATATTTACTGAGGCAATTCTGGGTTAAGTGAATTGCCCAAGGGTACAGCAGTAGGGCCCAAGCAGGAATCGAACCTGCAACCTTGCAGTTAAAAGCCCCGCTCCTTCCCACCACACCACAGTGCCACCCGGGGTGCGTCCATCCGGGGCGGGGTGCTGGGTGGGTTTACGTTCAGAGAGACGGCTGTAGCCCTAGGTCTTGCGGGGTGAACGGTGCCGTCTCCGTGTTGTAAACTGGAAGAGTGCAGTTTGAAGCTACCCTCAGAGTGTGACGTAAACGGCGTCTGCGTCTGTGATGCGCTGCAGCTGAACGAGCTGCGGGACAGGAACGTGGAGTGCGTGGGGATGCTGCACGAGTCGCAGGAGGAAGTGAGGGAGCTGCGCAGCAGGAGCACCCCCTGCGCAGGCATGCGCAGACACATGTCCTATGGGCTGTTTCCCATGGTGAGTGTCCGTGCCCCCCCCCCCCCACTCTCACAGGCCTGCGGCTGACAGGTGTGGCCAGGTATAGCAGTAGGGTTATAGCTTTGCCTGTTATGTAACAGGGCTGTAAAATCAGGATTATTCCAGCTTTAGAGTTGGTTACCTTTGCCCACAGTCTTTTTCATATGCAGTGTTTAACTTTTATTGCCTTTTTGGGCTAACTTTATTAATATGCATGTGTCTGTGTGTGCATTTGTTTGCATGTATATCTGTGTGTCCTCATGTGTTTGCACAACCACATGTGTGTGCGTGTGTGTGCGTGTGTGCGTGTGTGTGTGTGTGTGTGTGCGTGTGTGTATGTGTGTATGTGTGTGTGCGTGCGTGTGTGCGCGTGTGCGTGTGTGCGTGTGTGCGTGTGTGCGTGTGTGCGTGAGCGCGTGTGCGTGTGTGTGTGTGTGTGTGTGTGCGTGTGCGTGTGCGCGTGTGCGTGTGCGCGTGTGCGTGTGCGTGTGCGTGTGTGTGTGCGTGTGTGTGTGTGTGCGTGTGTGTGTGTGTGTGTGTGTGTGTGCGGGCTTCAGGATTCCCTGGCAGCTGAGATTGAGGGCACCATGAGGAGAGAGCTGAGCTTGGAAGAGGAGCAGGACCAAAAGTGAGCAGAGCACCCTAACACCTACTCCATGCCAACACCTTCTACAGCACCCAACACCTTCTGTTCTATCCCAACACCATCTACAGCACTCCCACACTCTGTACAGCACCCAACACCTTCTACTCCATACCAATACCCTCTGTAGCACTCCCACACTCTGTACAGCACCCCAACACCTTCTGCTCCATCCCAACACCCTTTACAGCACTCCCACACTCTGTACAGCACCCAACACCTTCTACTCCATACCAATACCCTCTGTAGCACTCCCACACTCTGTACAGCACCCAACACCTTCTATTCCATCCCAACACCCTCTACAGCACACCCACACTCTGTACAGCACCCAACACCTTCTACTCCATCCCAACACCCTCTATAGCACACCCACACTCTGTACAGCACCCAACACCTTCTACTCCATCCCAACACCCTCTACAGCACACCCACACTCTGTACAGCACCCAACACCTTCTACTCCATCCCAACACCCTCTACAGCACACCCACACTCTGTACAGCACCCAACACCTTCTACTCCATCCCAACACCATCTACAGCACACCCACACTCTGTACAGCACCCCAACACCTTCTACTCCATACCAACACCATCTACAGCACTCCCACACTCTGTACAGCACCCAACACCATCTACAGCACCCCCACACTCTGTACAGCACCCAACACCTTCTACTCCATCCCAACACCCTCTACAGCACACCCACAGTCTGCAAAGGGAGCACCAGCTCCTGTCCCCTCCAAGCAGAGCAGTGTGTTTCTGACCTCTGACCCCCCCCTCTCCCTCTGCTCACTGCCCCCCCCCCCCAACCCCCCCCCCCAGGAATTCGCAGAAACGCGTGTTCCAAACTGTGCGTTCCGTCAACGATTTGGTGCGGGCCCACACCACCCGCCCCATTCCTGGCTCCGCCCACAGCAGCGTGGTAATGACTGCGCAGCCCTTCCGGTCCTGCCTGCCGCCTGCGCAGATGTGCAGCGGGGAGGATCCCGCTCCCAACAACAACAGCAAGTGAGGCTTTTAATTACCGTTTCACACCTACAGCAAAACTGGTTCATAATTGCACTCAGGTTGTATCTGCTGAACACATTTACAAAACTCTGTGTGTGTGTGTGTGTGTGTGTGTGTGTGTGTGTGTGTCAGGGAGGGGCCACGCCTGGGACAGCCCGGCTCACCAGGAGGAAGTGACCTCGTCTCTGCGCTTCGCCGCCTCACGCTGCGGCGGCAGAACTTCCTGTCCGAGCGGCAGTTCTTCCAGGCGGAGCGGGACAGGAAGCTGCAGGCGCTGGCGCGGGCGGGGCAGGGGGAGGGGGAGGGGCCGGAGGCCGGCGAGGGGAGCGGCCGCGCCTCCCCCGACGGCAGCATCGTCTCCTGCATCACCAGCATGTCGGACCTCTCCGCAGCCTCCAGCTTCAAGAACTTCCTGCCGGAGAAGCTGCAGATCGTCAAGCCCATGGAAGGTTAGGTGTATGGCATGGCACACTATCCTACCAAAAGTCATAGGACACCCCATCTGACGGCAGGAAAGGGAGTGTGACTGAGGGGGGTTTGAAGAGAATAGCACTGTAATATTTCAGTGGGAAGCGCAGAGCCCCGACAAAGCTCAATAGAACATCTTTGGGATGAATTGGAATGCAGAATTAGGACAAGAGTCCCCCTTCAGCAGTGGAGCTTACTGATGCTTTAAAGGAGGAGAGGAGTACAATACCACTAGATTTTTATCAGAAGTTAACAGACAGTCCTCCGTAACAAACAGAGGGAGTCACTAAGGCTAAAGGCGGGCCAACACGCTGTTAATTTCTTGAGATAAAGACATGTTTTATTCATAACTACCCGTGTCCAATTGTTCCATGACTTTTGGTTGGATAGTGTATGTCACTGCATAGTGCAGTGTGGTCTAGCGCAGCTGAGAAGAGGAGCAGAATCCGGGCTAAGTGGAACTGACCTTCAGTGTAATGGATGGTGGATGGATGTCCAGAATTTTGGAATGAGGCTTCTGCAAAGCATGGCTGAAATAGCTATAAATGTTCATTTACATCACATGTAGTCATTTATCAGACGCTCTTTTCCAGAGTAACTTACAAAAGTGCATATAGGAAGTTCAGGCTAACAGCAGAGACAATATTAAATCATGAGCGTCACAACTGAACAGTAGGAGTCATTATGTAACATAAATGTATTATACAAATATTCATGCCAGAATTGTGTAAGAATTTTAGTTATGAGGCTGGAGAACAGTAGAAAAGTAGCCAATCCAGTAGTTCTAATAGCTGATTGAAATCTTTTATAGGAAAATGTAACAGAGTTGACTAACTGTACAGAAACTAAATGTACAGAGGTACATTGTAGTTTGTGGCAGGAGAACACTTTGTGCTACTGTTATCCATGGTTTTCCAATGGTGTGAGACATGACCTCTGACCTCTGACCTTTGTCTGTGACCCGCAGGCTCCCTCACGCTGCACCACTGGCAGCAGCTGGCCCAGCCGCACCTGGCCACCATCCTGGACCCTCACCCGGGCGTGGTCACCAAAGGGTTCCGCCCCCTGCCCCAGGACGCCGTGTACAGCCTGGCCGACCCCGAGGAGGACGAGGACGAGGACGAGCGGAGGGGGACGGGGGCGTGCCAAAAACGGAGGGAGGGGAAAGAGGAGGAGGAGGAGGAAGAGGAGGAGGAGGGAGGCATCACCTTCCAGGTGCGCTGCGCCTCCACACCAGAGGATAAGAGGGAGAGGAAGAATGAGAGGGTACCTGTCTGCTCCCTCGCGAATGTACCGCCACCGTCTCCACCTCCCCGGGCCTCTCCAACCCTGCCTTCAGGCCCTGCTGCCCCCTGCATCCCCTCCGCCCCCCAGCGGACCAAGAGTCAGATTCTCAGCACAACAGCTCCCTCTCCTGGTAAGCCTATGACCTGCGCTGTTGTATACACTGGTGCAGAGGCATTAACACATGAACACGTAGGTGCTGTAGTTTATAATGATTAGGCTTGGTGGATTTTGAGGGCTGTTTTAGATGTAGGCCTTAACTTTAAATATACCGAATGTAAACTGATGTGTTATAGTGAATCCAGTCATCTACTGTAACAGAGAATGAGATTCTCTGGGCAGGTGATGCAATTGGTGTAAAAATGTACACTTTCTGGCATAAAAATTCAATGGAAGCCCAGCTAAATGTTTAAATGTTTACTTACATAAAAGTAAACACGCTGTTTGTAATCAGATATTTGCAGTATATGGAAAGAAACATCAAAAATAGCTGTGTTCAGTAGAGAAAGAATGGCAGGTAGGACTGGCAGAAGCATCAGATATGCTGATAAATGAATGCTACCCACACACTGCTGTAGCTGGCGGAGGTAAAGGTTCTTAAAGGCAGGTGGAGTGCAACACGTTTTTGGAAGCTGCAACAGTGTGGACATACTCGTCCTTTATCACGGTGTCAGCCTTTTGCCAAGCACATGGAAGTGGCTGTGTGTATTTCCTCTGATTAACTTCGTCAGTAAATCCTGCAGAATGATGAGACAGATGCTGTAGTGTGTCATGAAATAATGTGTGTGTGTGTGTTTGTGTGTCTCTGTGCTTAATCTCTCTCTCTATCCATAGCTCATAATCCAGGGAAGTGTCTGAGCTCCACCTTCTCCACCTACACCTTCACCACCTGCCGCATCCTGCACCCATGTGACGTCACTCAGGTCACGCCAAGGTACGACCCTCAGCTGACCTCTGACCCTTCACTGAGCCTGGTTCTTTCTCTTTTTTTTCTCCACTTTCATAATCATTAGTATGTGCTAGCATTAGCTTTTTCACAATATATTATTAATTGTCTCAAAGTAAAATGGATTTATATAACTACTATTAATAAAAAATCTGGTTGCAGGAAACTCGCAGGGACCATAGAATTTAGTGGGAAGTCGTGTCCTGATTTTTTTTTTTTTTACATAATTAAAATTGTTACATTATGTAATTTGGAATTGCATAATATATGTGACGTTACTGGAAGATGTCGGTCACAGCTGCGGTGAACTGTGGTGAAGCTTCGCTGTTGTCAGGTTATAAGTATTATTCATATCTAACCCATGAAGCTGCATTTAAATTTAATTCTCTCTCTCTCTCTCTCTCTCTCTCTCTCTCTCTCTTTCTCTCTCTCTCAGCTCTCTGTCGTCGGTGTCGGAGAACACACCCAGCTCCCTGCGCACAGGCCCCAGTACGCCCGTCACGCCCTGTCGGCTCAGCCTGGGCGACTCCTTCCCCCCCCGCCGTGTCACAGCCCCCCGCGGCCTGGCCCAGCTGTTGCTGGAGAAGGGGATCTCCGCCCAGGTCTCCGCCGAGGGCGACCCCCCGAAACGCACCCCGTCCCAGCCCCCCAGCACCCCGCCCAACTCGCCCTCCCACTCGCCCTCGCCCTCGCCGGTACCCTTCGAGACGCGCCCCCCCTCCTCCGACAACTTCCTGGCCTCGCGGCCGGCCGAGCTCTTCCTGCAGGACGTGTACGGTCTGAAGCTGAGCCGGGGGCGCCCGGAGTTCCCCAGCCCCGCCCCGCCCCCCTCGCTCGCCGGAGCGCCGGAGCGCGGCGCCGTCGGGTTGGCGGAGCAGCTGCGGCGGCTGGGGTTCGCCGGAGTGCCGCGGGGGGCGGAGGCAGGAGGGGCGCGGCGCCCCGACTCGGCCACCCTACTGCCGACGGGCGGGGCGAGCCTATTGGACGGACTGCGCCGGAACCAGAGCCTTCCCGCCATGGCGGGCGGGCGGGGTCAGGCCGGGTCCAGCCCCTCTCGGCCAGCCCTGCCCCCCCACCCCACTTCGCTGGCGATTCCCACACCCCCCTGGGGCAGCCTGAAGGGGCCCGTTGTTAGCTCCTCTTCTTCCTCCTCCTCCTCCTCTTCCTCTTCGCAGGTCCCACCCCCTCACAAAGCCTGAGCGGCAGGATACAGACTGATTCAGGAGGGTGAGGGGTGGGGCTGGGATCAGTGGGAATATCCAGCACTGACAGCACCTTGAAGACTGACCCCAATCTCCCCCCAAACTCCCCCCTAAAAACTGATTGTTTAAGAAAAAGTGTGTTCCTCTCTTTTACTTTTTTTAAGCACAATTGTCAAGCTGATCTTGTTTTTGCCTGTTTGTGAAAGCTATTGTTTTTGTCAAGGTGATGTTTATCTGTTGGATGCTTGGGGCCTGTTGAAGGAAAGGTTGGCTAATGCTTGTTCCTTATTCAGCCTCTATGGGATTGTAGCTCTGTTCTGCGTTTGCACTGTTCGAGGCTCTGTGGGAGGTTTAGGCAAGTGAAGGGTTGAAAGAGAAAGTTGTTGGTGATGACAGCGTTTGTCAGAGGGTGGCTATAGTACAGACAGTGTGGTGAGAGATGAGACATTTGTAGAGTAGAGAGTAGAGGAGAGAGAGATGGAGGTCAGGGTTTTTGGTTGGTAAGTCAAGAGGTGGAGTATGGAAAGTATAATGAGAAAGTGGGGGAGAAGTGGAAAGAAAATGAAAGACAGTGTTTAAAGCACACAGAGACGTACATGTACATATACACTGTGTCTTTGTTTTGTCTGCTGTCTCCCTACTTGCTTACTTAATACACTATCCAGCCATAACACACACACACACACACACACACCACTTTGTAAGTGACTCATTTTTACTATTGCCTTGTGACTCCAATTTGTTCATGCAATACCAGACCCTGCCAATGGGAAACTCCCAGCATACACTATTAGATGGAAGTGGGATTGTTGTAGACTGAGGTTGGATGATAAGTAATATATGATACCCAGTAAGCCAGTGGCTACCAAGGAACGGGTATACTTCCAGAAGTATCCGACAAGAATGGAATTTATTACTAAATGGAATTACAAGTGCAGTGAATTCTCTTGAGCATGTATTTGCATATATGCTGTTTTTAAATGAAGTTTGATTTTAGACTCCTGGTGTTCAGAGAGAGAGATAAAGGGTAAAGCAGAGAATGTGAGAGGGTGAAGCTCCTTGCATCATATGCCATTGTGTGAATTACCTGGAGCTGTGGTCCTGAACCAAAGGGTGTCTGCACTCACCAGCTGTATTTCTGACCCCAGCCCTTGAGAGTGTCACAGTCTGGTATTAGTGTGATGGGCCAGAACACTACAGGGATGTGAAGAGGAGAAGGCCAGGCCAGGCTGAAATGGTAGCAAAAGATCTACTGGAATGTCTCGAATACCCAGGTGTGACTTTCTGCTGTTGGTGGTGGTTATGTAGCCATATTGCAGCTAGGGGGCGCTGGGAGACTGCCCAAAGTTTGCCTGCTGCAGTTTGTTCATGATTGCCGTGATTGTAGCCTCATGCTCGTACGCCACAGCTCACAGCAAGTTAAGGTGGGCCTGTGGGCTGGTGTGTGAGTCTGCTGAATGTATTCATGTCCCGGTGGGGATAGCAATGGCAAAGCTAGCTGGCTGCACAGTAAGGGGAAAAACTGTGGTCACAGTAGGGGTGGATGGGTAGATTCAACAGACATGTGGCCACAATGACAGCTAGTTTCCTGTGTGATCTTTGACCCCGGATTGACCTCCCCTTGGTGTCTGCTCTAAAGTTTTGCTCATATGCAGCACTCTTAGTTTTTGCTTACATAATCACTATTAGGACAGATTATTTAATGTATGTTAATAATAATATGGTAGACCAGCATTAACAAGGCTTTGTTAGCAAATGTTATGAAAAGTATAATTATGCAGGTTTTGAGTCAGAGCTTGATGTAGGCATTGTTTTTGTTTTGTCTTTTTTGCATTGGTTGATGGATAAGGGATGCCAAACTGAAATATTTTAAAACTACTAATAATTTAAAGCCAGTTTTTGTGTCCAGATAATAAAAGCCAACCAGGTTATGTTTTAATGACTGTGTACGATCAGGGGCAAAGCAGCACCCTGTCTCTGCGACGTCCGTTGCAGGTGAACCTGAGGGTACTCAGAAGGGTCAGAGTTCATTTGACCCAGATTTACTTTTAATTTTCAAAGACCAGAATAATAGTGGTTCAACTGCACCTGTGGGTTTTAGCTCAGGTGACGTGACTGAAAGGGCAGCTATGGCTGGTGGGCTACCCCACACGGCACAGCAAAGATCTCCTGCACTTACCGTATCCAAGGTGCTCGAACAGAACTCGGTTAAATATAGGGAAACACTTTAATTGTGGCATCAGCAAAGAGTATCTACTTTTTTGTACCTTACTTCTATGTGGTGCAGAACCTGCATGCAGAAGATGTGTGGTTTTGTGATTCCTTACAGGAAAGGTTTATGAGGGCTATTAAGAGACGGAGTGGAGAGTTTGTAACTCTTCCTGCGGATTAATGTGTAAAAATGTACTCTTACAAACCCCTCTGTGCCTTTCCCCCCTCCCCTCAAAAATACCAATGAAGGTCATGCTGTTGTAATTTTATAAATAAATAAGTTAAAAAAAAAAAATTGGTCTTTGGTACTTTAATCTGATAATAGGACAAAGCTGACATACAAACAGGTGTCCTGTGTCATTTTCATGTAGACTTTCTGCCTAGGTGACACACCACATTTGTTTTGATGCCTAGTATCCAGTATTTTACGTATTATACATTTAGTCTATAACTTAACATTGAAGAAATCCAGGATGAGTTGCCTAGTTTGCTCAAGGTCACAACAGAAATGCTCCACATTAGAATCCAACGTGCAACGTTCGGGTAACAGGCCCGGCTCCTTATCCTTTACACCACGGTTCAGCAGTATACACGGGTACATGGAGTTCTGCCTCAGTAACTAATGTGCTGCGCTTGAGGGTGTGTCTTACTTTATATTAACGAGCAGTATGGGCGTGTGAGAAAGAAGGAGCTGCGTAAAAGGCTAGGCTGAGCTTAACAACTCTCCTCGACACGTAAATCGCCCGAGATTGTTAAACGTAGCAATGTTTAAATTGTGACACTAAGTGGCATCTAGCGGAAAACCAATTGTAAGTCTCTCTGATCATATATTCAACTTCGCTAGGTATAAGTTTCATTCTCCTATTTGCAGCTATGTCGACTGAACAGCAAACTCAATGAATAAGCTGAATGTTGGGGTTGCTTTTGTTTGAGTAGACCGAGTGGTGTTTTCCAGCCGTGACACTTGCCCCCCCCCCCCCCCCCCCCCCATAAATAAATATGACATCCGCTGTATATTAGCATCGTCTCGAAGAAGCTCTGCAAGCTCAAGTCGAGCGCTGACTAACTTCTTGTGTTTCTTTCACCGATACTTAACATAAATGCACAGCGAGTGAATGTGTTAACGCTTGGCACTGTACTTCGCTATTTTGATTAATCTCCTGGGACAGAAGTGATCCTTCAAGGTTTTTACTCATGGTCGGACTCTCATTCTTTTCGGCAGTTTTCTGCCCACTTCGCCATTTTTGCGGTTAGTTTTGGCGCTGAAAATCCTACAGTGCGATGAAAGTGTTTAGCTAATCCCTCCCTCCCAACTTCTGATTGAATAGAACGCACATCAAACGTTTCTCGAAACGAAATGACCGTTTGTAATGTCAGACGTTATGTTAATGATTGACAGCCCTGTCTTAGGAGTGGACACAGTTCATTTATTATTAGATCGTAGTGTTTTAATGTTAAAACATGGCTGAATTACTGGATCATTGGTTTCCTTATCTCTTCAAACTCCCGCACCAATGTTGGCAAAAGTAGCCCGAATTCTATCGACGGATCCCAAGGTCATTTTTTTCCTGCATAACAAAAGTATTCTTTAAAAGATTAAAAGTAGTCCAGTCAGTCAACACGGATGGAGAACAGGAAAGTAAAGATTGGGAAAAAACCTTAAACTCAAATTCCTCACCAACACGCTGAAAGAATGACATCTGGGAGCCAATCGCACCGCGCTGTGTCACCAACGCTTCCTGGTAAACGAGTCTCAAAACCGAAACTAAAGAGAAGGAGGAAGCTGAGCGGCGGTGGGCTTCAGTCTCTGTGATAATGTCATTTTTGTACTTTTTTGTGATTCGTTCTTGTGTTTGAGTTGATTCACCAGGCTGCCAGTATTTTGTGAATACGAGTAAGTAAGCTTTATTCTTCGGGTTTTGCTGGAGGTACTTTAAATTTCTGTTGTCCACACTTGCAAAATGAGGCATTGGAAACACTAGACGCCAATCCGTGATAGCGTGAACTCAAGTGTCCACATTTAACTGTAGTAGATTTTTACAGTAGTTGTACGTGTAGTTGTTTAAGTGTCATCTACGAATTATACTTTTCTCCCAGCTGTGTGTCATAAATGACGTTAACTGTCTTCATTGTTCAAACAATTTTTTTTTCTGCTTTTTCAGAGCGGGAATGTTTGTCCCACGTTTGTATCTTGCTTACAATCTTTAACACATTTTGACATTAGACTAGTGACGCAGTAGTTTTTTTTTTTTAATATCTGTGTTCAGAACATTTGAAATATGAATATATTCAACCAATGGAACACAGAAAACATTTTGAACACTAACTGATGTTAACATATACCATACCTAATTAGGTATTATTTCATTGATAACTGCTGAATCATAATATGAACACTCTACCAGATGAATACCGATTCAGGCTCACAAGTTACGGTCAGAGGTCAATAGGTCATAGATTATGATTTGTCAAATGACAGTAAAAACTGAAGAAGTGTTAAGTTCGGGATTTCGAGTGCAGATCCACTGTTCTCTGGTATCTGGTAATCAAAGTCACTTTTATAGGCTATTAGCTGGTCCATGTAGAATGAAGATCAGTGAATATGTGTAACTTGATTGCTGGAGGTTGTCATCACTTCCTGCTAGGTAGGATCCTTGTCGCATTTGCGCAGATCCACTGATCCCCATAGCACGCAGATTGACTGGTAGGCACCTACGTAGCACCCCGAGAATGCAAATAGCCCTATCAGCGGCCGAAAGATCAGTGTGTGTGAACAGACCCCACAGTGGCGCGGTCTAGCCGATTGTGACCCGCGAATGTGTGGCCGCTAAGTCTCCTCCCATTAACACCCCCTCCCTCCCCGCCCCTCCTTCCCGCTGTCCCCCCCAAGCTGTGGCGCGCGAGAGGCATGGACGTCACCCTGATGTTCGAGATCGACGGGGAGCTGGAATCCTCCGAGGTGGCGAGCCTCAAGTTCCTGTGCAGGGACCATGTGCCCTGGAAGCAGCTGGAGCGGGTGCAGGACGGCCGCGAGCTCTTCCAGAAGCTGGAGGAGCAGGGCCTACTGGGAGACGACACCCTCTTCGTGGAGGAGCTGCTGCTCGCTATCAAACGGCTGGACCTTCTGACGAACCACCTGAACACCAACGGCGAGGCGGTGGAGTTGACCATACAGAGACGGGGGGTCTCGTACACTGGCATCTCTCCGTACCGGTGAGTCCCGCGCTCTGTCTGAGGAGCCATTTTTACTGTGATACTAGGGGCAGCAGTGTAGCGTGGTGGTAAAGCGCAGGGTCTGTAACTGAAAGGTTGCCGGTTCGATTTCCCGCTGAAGCACCTCCGTCATACCCTTGGGCAAGGTACTTAACCCAGAATTTCCTCAGTAAATTTCCATCTGGATAATATGTGTTGTAACCTATGTGAGTCACTTTGGATAAGAGTGTTTGATAAATGTCAGTAATGTAGTGTACTATTTTACTGTGATACATTTTGCTAAGTCGGACCGCTTTTCATTTTCAGGAAGATGCTGTATGAGCTGTCTGAAGATGTGACGGATGATAATCTCAGCTCTCTCAAGTTCCTGTCGAAACTCCCACGGGCCAAGCAGGAGTCCTGCACAGTGAGTGTTTAAACAGCTGCAGTGGGTTTTTGCTGCACAGAGGGTCGACACTGTCCCCATGTTTGGGATAATTGTGTAGCTTAGATTTCTGTGGGGTGCAGTGTTATGCAGTGGGGCCATTCCCTGCCCAGAATTCTGAACTTTTTCCAGTTCATGTCATGGGTTTTCTAAAACTAAAATCCTATAGCTCTTTTAGTTATGAATTTTTGGTTATTGAATTTTTGAAGTTTGGCCCTCGGAGCTAAATTTCATCATTTTTGCGGTTCTTTGTATGTGTATTATATTACTAGTTTGCACTTTCTTTCAACCAAATTTTGATTCTGTGTAGTATTAATATAGTTCTATCACATTTAGAAGTTATTTGGTCCTGCATAAAAAGTTGAATGCCACAGACCTTGCTAAATATAGCTTCGGAGCTGAAAAACCCTCTTTTTAAGATATTTTGACTGTAGATTTTCACAAGAAGGATTATTTTAATTTCCTTGAAACTTTTTTTTTATGGGAAAGTGTTAATAGTCATTGCAGATATATAAAAAATTTAAAGATGTTATAATACTCCTTCATAATTTAATAATTTTTTGAAAATAGCTAATTTTTCGTACTTTTCATTGGCTGTAATATTACACTCAGCAGTTTTATTTCATAGTTAGATATTTGTACTATGTTGACTTCAACGGTTTCTATCTCTGTGTGATACCTATTGAGCCTGTTTTTCATTGGGTTCAGGAAATGTGCAAGTTACAGCTTGTAATGGCTTTGTCTGTTGCATACTTGTCATCTTGTTCTGTGTGTCTGGACAAAATATGAATCTTACTTCCTTAGCTCAATACACATATATTATTTAACAGTTTCAGACTTTTCTGATCTAATTTCTGACATCATCAACTAGTAGCATTAGAAAACAACAAGGTTGTAATAGTTTTACATTTTCAAATTCGTTTTTATCTTGATAATATGTTTGTATTCAGTCTGAATTTCCGTTTAGTTTTACTTAGTTTCACCAGTGTTTTCATTAGTTTCAGTTTTGTTTTTATATCATGGACTCATTTCTATTTCGTTTTAGTTTATTATAGTTTCAGTTTTAGTCATTTTAGTTAAGGAGAAAAAAATTGTCTAAGATTAGCGCATCGTGAAAAATAATCTGGTTATCATTGAAGATATCAACATTTCAGGACTAAACTTAACTAACATATGCGATACATTTATTTCAGACTACAGAGAATTTTGGGAGTGTGACCAGTGGTGGCTTCTGCCAAATCTCTCGGGGGGGGGGGGGGGGGGCAATTGTTCAATTGGTAAATTAACAGCTAGCTAACTTGACATTGTCACATTGAATTGAGCAGGAGTAGCAGAACAAAACGTTACCTACTTCGCAGCCTGCTAGCCACGTTTTCCGCTGATACCAGCTCCGCGAAAATCCCCAGTTATATGATTATGCCCCCCCCTCCCCCCACCCCCTTTGTAGATACTTGCTTGATGTTTAAATTTGGTCTGGGTGGTCCTTATTCTTTAGTTGCCAATTTATCCTGCGACGACTGAACGGTATTTTTATTGCCACGATCTAATGCCACGACTATGATATTCACAGTCAGCAAGGACAAACTGTCTAGAACAGTCACAGCTAGTGTAGCACTGTGGTAGGATGTGTGATGTGAAAAATTCCCTCCCTTTCCTCCTTTGGTGGTGCGTCGCCCGATCGCATGTCAAAAAACCATTACTTTTCGTCTTAGTTTTAGTTTTAGTATACGCTAATAACCCTGGAAAACAATAAAGCAAGTCTGGGCTAATCCCACCTGAAACAGGTTTGGACGGATTATTGCAAAATGGATTGCAACATACCCAGAAGTATATAAAAGAGTGCAATCATAATTCATTTCATCATTAAGCAGTTTGATGTGATAGTGAGATCATGGAGCCCTGCTCTATTGGGAGAAAGCCTAGAAGAAGCCAGCTGTCACAAGACAGCCTACACTAATGGAAAAGTTGCTCTTTCAAGTTTGGCTGAGTTGGGAACAGACAAGGAACCATTGAAGTTGAGAAGTGGATGTTCTGACTTGAAATTTGAAATTTCAGCCCAATGCAGTAAAAAAAAAGCAACTGGTGAGGCTTATAATACTCATACAAAGAATCACAAAAATGATGAAATTTAGCTCCGAGGGCCAAATTCATAACTAAAAACGTATTTGGAGTAGAGCTATAAGATTTTGCAAGGTCCCATGAATTTAATAGAAGTTTTACATGAATTTTTTTTGAGAAAATCCATGACATTAACTGGGAGGTCTTAGACGGGCTGGCATGGAATGACCCAGTGGGAATAGTGTGTTGGTGCTGTGTTATGTAGTGTGAGTAGTGTGTTCTGTGTCATTCCTGTCGGCGCAGTATTATGCAGTGTTACGCAGTGTGCTGTGTGTCCTCTCCGGCAGAGCGCCCTGGACGTGCTGGTGGAGATGGAGAAGCGGGAGGAGCTGGGGGAGGATAACGTGGAGCCGCTGGCCGCGGTGTGTGAGCAGTTCAACAAGCAGCTGGCCACCAGACTGCGGGAGTACGCAGCTCAGCGGGCAGGTGAGAGAAAGGGACACGCTAACAGCGGCCCCCGGCCCACTGCCTTCTCCCGGTCTATCACCGGTGACGCTGCCTCTCCTGTCTCCAGCAGGGGGCGATCGTAGGACACCTCTCCCGTACCAGGAGTCATTTGTGCACGGATATACAGACAGAAGCTCCACATACCCAGAGACGGGCTCTGTAAGGCCACCGACAGTTGTGTTCACTGTCAGCTGATTCTCTATTCTTTTGTTAGATTGCACTCACAGTTTAGTATGAAGCCGTTCTGTTGGACGTAATCACCCACGGCTTTACGCATCTTCATCCCTGAGACTCAGCCTCATATTGATTCATTCTCATGTTTGTCCGTCTCCCATCAGCCCAGCCCGCCACAGCAGCCCCGGAGGCTGTCTCCTCCTGAGCCCACTCCCAGTAAGTTTGTCCACCCTTCACACAAACATAGCAGCGCGCTTAACGTGCATTCCAAAAAATGATAGACTCCCTAAGACACTTCCCCCACATTTTCCTCTGCTACCTGTCTCCCAGATACTCCCCCTCTCACCTACCCCTCAGACCCCCTCCTTTTCTCACCTTTCCCCCAGGTATATTAATTCTCTTATCTCTGTCGGCAGTGCTGTCTGTCCCCATTTCAGAGGAAACTCAGAGCCTGTCCATAGATGCTGCTCCAGACACTACACCTGCACCCGAGGAGGTGATCAGACCGTCAAATTTAAAATAACTCCGATAGATTTTATATGTACAGCGAGCACCTTTCATGTCCAAAGCTGCATATTATCAATATTTCACACTTGCACTGCTGCAGAAGGATAATGCAACTCCAAGTGTAGATAGTAGATAATAGATATAAAGTTTATTGTGTTTATTATGTAAAAATTCTGTAGAATTACAAGTGTGTGGATGTGTAAATGATGTTGTAGTGAAGTATTTCTGGGTGCATCAGGTCCGTGAGTCTCGCTGGTGTATGTCTTGCAGCCAGATGATACGTACAGCATGACAAGCCGGCCGCGCGGGTACTGCCTCATCATCAATAACTTCAACTTCAGGGAGGCGACGAAGATGCCCCTGAAGAACCGCAAAGGCACCGACAAGGACGCGGGTGAGCGCTAGAGCTCTCTGACCACCGGGGAGGCCGGCTTTCGTTCAGACCCACTCACAGCTCAGAACTGGCCTTCGATCGGGCCAGTTCTTTGAATATGGATCTGGACAGTAACGTTTTGACTGTTATCTGCTCAAGTATCTCTGGGAAATAAGTATTAGTTCATATTAAATAATGACAGCTTCTGCTGTTAGAGTGCTGATGAAGGTCAGTATTTTTTCCAGTTTGTTTTTAATAATTCTGTTTGAATTATTTTGGCAAAACACTTGCTGGCTTTACTAGCCTGAGACGCTTTTATCTGCCCCAGGCAAGCAGGCAGCTGCTAATGTTGAACTCTGCTCTATCTCTCTCTCTCTCCCTCTCACTCTCTCTTTCTCTTTCTCTCCCCCTCCCCCTATCTCTGTGTCTCTGTACCTCTATCTCTGGGTCTCTCCCCCGTCTGTTTCCCCCCTCTCTGTCTCTCTCTTTCCATGTCTCTCACTGTGCCCCTGTCTCTATGCCTCTCTCTCTGTCTCTGTCTTCCTCTCCCCTCTTTCCCCCTTCTGCCTGTCTGTCTGTCTGTCTCTCTCTGTCTCTCTCTCTCCCCCTGCCATCTCTCTCTCTCTGTCTCTCTCCCCCCGCCACCTCTCTCTGTCTCTCTCTCTCCCCCTGCCATCTCTCTCTCTCTCTCTCTCTCTGTCTCTCTCTCTCTCTCTCCCCCTGCCATCTCTCTCTCTCCCCCTGCCATCTCTCTCTCTCTCTGTCTCTCTCTCTCTCTCTCTCTCTCTCTCTGTCCCCCCCCCCCTGCAGAGAGCCTGACGAAGGTGTTCACCAGACTGCATTTCAAAGTGGAGGAGTGGAAGGACCTGAGGGGGGAGGCGCTGCTGCGGGTGGTGGATGAGTTCGGCGGCAGGGACCACGGCGCGCTGGACGCCTTCGTGTGCTGCGTGCTGTCCCACGGCGAGAAGGGCACGGTGCTGGGCACGGACGGCAGGGAGGTGCGCATCCGCGACATCACGCTGCCCTTCACCAGCAGCCGCTGCCCGTCGCTGGCCCGCAAGCCCAAGCTCTTCTTCATCCAGGCGTGCCAGGGCCAGGACATGCAGCGCGGCTACGCCCCGGCCGGCGGCGGCGGGCGGGGGGGCGTGTACGAGGAGGACGCCGGCCGCATCGTGCCCGACGCCATCCCCGACGACGCCGACTTCCTGCTGGGGATGGCCACGGTGGAGGACTACAAGTCCTTCCGCAGCGTCACGGAGGGCTCCATCTTCATCCAGGAGCTCTGCCGCCAGCTGGAGGACTGCTGCCCCAGGTATGTGAAGATAGGGCAGATAAAGCAGGGTTATTCATATGAACATTGCTGAACAGTCTAATTGTTATTCGTATGAGTGTTACTTGTACGGTCTAATGCAGGGTTATTTATGAGAAAGTTAGAGCTAGCATGTTACTGTACTGGCTAATGAAAAGTTATTTATACAAAAATTAGGGCTAGCATGTTGCTATACTGGATGATGTGGGGTTATTCATATGACAGTTGAGGCTAGACTGTCACTGTACTGGATAATGTTGGGTTAATCAAATGTTAATCAAAGATGACGATGAAGGCAGTGTCCTTCTGCCTGCCTTTTCCACAGTGTGAGGTAACAGAGAATCCGTGTTAGTGTTCTAACTAGATGGGAAAGTGAGGCCTTGTGAAACCCAGAGTGGGTGGAGCCATCATGCGCTACCGGCAACTCACTGCACTCAGTGTGCACTCAGCTTTAATTGGTACATGAGGGCTAGTGATTGACAGCACGGCGTACGTCCACCCAACCCCACTTTTGTGTCCCTATGTCTTAACAGCATGCTCTCTTTGGCAGGAGAGAAGACATCCTAACGATCCTGACCAGAGTGAACCATAAAGTGAGCAGGGGAACCTACCTGGATCACAAGCAGATGCCAGAGCCGCGGTACACTCTGACCAAGAAGCTGGTCCTGCCTTTAGACTGACAAGCCATCTGCCATTTCTGCCTACACAGACAAGATGCCTTCCTATTGGATACCAGCAGGGGTGCTTTGATCACATTACCAGCGGTGTCATCTCAGTGCCCGGTTAGGGACTCAGGTTTTGCACTTCCTCCTTTGAAGCGAAGCAGAATCCACACCGCAGTGCACTTACTTTTAGTATGGGTGAAACTCAGATTCCGTTACTGCCGATGCAGAAGAAAAGGATTATGGGATAGCACTCAATTGCACCTCCATGGCTGTTTTGTACTTCACTGTCTGAAATGAACTCACTCACCTAAAGAACATGCATTTTTGTGAAAATGAAATTACAATTCCTTTTGTAAGCCTTCATGAAAAACAAGGGATTGTGGGAAAGAGTTCAGCTGCCCTGCTGGGTGATGAACTATGTTTTACGTAAACTCTACTGAAATATAGCATAATGGTAATGCTAATGGTGGATGGAGAGATACTACAGTTGCACTGTATTGGCTGTTTACATGTGATGTGCACCACATTTACTAGAATACTGAAAATGTATGAGCACTGCTCAAACTGTTTCTTTTGAATGGATGAAATGCATAAATACAGATTTTATATATTATTATTTTCTGTATTCCCATATTTTTAATGCCAGTCGCCACACTTGCTCCTGTAATGTGCATACTCTGGTTACGAGGGTAATGTCACAGCAGTCCTGGCCATATGCAATTATTACCACTTGACTGTATCACATTCATGAGGTGAACTCAGCACACTGTACCTGAGGGCTGAAAATGGGTATAGTCTCACATGAGTGGAGGCAAATAGGACTGACAGGACAGTCCCCCTAAAATCACATGTCTGTGCCACTCCACCTCCCCCAGTTAAACATTTTACCCCCCTATTCTGGCTGGCTGGAAGAATATTATCAGCAGCAGCAGAGTGACAGTCTGCAGTGAGTACAGCCTGACCTTGAAGCTGTTGGTAGCAAAGCACCCACTAAGCAAATTGTTTGAAACAAAACAATGACACAAATGAAGTGTAAAGGTAAAATGAAATCCTTTTAATGCCTAAAAGTACAGTTCTATAAAAAAGTATGAAATCATCAAAATACAAAGGTCATTATGTTTTAAAGTGACTGGAATTGTATTCAAAAGTTGACTACCAATGAACATTTAAAAAAAACAGTAAAAGAAATGAAAGTAGGAAAATGATTATCAAAATCATTATTGCTCAAACGTTTAGAGGGACGTAAAGGTGCCGTGGAATGCCCTTATTGGGAGAGGCCCTTTGCGGGGGAGAGGGGGAGGAGAGAGGCTCTATGCCTTGGTCAGGGGGCGTAACCGCTGGGCACAGGGAAGACCAGCCTCTTCCTCAGGGTGAATCCGGGGCTGGGGATCTGTTTGGCCAGCTGGAGCCCGTTTGCTGTCCACAGCCTGCCCTCTTTCAGGCTCACCTCCTCGTTCACCTTGGTGAGGATGGTCAGGATGTCCTCACCCCTGCCACAGGAGAGACACAGTCACTCAGGACCAGAGAGAGCCGTGCATTACACACCACCAAGAGGCTTAGATGCATCTTATGTAGTTCAAATATTATCCGTTTATACAAATGGCTATTGAGGAGCTGCAGCTGTTCATCTTGATCTTAATTCATGCATTAATGTGCCTTGCGTTGAAAGTGACGGTGGAGTTCCTTGCTCAGTGGCAGTGGCCCTGCCTGGAATATGAACCTGCAACCTTCCGAGCACAGGCTTGGATCAAGAACAGTGATGCGACCCTGCTGTCTGATCTGAGACCCTTTCATAATTGTACCTGCGCTCTTAAACTACAGATGGAATCAATGGGGAAGAACAACCACAAAATAGTCATGCATATTTGGGCTCTGTGTTGTGCACCAATCACTCAATGGCTGTAATCGTAAGTGGTCAACGTGAAATGACTTTGATAAGAAAATTAATCAATTGTAACTGTATATCTGATGAGGCAGAAGAGCGAAAGGGGTTCGGCAAAGTGTGGAATATTTCATTTCAGTCACCGTGAGAAGTACATTTAGCTGCCTATATCAATAAGCTGTCTATATCAGTCAGAATGTATTTGTGTTAAAACTACAGAGCAGGCCCATTATTTGAAATGCACTGTTGTGCTGGGCATGAGCTGGACATCAGAATAATGCAGCTCAGGTGTTTGTATGTCTATAATTTGACTGAGGTAGTTGAGCCACAAAATGATCTGCGGTCGAGGTGACCGACGACCCATCCATTACTGACGGTCGCTTGATCTGTGTGATGGCCACTCAAAAAGACTGTGACACAAAAGTGATGCAATGCACTTGCTCACGAAGACCATCTTTTTCAGTCACAGCACAAAACACAGCCCCTAGGTAGCTTTAACATTAATATATTAGCGTTAGCATTAATGTGATGAGTGGTCGGGGCTGCAGTGAGCAGGCGGCGTGGTTACTCCGTGCGGCTCTGCCGGGGGGACACGGCACTCACTTTGGGCAGCCCTCCTTCAGCTGTCGGCAGAGGGACTGGATGTACCAGCTGCCGGCGGCGCTTTCCCTCATGGAGAGGAATTCCGGAACGGTCGCCATTCCCACCAGGAAATCGCAATCCACCGGTATGTTGCGGGGGTTGAACGCGCCGGCGTCCGTCTCCACCACCGCCACCGAGCCCTGCAGCTGCTCCCCCTGGCAGGCCTGGATGAAGAAGACCTTGGGCTTGCCGGCCAGCGCGGGGCAGCCGGCGCCGTTGAAGGAGGACAGGATCTCGGGGACGGGCACGAGCTGGCCGTCGCAGCTGTAGACGCCCTGCTGCGTCCCGTGGCTGAGCACGCAGCAGACGAAGGCGTCGCCGTGCGCCGCCCCGCTGCGCTGCCGCAGCGCGGCCCGCATGTCCTGCGCCGTCTGATCCGTCAGCGTCTCCACGGTGAAGCCCAGCCAGCTGAACACCTGACTCAGAGCAACTGGGAGAGAGACGGGGACAGAAAGGAAGAGGGAGAGAAAGATTAAGAGAGAAAAAGAGAGGCAGACACATAGAGAGAAAGAGAGACAGGGAAAGAGACGGAGAGAGACAGAGAAAAAGCGAGAGGGAAAGAGGGAGAGAAAGAGACAGAGAGAGAGAGGTGACCATCATTCTAAGACCAGTACAGACAGCAACACTTGCACAATTTGTGCCAGCATGCCGTGACCGGAGAGACAGAGGAGCTGATCAATCTCTATACTGACAACGTTGCTGTTCATAGCATTACTGCTGTAGTTTTAAAACTTGAACTTGAAAGAGACCGAGAGAGAGAGACAGAGAGGGACAGAGAGGAGAACTTAGCAAGCAGTGTTCACCACTGTGGCACACTTTTCTAGCTTCTTTAGAGATAGATTTAATAATAAATTTGCCTTTGGTTTCAAGTACTACAGCATTATACAGTTAATGAATCACCAGTTGGAATTTCAGTGTTAGTGAGTCACCGGTTTTTATATGAGTCACCATGATTTAAAATACTGACCAGCATCTTGGCTAGAACCCCTCCTCTCCTTCAGTGAAGTGCTGGGTTCAAAGTGCTCGTTGTTGAAGATCAGACAGAAGCCGCGGGGCAGACTAGTCATCTTGTATTCACTGAGCTGTGGGCGGTGGCAAGAGGCACTGAGTCAGCCGCCAGAGAAAATACAATTACAGTCAAAGACAGCACACTTACATAGAAAACACGCTTATAGTAATAGATAGCACTTATAGTCATAGATACATTTATAGTCACAGGTAATACAATTACAGTCACAGGGAAAGTACTGAGCTGCACGAAGAAGCTTACTTGGTTGGTTCCCTGTGTTTCCTGGATGGGGTTGTCTGAGAATCAAAGAAATGACATTTTTAATTAAAAGTGTTAAATTTACGCTGTAGCTATTGGTGTCGATTTTGTCATCAGTTACTATTTCATGATTCAAATCTTTTCATGAATTAATTCATTCTTCCTGTTTTAATAGTTCAAACAGAAAACCTGCATGTTTGTATATGAGGCTCCTACACTAATGCTAGGTGCACTGGAAATGGGAGAGAGCTCAAAAGGGGGCCAGTAGCTGAGACCAGGTATTTGGAGGGGGCTGGGGCTAGGGCAGTTGAGGTGGAAGGGGGTTCATAAGAACCAAGGTTTAAGTGGCCTTGTGCATAACTCAAAATCAGAGGCTATCCAGAGAAGGACATAAGCTACATGCAAATTTGCAAGACTGCACACTGTCCAGAACCTCCTGCCACCAGCTGCTCAACTGGCTCTGGATTGTAAAGACAAGCTGCTGTCCCAGCTGTTGCTACCACATTTAACCATCACGGTTCATCCATGTTTTAGATCTATGCAGATATAACATAGCACATGCCCTATTTGTAAGCTTGGGTATCTCTGACAGTGTTGTGGTGCCTGTGGAGGGGGAGGTTATACCTGCGACAGCAGAAGAGAAAAGCTGTTTCAGGGTGGGGTAGGTGTCCTGGATGTCAGGTTGCTGTAGCAGGGTCAGGAAACCCTCGCAGGTGTGATCTCCCTTACACATAACTTTGTCCACCAGGTCGATGACTTTCTTCTCGCTGGACTGCTGCACGCTGCGGATGTTGTTGTACTCCCGATTGGTGATGAGCGCCATCTGCTGGACACGCTGCAAGATGTAATCCGAGTCCGCCGTGAGCGCCTCAATCAAGTCCATTTTCCTCTTTCGGATCTCCTGCATGGTGCCCCTCGCTCCCTGTCACCGCCATGAAAAAATAAAACAAACAAATTCACACGTGGTAATGGAGAGTGTCGGTCAAAACATGAATAATCTAAATAACCTGAGAATAATCGTTGAAACTCCAATAAATTCTGCTAGCGTTTTGTCTCCTGATCGACATCACATTATCAAACTAATATTGACTTTAAGTCTTCGGATCGGTCTGGTTTAAATTATTGCACAGATTTCTTTGAGTCAATGCCGCGTGCACGTAAAACCTCGAACACAGCAATGACTTCGAGGTCCTTACTAAGACGGTCTCACCACAATGGGCGGGTGTATCCAGACTGGGTGTGCCTCCTATTCGCGCTGTTTGCAAGCAAAATATTAAGATCACGACTTCACCGTCCACACGTTGTACAGTACTGTACAGTACAGCCGTTAAACAGTAGCCTACTGGACAACACCATATCCTAAATGAAAGTGAAAGAGAGAGAAGATAGGGATGGAAGGCGTGTCTCTTTGTTACGTGTTGATTTCTGTTTAACCCATAGGCTACATGGCCCGCGACGAAAACCTCTGCACAAATGGAAAAAAACAACAGAGTTGTATCGTTGTATTGTATATATGTTGAATTGAGAATCACCTAACTGCCCTGGCTAACTTCGAGTCATCGTTACTATATTTAACCATAGCTCGTCATTTGCACTTGTTAGACTAAATTAATTTTGTGAAGATTAATAATTAACGCACGGTAACTTAAGAATGGGGCAGCCAGGATGCGTGAGGTCAAGGCGACTGACACCGCACGCGAGAGAGGTCCTCCGCGGGGGTGGCACAAGGAAAACCACGCGTGGACGGCGTGAAACCGAGAGGGTGAGTGTTGAGATCTTAAATGACTTCACACATTTCCTGTCAACAAACTATGCCCAAACTACAGATGAACTTTGTAATGCTGTGGTTTTAAATGAGAAATGATGGTTACAGAGGCTAGGCGGAGCGCGCACCCTGCGTGCTATTGGGTTTCAGATCTATTTACACTCCGGCTGCACACCTGCCGAGCACCGGCGAGGGATTCAACTGTAAACAGGCTGTCGCTCTTACCAGGACGCAAGAGGCATATTATGTTATGCTGTTCTGATTGCAAGTTTATAACCAACGGGGTATGGCACAAGACTGTCCATAATACTCGAGATGGAGTTTGCATATTATTCACAGAAATTACATAGTTTGAAAAAGACAACAATTAAAGATCTCCATGAAGATACGGGTTATTGATCTAATCTTGCTATATAGTTAGGCGCACTCGAAGCAACGCCTAAAAATATATATATAAAGTAGCTGGCGAGTTTATAGCTCGTGTACATGTTGAGTGACTGTGGGATGCGCGAAAATAGCTACTGTATATCTGGTTCTATTTACTTACTGCACATATCACTCTTCTGCGTATCTGTATCTATGCTATTAAATCTTAAAATCGATTACGAATTACAGAACGCATTTGGTACCATTACGTACCACTTTGACTCGTCGCCAGTTCCTACAAGTATGCATTTTGTATTATCACAAGAAGGCTAGCTATCTAAATTAGCTTGTTTGCCAACTAGCCTGATGGTGCAGAGACACCTGACACGAGTGAGATCGACGGCGCCAGCAGGCGACTGTATTGCAGACAAGATGGAACTCACCTCTTCCGCACAGTTCGCGGGATACTTCTCTGGTCACTTGCTAATCAAGTAGCCTGCGAGCTAATTTGTCTTTTTTTTTTTTTTTTTTTTTTACATTTCTACACATTTAAACATACCCCTACTACACTACACAAGGGTGGGCTCTGATAATGACAGTGAATAGACAGCTAGTTACTATAGCTATAAGGCCAGCTTCCAAAATATCCAGCGCAGGGTCTGCATTTCCCTCGCAGAGCGTTTCGAACGGGATTTCCAGTTCCTGTCCTTTGTCCAATCAAAACACATAATGCGTGTCGTTGTCTTGGAAACGACACGACGTCGGTGTTGATACAGTTCAGAGGCGTAAACTCCTAGAATACCCGACGGGATACAGTCATAAAAATCAATTAAACAGTGTAAACATATTTTAGATTACACGTATTTTATCATTAAATATGCATGCTGCCATCCTTTCTACACTACCAATTGCACTAACGGCAGGAGCAAATGCGTGTCGCTTAGTCTCTATTTTATCAATATTTTGGCAGTATCAATGTAGCATATAGCCAGCGAACTACAAATAATATGCATACATTTAGACAGTTTATTGTACGTCAGTATTGCATAACAATGATGTTGCTGTTTTCTAAATGTGCGGAATTTTCTGCAGGACCCGCCTTCATGAAGTCCCACATACTGAGAACGTGAGTCACAGATGAGGATTATTAATTGTAAATAACTGTGCCCTCTTCGGATAATGCAATTCATGGATCTTGACGAAATAGGTAAGGAAACTTGTTATTAATTCACCTAATTTTATTTGTTTAATGTTGGCAGTGACGATGGCAGTGACTTCAGTGCCACACACAAACACGTTGGATGTAGGCTATAAACTTCGGACTGCCTGTTTTTACATTTCATATAAATGTTGATTTCATTATATGATGTAATATGTCTTTTATATGTAAATGCAAACAAAATGTCTTAAATTCGATTTATAGCTGCTTAAAGAGCATTTTGGAAGAACTGTATTTTTAAATGAAATAGGTGGTCCGGTATGTTTTAAGATATTTTCGTGATGACTAAGACAGCTCCCGTAAGTATGTCAGTAACGTGTTCTGTATCATGCATGCAGAAGGCCTGAATGAGGTGAGGCCTGCTGTGTACCGTGCCGCCTTCAAGCTCCGATCCCTGCAGAAACTCTGCCAGAGTGAGTGCACTGCATTCTGGACCGGAGAGAGTACTCATGGGATGTGAACTGTCACTGTAACACAAACCGTGAGCAGCAGCAACAGTCACATGGGGCCAACAGTGTTTCTCACTTCAGTGACTATGGTCTGAGTTTTTGTGTCTTTCTGAGTTTCAGTCATTTGTATTGTTAAGAAGTTAGGCTTGTAGCACCAAGGTTGCAGGTTCAATTCCCAGATGGGGCACAGCTGTTGCACCCTTGAGCAAAAGGCTTACCCTGAATTGCCTAAGCTAATATCAAACTCTATAAATGGATATTATATAAAAACGTAAGATGTATAAGCCCCTGGTGTAAGGGTGGGCCCTAAAACATATGTAGTTTAATGTAGCATGCTTTGTCTCCTCCAGTGCACACAGTCACAGTGTGTGCGTTTGGCCCCGCCCTGCGGTCCCTGGGAGCCACCGCAGACCGTGGAGGCAGGGTTACCGAGGCAGATGTGGGGCGGAGCCTGCAGCAGATTTTCGAGCGTGTTTCCAGAGAGCTTCCGGGGCAGCTGCTGCCTGGAGCAGCGGAACAGACCACCAGACTTCTCTTCAAGCTGTTCGACAGGTGAGGGGGCTCTGCGCAGACTGACTGCGCAGACTGGCTCCAGGTATCGAACATAACAAAGCAATGAAGTTAATGAAGGCTAAGTGAGACTAAGGGGGATTTGACTGAGGTTGTTACGCTTTGAAAAGGGATTTGTAAAACACATTCAAGATTAGTTCTGGCAACAGAACAAGAGGACACAGGTGGAAATTAGTAAGGTACAGTGAGGTAAATATTGCAATGACTTTAGGAAATATTTTTCATCTCGGGACTTTTTAATGTCTGGAATAGTTTACTAAGATTTGTAGTGGAGACAGAGATCTTTGGAGTCCTCAAGACCAGGCATGGCACAGGTAGATACACTCTAAACTATAGATAGAATGGTCAGCCTTTTTGGACAGAATAGCCTGTTGTGATCATTGAACTTCTTACATTCTTATAAAACAGGCTTAAATAGAGAAAGCGTATTTACAAAACTTTTTTTCAGACTCTGTGTGAAATGCACTTTTCTGTGCACAATGCACGCTCCAGGTGTCGTCCCATAGATGCACTCACTAACCACAGTTTGCCGTGTTAATAACTGGATGTTTGAGTTTCTTCTTTTCCGACTTCTTCAAGGGAGCAGACGGGCTTTGTCTCACTACAGTCAGTGGAAGCAGCGCTGATTGCCCTGTCAGGAGACACTCTTTATGCTAAACACACAGGTGGGTTGAGCGCTGTCGCTTCTGAACACACAGGTACATTGATCTTCAGACCACAGAGACATTGTGCCACTGAAATTGAGTTTTGCTTAGACTGACAGAAGCTTGTAGCACTGTAGGAATGCAGATATCCTCCCAGCCTACTGAAAACTTTAACTTTTTACAAATACTATGTAATGAGAAGAAATTCAATTTTAAACACATTTTAATGAAACAGTTTAATAATCCACACACTCTTATGTTGGTCATAATCTTTGTGGAAAAGCAGCGCCCAACGTGGGGCTCGAACCCACGACCCTGAGATTAAGAGTCTCATGCTCTACCGACTGAGCTAGCCGGGCTGCTTGGTTTCTGTAGCAGACGGCAGTTGTTGCCAGAGGTCACTGACCTCTGTCTCTGGTACCTCTTACTGTCAGCTGCCAAGTGCAAACACATTGCTTTGTGCAGTCGGATGCAGTCTTCTCTGGCGAGGTCTCTGTGGCACATTTGGCTGTTAAGCCAATGGTCTGTGGTTGGAGCCCACCCAGGGACAGCAACCTTTTCTCTGTATCCTTGACTTTTCCGCTTAGCAGAAGGCAGGGAAGTCCACCGGTCACGCACAGCCCTGGATAACAATTGACGCTCGACTCCACATAATGAAGCTGTGGACACCTCATTCAACTGTTGTGAGGGTTCAGGAAACCCGTTTTGGGTTGGCCGACTACGTCCGGTTCATCACCACATTGCCTTAACCGGTGGAAAGAATTTCTTCTCCGCAGCAAAAAGCGCTTGTTGCTGCAAACAAGAATGTATGACACAACACCTGGTTTCAGAAACTCAGGCCATTTCGGGACTGGCGAAGCCTTACCACCACATGGTGCTGTCTTCAGCAGACTTCATGGTTCTCCTTTGAGTCAGGGGAGAAAGCATGAGGTGCTAGCTGATTGTTGATGAAAGAAAAGCAGAGGAACCACAAAGGCACCGCTGGGATTCGAACCCAGGATCTCCTGTTTACTAGACAGGCACTTTAACCAACTAAGCCACAGCGCCCTGTTTTGGCTAGCTCTTACATTTGGGGCCACGAATGATGGTGAGCAACTGCAGCGTAAAGCTTTGACATGGACCTGCAATTTTGACAAAGCATGAAGAGGGCGCTGCGGAAACGTCAGTGTTTCCTCGCTACGTTGACAATTTCACAAGATTTTCCCAACTTGACAAACACTGCTTAGAGAGGAGAACTTGCATTTTTAATGCAAAGTTGGTTGCTTGAGAGAGGAATCAGCTTTGGCAGCTGAAAACAAGCCTCTGTTCCTTGTGTTCTTGCAAGGTAATGTCGCTTGTGCGGAAAAGCAGCGCCCAACGTGGGGCTCGAACCCACGACCCTGAGATTAAGAGTCTCATGCTCTACCGACTGAGCTAGCCGGGCTGCTTGGTTTCTGTAGCAGACGGCAGTTGTTGCCAGAGGTCACTGACCTCTGTCTCTGGTACCTCTTACTGTCAGCTGCCAAGTGCAAACACATTGCTTTGTGCAGTCAGATGCAGTCTTCTCTGGGAGGTCTCTGTGATGCAATTGGCTGTTAAGCCAGTGGTCTGTGGTTGGAGCCCACCCAGGGAAAGCAACCTTTTCTCTGTATCCTTGACTTTTCCGCTTAGCAGAAGGCAGGGAAGTCCACCGGTCACGCACAGCCCTGGATAACAATTGACGCTCGACTCCACATAATGAAGCTGTGGACACCTCATTCAACTGTTGCCAGGTTTCAGGAAACCCGTTTTGGGTTGGCCGACTACGTCCGGTTCATCACCACATTGCCTTAACCGGTGGAAAGAATTTCTTCTCCGCAGCAAAAAGTGCTTGTTGCTGCAAACAAGAATGTCTGACACAACACCTGGTATCAGAAACTCAGGACCATTTCGGGACTAGGCGAAGCCTTACCACCACATGGTGCTGTCTTCAGCAGACTTCATGGTTCTCCTTTGAGTCAGGGGAGAAAGCATGAGGTGCTAGCTGATTGTTGATGAAAGAAAAGCAGAGGAACCACAAAGGCACCGCTGGGATTCGAACCCAGGATCTCCTGTTTACTAGACAGGCACTTTAACCAACTAAGCCACAGGCGCCCTGTTTTGGCTAGCTCTTACATTTGGGGCCACGAATGATGGTGAGCAACTGCAGCGTAAAGCTTTGACATGGACCTGCAATTTTGACAAAGCATGAAGAGGGCGCTGCGGAAACGTCAGTGTTTCCTCGCTACGTTGACAATTTCACAAGATTTTCCCAACTTGACAAACACTGCTTAGAGAGGAGAACTTGCATTTTTAATGCAAAGTTGGTTGCTTGAGAGAGGAATCAGCTTTGGCAGCTGAAAACAAGCCTCTGTTCCTTGTGTTCTTGCAAGGTAATGTCGCTTGTGCGGAAAAGCAGCGCCCAACGTGGGGCTCGAACCCACGACCCTGAGATTAAGAGTCTCATGCTCTACCGACTGAGCTAGCCGGGCTGCTTGGTTTCTGTAGCAGACGGCAGTTGTTGCCAGAGGTCACTGACCTCTGTCTCTGGTACCTCTTACTGTCAGCTGCCAAGTGCAAACACATTGCTTTGTGCAGTCGGATGCAGTCTTCTCTGGCGAGGTCTCTGTGGCACATTGGCTGTTAAGCCTAATGGTCTGTGGTTGGAGCCCACCCAGGGACAGCAACCTTTTTCTCTGTATCCTTGACTTTTCCGCTTAGCAGAAGGCAGGGAAGTCCACCGGTCACGCACAGCCCTGGATAACAATTGACGCTCGACTCCACATAATGAAGCTGTGGACACCTCATTCAACTGTTGTGAGGGTTCAGGAAACCCGTTTTGGGTTGGCCGACTACGTCCGGTTCATCACCACATTGCCTTAACCGGTGGAAAGAATTTCTTCTCCGCAGCAAAAAGCGCTTGTTGCTGCAAACAAGAATGTATGACACAACACCTGGTATCAGAAACTCAGGCCATTTCGGGACTAGGCGAAGCCTTACCACCACATGGTGCTGTCTTCAGCAGACTTCATGGTTCTCCTTTGAGTCAGGGGAGAAAGCATGAGGTGCTAGCTGATTTTTGATGAAAGAAAAGCAGAGGAACCACAAAGGCACCGCTGGGATTCGAACCCAGGATCTCCTGTTTACTAGACAGGCACTTTAACCAACTAAGCCACGGCGCCCTGTTTTGGCTAGCTCTTACATTTGGGGCCACGAATGATGGTGAGCAACTGCAGCGTAAAGCTTTGACATGGACCTGCAATTTTGACAAAGCATGAAGAGGGCGCTGCGGAAACGTCAGTGTTTCCTCGCTACGTTGACAATTTCACAAGATTTTCCCAACTTGACAAACACTGCTTAGAGAGGAGAACTTGCATTTTTAATGCAAAGTTGGTTGCTTGAGAGAGGAATCAGCTTTGGCAGCTGAAAACAAGCCTCTGTTCCTTGTGTTCTTGCAAGGTAATGTCGCTTGTGCGGAAAAGCAGCGCCCAACGTGGGGCTCGAACCCACGACCCTGAGATTAAGAGTCTCATGCTCTACCGACTGAGCTAGCCGGGCTGCTTGGTTTCTCTAGCAGACGGCAGTTGTTGCCAGAGGTCACTGTACCTCTGTCTCTGGTACCTCTTACTGTCAGCTGCCAAGTGCAAACACATTGCTTTGTGCAGTCAGATGCAGTCTTCTCTGGCGAGGTCTCTGTGGCGCAATTGGCTGTTAAGCCAATGGTCTGTGGTTGGAGCCCACCCAGGGGCAGCAACCTTTTTCTCTGTATCCTTGACTTTTCCGCTTAGCAGAAGGCAGGGAAGTCCACCGGTCACGCACAGCCCTGGATAACAATTGACGCTCGACTCCACATAATGAAGCTGTGGACACCTCATTCAACTGTCGTGAGGGTTCAGGAAACCCGTTTTGGGTTGGCCGACTACGTCCGGTTCATCACCACATTGCCTGAACCGGTGGAAAGAATTTCTTCTCCGCAGCAAAAAGCGCTTGTTGCTGCAAACAAGAATGTCTGACACAACACCTGGTATCAGAAACTCAGACCATTTCGGGACTGGCGAAGCCTTACCACCACATGGTGCTGTCTTCAGCAGACTTCATGGTTCTCCTTTGAGTCAGGGGAGAAAGCATGAGGTGCTAGCTGATTTTTGATGAAAGAAAAGCAGAGGAACCACAAAGGCACCGCTGGGATTCGAACCCAGGATCTCCTGTTTACTAGACAGGCACTTTAACCAACTAAGCCACGGCGCCCTGTTTTGGCTAGCTCTTACATTTGGGGCCACGAATGATGGTGAGCAACTGCAGCGTAAAGCTTTGACATGGACCTGCAATTTTGACAAAGCATGAAGAGGGCGCTGCGGAAACGTCAGTGTTTCCTCGCTACGTTGACAATTTCACAAGATTTTCCCAACTTGACAAACACTGCTTAGAGAGGAGAACTTGCATTTTTAATGCAAAGTTGGTTGCTTGAGAGAGGAATCAGCTTTGGCAGCTGAAAACAAGCCTCTGTTCCTTGTGTTCTTGCAAGGTAATGTCGCTTGTGCGGAAAAGCAGCGCCCAACGTGGGGCTCGAACCCACGACCCTGAGATTAAGAGTCTCATGCTCTACCGACTGAGCTAGCCGGGCTGCTTGGTTTCTGTAGCAGACGGCAGTTGTTGCCAGAGGTCACTGACCTCTGTCTCTGGTACCTCTTACTGTCAGCTGCCAAGTGCAAACACATTGCTTTGTGCAGTCAGATGCAGTCTTCTCTGGCGAGGTCTCTGTGGTGCAATTGGCTGTTAAGCTAATGGTCTGTGGTTGGAACCCACCCAGGGACAGCAACCTTTTCTCTGTATCCTTGACTTTTCCGCTTAGCAGAAGGCAGGGAAGTCCACCGGTCACGCACAGCCCTGGATAACAATTGATGCTCGACTCCACATAATGAAGCTGTGGACACCTCATTCAACTGTCGTGAGGGTTCAGGAAACCTGTTTTGGGTTGGCCGACTACGTCCGGTTCATCACCACATTGCCTGAACCGGTGGAAAGAATTTCTTCTTCCGCAGCAAAAAGCGCTTGTTGCTGCAAACAAGAATGTCTGACACAACACCTGGTATTCAGAAACTCAGGCCATTTCGGGACTAGCGAAGCCTTACCACCACATGGTGCTGTCTTCAGCAGACTTCATGGTTCTCCTTTGAGTCAGGGGAGAAAGCATGAGGTGCTAGCTGATTCGTTGATGAAGAGAAAGCAGAGGAACCACAAAGGCACCGCTGGGATTCGAACCCAGGATCTCCTGTTTACTAGACAGGCACTTTAACCAACTAAGCCACGGCGCCCTGTTTTGGCTAGCTCTTACATTTGGGGCCACGAATGATGGTGAGCAACTGCAGCGTAAAGCTTTGACATGGACCTGCAATTTTGACAAAGCATGAAGAGGGCGCTGCGGAAACGTCAGTGTTTCCTCGCTACGTTGACAATTTCACAAGATTTTCCCAACTTGACAAACACTGCTTAGAGAGGAGAACTTGCATTTTTAATGCAAAGTTGGTTGCTTGAGAGAGGAATCAGCTTTGGCAGCTGAAAACAAGCCTCTGTTCCTTGTGTTCTTGCAAGGTAATGTCGCTTGTGCGGAAAAGCAGCGCCCAACGTGGGGCTCGAACCCACGACCCTGAGATTAAGAGTCTCATGCTCTACCGACTGAGCTAGCCGGGCTGCTTGGTTTCTGTAGCAGACGGCAGTTGTTGCCAGAGGTCACTGTACCTCTGTCTCTGGTACCTCTTACTGTCAGCTGCCAAGTGCAAACACATTGCTTTGTGCAGTCAGATGCAGTCTTCTCTGGCGAGGTCTCTGTGGCGCAATTGGCTGTTAAGCCAATGGTCTGTGGTTGGAGCCCACCCAGGGGCAGCAACCTTTTTCTCTGTATCCTTGACTTTTCCGCTTAGCAGAAGGCAGGGAAGTCCACCGGTCACGCACAGCCCTGGATAACAATTGACGCTCGACTCCACATAATGAAGCTGTGGACACCTCATTCAACTGTCGTGAGGGTTCAGGAAACCCTGTTTTGGGTTGGCCGACTACGTCCGGTTCATCACCACATTGCCTGAACCGGTGGAAAGAATTTCTTCTTCCGCAGCAAAAAGCGCTTGTTGCTGCAAACAAGAAATGTCTGACACAACACCTGGTATTAGAAACTCAGACCATTTCAGGGACTAGCGAAGCCTTACCACCACATGGTGCTGTCTTCAGCAGACTTCATGGTTCTCCTTTGAGTCAGGGGAGAAAGCATGAGGTGCTAGCTGATTGTTGATGAAAGAAAAGCAGAGGAACCACAAAGGCACCGCTGGGATTCGAACCCAGGATCTCCTGTTTACTAGACAGGCACTTTAACCAACTAAGCCACAGGCGCCCTGTTTTGGCTAGCTCTTACATTTGGGGCCACGAATGATGGTGAGCAACTGCAGCGTAAAGCTTTGACATGGACCTGCAATTTTGACAAAGCATGAAGAGGGCGCTGCGGAAACGTCAGTGTTTCCTCGCTACGTTGACAATTTCACAAGATTTTCCCAACTTGACAAACACTGCTTAGAGAGGAGAACTTGCATTTTTAATGCAAAGTTGGTTGCTTGAGAGAGGAATCAGCTTTGGCAGCTGAAAACAAGCCTCTGTTCCTTGTGTTCTTGCAAGGTAATGTCGCTTGTGCGGAAAAGCAGCGCCCAACGTGGGGCTCGAACCCACGACCCTGAGATTAAGAGTCTCATGCTCTACCGACTGAGCTAGCCGGGCTGCTTGGTTTCTCTAGCAGACGGCAGTTGTTGCCAGAGGTCACTGTCCTCTGTCTCTGGTACCTCTTACTGTCAGCTGCCAAGTGCAAACACATTGCTTTGTGCAGTCAGATGCAGTCTTCTCTGGCGAGGTCTCTGTGGCGCAATTGGCTGTTAAGCCAATGGTCTGTGGTTGGAGCCCACCCAGGGGCAGCAACCTTTTTCTCTGTATCCTTGACTTTTCCGCTTAGCAGAAGGCAGGGAAGTCCACCGGTCACGCACAGCCCTGGATAACAATTGACGCTCGACTCCACATAATGAAGCTGTGGACACCTCATTCAACTGTTGCCAGGTTTCAGGAAACCCGTTTTGGGTTGGCCGACTACGTCCGGTTCATCACCACATTGCCTTAACCGGTGGAAAGAATTTCTTCTCCGCAGCAAAAAGTGCTTGTTGCTGCAAACAAGAATGTCTGACACAACACCTGGTTTCAGAAACTCAGGCCATTTCGGGACTGGCGAAGCCTTACCACCACATGGTGCTGTCTTCAGCAGACTTCATGGTTCTCCTTTGAGTCAGGGGAGAAAGCATGAGGTGCTAGCTGATTGTTGATGAAAGAAAAGCAGAGGAACCACAAAGGCACCGCTGGGATTCGAACCCAGGATCTCCTGTTTACTAGACAGGCACTTTAACCAACTAAGCCACGGCGCCCTGTTTTGGCTAGCTCTTACATTTGGGGCCACGAATGATGGTGAGCAACTGCAGCGTAAAGCTTTGACATGGACCTGCAATTTTGACAAAGCATGAAGAGGGCGCTGCGGAAACGTCAGTGTTTCCTCGCTACGTTGACAATTTCACAAGATTTTCCCAACTTGACAAACACTGCTTAGAGAGGAGAACTTGCATTTTTAATGCAAAGTTGGTTGCTTGAGAGAGGAATCAGCTTTGGCAGCTGAAAACAAGCCTCTGTTCCTTGTGTTCTTGCAAGGTAATGTCGCTTGTGCGGAAAAGCAGCGCCCAACGTGGGGCTCGAACCCACGACCCTGAGATTAAGAGTCTCATGCTCTACCGACTGAGCTAGCCGGGCTGCTTGGTTTCTCTAGCAGACGGCAGTTGTTGCCAGAGGTCACTGTCCTCTGTCTCTGGTACCTCTTACTGTCAGCTGCCAAGTGCAAACACATTGCTTTGTGCAGTCAGATGCAGTCTTCTCTGGCGAGGTCTCTGTGGCTGCAATTGGCTGTTAAGCTAATGGTCTGTGGTTGGAGCCCACCCAGGGGACAGCAACCTTTTTCTCTGTATCCTTGACTTTTCCGCTTAGCAGAAGGCAGGGAAGTCCACCGGTCACGCACAGCCCTGGATAACAATTGATGCTCGACTCCACATAATGAAGCTGTGGACACCTCATTCAACTGTCGTGAGGGTTCAGGAAACCCGTTTTGGGTTGGCCGACTACGTCCGGTTCATCACCACATTGCCTGAACCGGTGGAAAGAATTTCTTCTTCGCAGCAAAAAGCGCTTGTTGCTGCAAACAAGAATGTCTGACACAACACCTGGTATCAGAAACTCAGACCATTTCAGGGACTAGCGAAGCCTTACCACCACATGGTGCTGTCTTCAGCAGACTTCATGGTTCTCCTTTGAGTCAGGGGAGAAAGCATGAGGTGCTAGCTGATTGTTGATGAAAGAAAAGCAGAGGAACCACAAAGGCACCGCTGGGATTCGAACCCAGGATCTCCTGTTTACTAGACAGGCACTTTAACCAACTAAGCCACAGCGCCCTGTTTTGGCTAGCTCTTACATTTGGGGCCACTAATGATGGTGAGCAACTGCAGCGTAAAGCTTTGACATGGACCTGCAATTTTGACAAAGCATGAAGAGGGCGCTGCGGAAACGTCAGTGTTTCCTCGCTACGTTGACAATTTCACAAGATTTTCCCAACTTGACAAACACTGCTTAGAGAGGAGAACTTGCATTTTTAATGCAAAGTTGGTTGCTTGAGAGAGGAATCAGCTTTGGCAGCTGAAAACAAGCCTCTGTTCCTTGTGTTCTTGCAAGGTAATGTCGCTTGTGCGGAAAAGCAGCGCCCAACGTGGGGCTCGAACCCACGACCCTGAGATTAAGAGTCTCATGCTCTACCGACTGAGCTAGCCGGGCTGCTTGGTTTCTCGTAGCAGACGGCAGTTGTTGCCAGAGGTCACTGTACCTCTGTCTCTGGTACCTCTTACTGTCAGCTGCCAAGTGCAAACACATTGCTTTGTGCAGTCAGGATGCAGTCTTCTCTGGCGAGGTCTCTGTGGCACATTGGCTGTTAAGCCAATGGTCTGTGGTTGGAGCCCACCCAGGGAACAGCAACCTTTTTCTCTGTATCCTTGACTTTTCCGCTTAGCAGAAGGCAGGGAAGTCCACCGGTCACGCACAGCCCTGGATAACAATTGACGCTCGACTCCACATAATGAAGCTGTGGACACCTCATTCAACTGTCGTGAGGGTTCAGGAAACCCGTTTTGGGTTGGCCGACTACGTCCGGTTCATCACCACATTGCCTGAACCGGTGGAAAGAATTTCTTCTCCGCAGCAAAAAGCGCTTGTTGCTGCAAACAAGAATGTCTGACACAACACCTGGTATCAGAAACTCAGGACCATTTCGGGACTAGGCGAAGCCTTACCACCACATGGTGCTGTCTTCAGCAGACTTCATGGTTCTCCTTTGAGTCAGGGGAGAAAGCATGAGGTGCTAGCTGATTGTTGATGAAAGAAAAGCAGAGGAACCACAAAGGCACCGCTGGGATTCGAACCCAGGATCTCCTGTTTACTAGACAGGCACTTTAACCAACTAAGCCACGGCGCCCTGTTTTGGCTAGCTCTTACATTTGGGGCCACGAATGATGGTGAGCAACTGCAGCGTAAAGCTTTGACATGGACCTGCAATTTTGACAAAGCATGAAGAGGGCGCTGCGGAAACGTCAGTGTTTCCTCGCTACGTTGACAATTTCACAAGATTTTCCCAACTTGACAAACACTGCTTAGAGAGGAGAACTTGCATTTTTAATGCAAAGTTGGTTGCTTGAGAGAGGAATCAGCTTTGGCAGCTGAAAACAAGCCTCTGTTCCTTGTGTTCTTGCAAGGTAATGTCGCTTGTGCGGAAAAGCAGCGCCCAACGTGGGGCTCGAACCCACGACCCTGAGATTAAGAGTCTCATGCTCTACCGACTGAGCTAGCCGGGCTGCTTGGTTTCTGTAGCAGACGGCAGTTGTTGCCAGAGGTCACTGTACCTCTGTCTCTGGTACCTCTTACTGTCAGCTGCCAAGTGCAAACACATTGCTTTGTGCAGTCGGATGCAGTCTTCTCTGGCGAGGTCTCTGTGGCACATTTGGCTGTTAAGCCAATGGTCTGTGGTTGGAGCCCACCCAGGAACAGCAACCTTTTTCTCTGTATCCTTGACTTTTCCGCTTAGCAGAAGGCAGGGAAGTCCACCGGTCACGCACAGCCCTGGATAACAATTGACGCTCGACTCCACATAATGAAGCTGTGGACACCTCATTCAACTGTCGTGAGGGTTCAGGAAACCTGTTTTGGGTTGGCCGACTACGTCTGGTTCATCACCACATTGCCTGAACCGGTGGAAAGAATTTCTTCTTCGCAGCAAAAAGCGCTTGTTGCTGCAAACAAGAAAGTCTGACACAACACCTGGTATCAGAAACTCGGGCCATTTCGGGACTGGCGAAGCCTTACCACCACATGGTGCTGTCTTCAGCAGACTTCATGGTTCTCCTTTGAGTCCGGGGAGAAAGCATGAGGTGCTAGCTGATCGTTGATGAGAGAAAAGCAGAGGAACCACAAAGGCACCGCTGGGATTCGAACCCAGGATCTCCTGTTTACTAGACAGGCACTTTAACCAACTAAGCCATGGCGCCCTGTTTTGGCTAGCTCTTACATTTGGGGCCACAAATGATGGTGAGCAACTGCAGCGTAAAGCTTTGACATGGACCTGCAATTTTGACAAAGCATGAAGAGGGCGCTGCGGAAACGTCAGTGTTTCCTCGCTACGTTGACAATTTCACAAGATTTTCCCAACTTGACAAACACTGCTTAGAGAGGAGAACTTGCATTTTTAATGCAAAGTTAGTTGCTTGAGAGAGGAATCAGCTTTGGCAGCTGAAAACAAGCCTCTGTTCCTTGTGTTCTTGCAAGGTAATGTCGCTTGTGCGGAAAAGCAGCGCCCAACGTGGGGCTCGAACCCACGACCCTGAGATTAAGAGTCTCATGCTCTACCGACTGAGCTAGCCGGGCTGCTTGGTTTCTGTAGCAGACGGCAGTTGTTGCCAGAGGTCACTGACCTCTGTCTCTGGTACCTCTTACTGTCAGCTGCCAAGTGCAAACACATTGCTTTGTGCAGTCAGGATGCAGTCTTCTCTGGCGAGGTCTCTGTGGCACATTGGCTGTTAAGCCAATGGTCTGTGGTTGGAGCCCACCCAGGGACAGCAACCTTTTTCTCTGTATCCTTGACTTTTCCGCTTAGCAGAAGGCAGGGAAGTCCACCGGTCACGCACAGCCCTGGATAACAATTGACGCTCGACTCCACATAATGAAGCTGTGGACACCTCATTCAACTGTTGTGAGGGTTCAGGAAACCCGTTTTGGGTTGGCCGACTACGTCCGGTTCATCACCACATTGCCTTAACCGGTGGAAAGAATTTCTTCTCCGCAGCAAAAAGCGCTTGTTGCTGCAAACAAGAATGTCTGACACAACACCTGGTATCAGAAACTCAGGCCATTTCGGGACTGGCGAAGCCTTACCACCACATGGTGCTGTCTTCAGCAGACTTCATGGTTCTCCTTTGAGTCAGGGGAGAAAGCATGAGGTGCTAGCTGATTGTTGATGAAAGAAAAGCAGAGGAACCACAAAGGCACCGCTGGGATTCGAACCCAGGATCTCCTGTTTACTAGACAGGCACTTTAACCAACTAAGCCACGGCGCCCTGTTTTGGCTAGCTCTTACATTTGGGGCCACGAATGATGGTGAGCAACTGCAGCGTAAAGCTTTGACATGGACCTGCAATTTTGACAAAGCATGAAGAGGGCGCTGCGGAAACGTCAGTGTTTCCTCGCTACGTTGACAATTTCACAAGATTTTCCCAACTTGACAAACACTGCTTAGAGAGGAGAACTTGCATTTTTAATGCAAAGTTGGTTGCTTGAGAGAGGAATCAGCTTTGGCAGCTGAAAACAAGCCTCTGTTCCTTGTGTTCTTGCAAGGTAATGTCGCTTGTGCGGAAAAGCAGCGCCCAACGTGGGGCTCGAACCCACGACCCTGAGATTAAGAGTCTCATGCTCTACCGACTGAGCTAGCCGGGCTGCTTGGTTTCTGTAGCAGAATGGCAGTTGTTGCCAGAGGTCACTGACCTCTGTCTCTGGTACCTCTTACTGTCAGCTGCCAAGTGCAAACACATTGCTTTGTGCAGTCAGATGCAGTCTTCTCTGGCGAGGTCTCTGTGGTGCAATTGGCTGTTAAGCTAATGGTCTGTGGTTGGAACCCACCCAGGGACAGCAACCTTTTCTCTGTATCCTTGACTTTTCCGCTTAGCAGAAGGCAGGGAAGTCCACCGGTCACGCACAGCCCTGGATAACAATTGATGCTCGACTCCACATAATGAAGCTGTGGACACCTCATTCAACTGTCGTGAGGGTTCAGGAAACCTGTTTTGGGTTGGCCGACTACGTCTGGTTCATCACCACATTGCCTGAACCGGTGGAAAGAATTTCTTCTTCGCAGCAAAAAGCGCTTGTTGCTGCAAACAAGAAAGTCTGACACAACACCTGGTATTAGAAACTCAGACCATTTCGGGACTGGCGAAGCCTTACCACCACATGGTGCTGTCTTCAGCAGACTTCATGGTTCTCCTTTGAGTCCGGGGAGAAAGCATGAGGTGCTAGCTGATCGTTGATGAGAGAAAAGCAGAGGAACCACAAAGGCACCGCTGGGATTCGAACCCAGGATCTCCTGTTTACTAGACAGGCACTTTAACCAACTAAGCCACGGCGCCCTGTTTTGGCTAGCTCTTACATTTGGGGCCACGAATGATGGTGAGCAACTGCAGCGTAAAGCTTTGACATGGACCTGCAATTTTGACAAAGCATGAAGAGGGCGCTGCGGAAACGTCAGTGTTTCCTCGCTACGTTGACAATTTCACAAGATTTTCCCAACTTGACAAACACTGCTTAGAGAGGAGAACTTGCATTTTTAATGCAAAGTTGGCTGCTTGAGAGAGGAATCAGCTTTGGCAGCTGAAAACAAGCCTCTGTTCCTTGTGTTCTTGCAAGGTAACGTCGCTTGTGCGGAAAAGCAGCGCCCAACGTGGGGCTCGAACCCATGACCCTGAGATTAAGAGTCTCATGCTCTACCGACTGAGCTAGCCGGGCTGCTTGGTTTCTGTAGCAGACGGCAGTTGTTGCCAGAGGTCACTGACCTCTGTCTCTGGTACCTCTTACTGTCAGCTGCCAAGTGCAAACACATTGCTTTGTGCAGTCGGATGCAGTCTTCTCTGGCGAGGTCTCTGTGGCACATTTGGCTGTTAAGCCAATGGTCTGTGGTTGGAGCCCACCCAGGAACAGCAACCTTTTCTCTGTATCCTTGACTTTTCCGCTTAGCAGAAGGCAGGGAAGTCCACCGGTCACGCACAGCCCTGGATAACAATTGACGCTCGACTCCACATAATGAAGCTGTGGACACCTCATTCAACTGTTGTGAGGGTTCAGGAAACCCGTTTTGGGTTGGCCGACTACGTCCGGTTCATCACCACATTGCCTTAACCGGTGGAAAGAATTTCTTCTCCGGAGCAAAAAGCGCTTGTTGCTGCAAACAAGAATGTATGACACAACACCTGGTATCAGAAACTCAGGCCATTTCGGGACTGGCGAAGCCTTACCACCACATGGTGCTGTCTTCAGCAGACTTCATGGTTCTCCTTTGAGTCAGGGGAGAAAGCATGAGGTGCTAGCTGATTTTTGATGAAAGAAAAGCAGAGGAACCACAAAGGCACCGCTGGGATTCGAACCCAGGATCTCCTGTTTACTAGACAGGCACTTTAACCAACTAAGCCACGGCGCCCAGTTTTGGTGAGCTCTTACATTTGGGGCCACGAATGATGGTGAGCAACTGCAGCGTAAAGCTTTGACATGGACCTGCAATTTTGACAAAGCATGAAGAGGGCGCTGCGGAAACGTCAGTGTTTCCTCGCTACGTTGACAATTTCACAAGATTTTCCCAACTTGACAAACACTGCTTAGAGAGGAGAACTTGCATTTTTAATGCAAAGTTGGTTGCTTGAGAGAGGAATCAGCTTTGGCAGCTGAAAACAAGCCTCTGTTCCTTGTGTTCTTGCAAGGTAATGTCGCTTGTGCGGAAAAAACGGCAGTCGTTGCCAGAGGTCACTGGCCTATCTGTCTGTGGAACAACTTATTTTCTTATTTTCATCTTCAAATGCACCCTGTAGCACATTGGGATATAGCCCTCCATCGCAAGGTGTGTTTGCCACGTCAGCGTGCTTGGCTGTTAACCAAAAAATTAATCGTTTGAGCCCAACCAAGGATGGAAGCCTTTTTTCTTGTCTGACTGGTGCATGACACTTCCTTGATGGCTGATGTGACATGGCTACCACAGTATGAGTGTATCAGCATGAGTGAGACTTCTAAATTAAAAACTGCTTTTTGAAGACTCTTACTGCTGTGGATCAGTAAGGTTTTAGATTTAAACCACATTTCTGCATAGAACACACAAAAACACTGTCTTATCTTGTCTTGTCCGTTGCATGCATGCTTTCTGTGTGGCAGCTCTGTTCCGCCTGGCTGAAAGCTGCAGCGGACGGCAGGGCAGGGAGAGCGGCACTGTGACCCGGAGTGGCCTGAGGACACTGCTGGATCACCTGAGCCAGGTAAGAGAGAGCTAGTGATGGGACAGAGAGGCTTTATATACCCGTTGATGGGCGGAGCTACAAAGTGCTGTCAAGCATGAACATTGGCTCTCCACAGCACACTGTGATTGGTTCAAATCTGTGATTCATTGATTCTGTGTTGATCACTCCACCCATGTTGGGGTTCATGAAGCCTCGCTCCTCAATTACTTGAGTACAGGCTGGTAGCTAGGACAGGTAAATGACAGAGAGTGAGGTAGCAGGTAGGTGTTCCATCATTTGAAGGAGTGGAGAGGTAGCCATGAGAGGTAGATGACAGAGAGACACTGCGGTAGCAGGTAGATGTTCCTTTAATTATGAGCGCACACACAAGTAAATAGGATAGGTAAATGACAGAGAGAGGGAGCAGATACTGTAGGTGTTCCATTACCTCAGAGAGCACAGACAAGTAACTAGGACAGGTAAATGACGGAGAGAGAGGTGGTAGGTAGGTGTTAGAGGGTAGACAGGTTGCATATAGCCGGATGTGCGGTGTGACTCAGCTGCCTGTGTTTCTACAGGTACCTGCGGTGGTCCAGGAGAGTCACGTGTTTGGCCAGGTGGAGAGCGCTGCGAGAACCTGCTTTCAGGGGGTAGGTCCCACCCCTAAACCCACACCAAACCCCTGCAGGGGTACCCACACTTCTCTGCACCCCACAGGTGCCTGTGTCCTGGTTTGAGAAAGGTAACAGGTGTGTGTCGCTCTCCCAGGTGCTAAGCGCAGGCGTGTCAGAGCAGCACTTCATCAGCTGGTTGCAGTCGGAGCCACGGCTGCTGCTCTGGCTGTCCACCCTCTACAGGATCTCTGCCAGCGAAGCTGTGGTCCACCGGGTCCGCTGCCACGTCTGCAAGGCCTTCCCCATCACTGGTCTCAGGTCAGTGTGTCTGTGCGCATGTGTGTGTGGGTGTGTGAATGAGTGAGTCAATGAGATGAGGAGTGAGTGAACAAAGAAAAAAAAGAACTGAGGAGTGAGTGTGTGTGGTGTTTAAGCTCTCCAGTAAACAACACAGCACCTTCCTGTCTCCAGGTATCGCTGCCTCAAGTGCCTGAACCTGCACCTGTGTCAGACGTGCTTCCTGACCCAGAGGCGCAGCAGGAAGCACAAGCCGTCCCACCCGGTGATGGAGCACTGCACCCAGGTACGCGCACACATGCATGTACTCACACACTAGAGGTGTGAGTTGGAGGCAGTCTGTTGCATGCTAGGAAGACTTTGATGGTCAGTATGCACAGGCTAACATATGGACACAGGCAGACCCTGGCTGCCCAAGCTAGGTAAACTGGACTCACTATTTTAACATGACACCAAAATTGCTGGAAGCAACATTAAAAAAGTCTATTCTCTCTTTGTTCTCTTTGGAGAACAATAGCACTAGCAGCCTAATACCTGGCTGCCTGTAAATAAATATAGAAGGGCTGTTATTGCATCAGGCAGTGTAAAGGTGCCACTAATTATGGCCATGAATCCAGTCTGAACTGATACGGGTGTTATGTGTGAAGGGGTAACAGGGTTGTGTGTGAGGAGGTAACAGGAGTGGGTATTGCGTATGAGGGGGTAACAGAGTTGTGTGTTGTGTGTGAGGGAGTAACAGGGTTGTGTGTTGTCTGTGAGGGTAACAGGGTTGTGTGTTGTGTGTGAGGGAGTAACAGGGTTATGTGTTGTGTGTGAGGGGTTAACGCTTGTGTATTGCGTGTGAGGGGGTAACAGGGTTGTGTGCTGCGTGTGAGGAAGAAACAGGGTTGTGTGTTGTGTGTGAGGGGTTAACAGGGTTGTGTATTGCGTGTGAGGGAGTAACAGGGTTGTGTGTTGCGTGTGAGGGAGTAACAGGGTTGTGTGTTGCATGTGAGGGAGTAACATGGCTGTGTGTTCTGTGTGAGGAAGAAACAGGGTTATGTGTTGTGTGTGAGGGGTTAACGCTTGTGTATTGCGTGTGAGGGGGTAACAGGGTTGTGTGCTGCGTGTGAGGAAGAAACAGGGCTGTGTGTTGTGTGTGAGGGGTTAACACTTGTGTAGAGCGTGTGAGGAAGAAACAGGGCTGTGTGTTGTGTGTGAGGGGTTAACGCTTGTGTATTGCGTGTGAGGAAGAAACAGGGTTGTGTGTTGTGTGTGAGGGGTTAACAGGGTTGTGCATTGCATGTGAGGAAGAAACAGGGCTGTGTGTTGTGTGAGAGGGGTTAACGCTTGTGTAGAGCGTGTGAGGAAGAAACAGGGCTGTGTGTTGTGTGTGAGGGGTTAACGCTTGTGTATTGCGTGTGAGGAAGAAACAGGGCTGTGTGTTGTGTGTGAGGGGTTAACGCTTGTGTATTGCATGTGAGGGGGTAACAGGACCGTGTGCTGTGTGGGAGGAATGAGATCAGCGTGTGTTGCTGTTCCCCAGCCATCGTTCAGAGAGTCGCTGGCATCGTTGGCGCACAGCGCAAGACACAACCTGCTGAGGAGGCGCTTTGCCAGGAGGGAGGCGGAGAGGAGGAGCGCTCTCTGCACAGAGCTACCTGCTGGAACCCTGCACAGGTGTGTGTGTGGGTGTGTGTGTGTGTGTGTTTGGGGTGTGTGACTAGGCTTGGTAACACCACAGTGGCACAGCATCCAGAGAAGTGGGCGGGGGCCTAACACTCAGCTAAAGCCCATCTTGAGAACTTGAGCTCGGCTGTCTTCTGCATCACACCGCTCTCAGCACTCTGCAGCTGTGAGTTGCTTAGATGACGTCAATGGACTTGTGCCTATTCACTGTAGTGTAGTGGGGGGACATTTTGTGTGAAAAATAGCTGCACTGGAGGGCAGGTGTATTGGAGGATTACATTTGCCTCACCCTGTACTACTGCACGAGTGCGCAGATTGTTGAGGAGAAGGAGGATCGTGTCTAGTGTTCCAGGACAATTGTTATGTTATCATAGTGGGTTGTTAGGACTGGAACGAGAAATCGGAAGAAAAATGCATTTTCACAAAAGGTTATAGCAATACCAGTCTTTTTTAAATAAGCCTTGTAAGTGTCATTCAGAAATTGTCTTTTTTTATTAGGCTTTCTGGCGACCCAGCACCGATGCTGTTGTCACAGGCCACGCCTCCTCAGACACAGACCACACCCCATCAGACACAGGCCACGCCTTCTCAGGTCACATCGGAATCCAAGGCCACGCCCTCATCGCCGAGGCTGGAGTCTAAGGCCTTGCAAACGGGCAGAACGCTGCAGTCCCAGGTTAGTCTGACTGAAGCCTTAACACCTGCTGCCTCTCTTAGCAGATGCCCAGTACAGAGCACAGCTGCGCAGCACTGAGATGATGGTGCTTATTAAATACATCAAAATCGCAGTGTGAGATAATTCACCTTCCTTTTGTTTGTCCTTCAGAGGAAAACGTCACTTCTCAAGAAGGACCTGACTCAGACACAAATGCTCATGAGGGATCTGCAGAGAGACAAGTGGTGAGTATGGGTCCTACCAGTGTGTCTGCTGAAAGATCTGTCTCCTGAGATTGATAAAGAAGGACAAATACTGTGAGTCACTGTGTGTGTGCTTAATTGTGTTTGGGACAGAGACAGGAAAGGAGGGCACTCGAATGTGTTCGTGTGTGTCTGTGTGTGTCAGTGCTGTCGTAAATTGCTGTGCTTTTTAAATTGTTTCTTGTTGCCGCCTTTACCCTGACGCTCATTGCGCCGTTTGAAGTTGTTGAAGTTCGCCGTTTGAAAGTGTATCATATTAGTTGCCCTATAGGCTGTAATTGTACAAATCTAATAGTACTGTGTCCTCAAACAGACCTTGCTCTCAGCTGAGAACTGTCTCATTGTGGAACTGTACACATCCTGTCCCCGTACTGTCGCTATACTTACTGTATGCACTTTTGTAAGTCGCTTTGGATAAAAGCGTCTGCTAAATAAATAAATGTAAATGTAAATGTGTGTAATATGTACGGTCCAGGTGTGACTGGTGTAGGGAAATAACTCGCCTACGTATATGGAAACAGGACACGTGTGGCACTGACCTGTGAATGCCATGACCCACAGGCAGCTGGAGAAGCAGTTCCAGGTGTGGAGAGCTGCTGCCCAATCAGAGCATTCGTCACTGGAAAACAAGTGCTGCCAGCTGGAGGCCACCATTGAGGTCCTGAGCCAGCACAACGAAAACCTGCAGGAGGAGCTGGGCCGAGCGCGGGAGCTGGTGCAGGTAAGGAAATCAACCCAGTACCCAACCATCACATGGGCTCTTAGGCCTTATATTATATTATATTATATTATATTATATTACAAGGGCAATGTTTAAATTGCCCTTGTAATATAATATGATTTGGCATGTTTATTCAGGTTTTTTTTGTCTTATTAATCTGTCACCGCTTTCTCAGAATGCTCTGTCAGATGTCCCACCTTCGCAAGCTTTGATTGGGAAAGAGAATGACGGGGACGCCGGTGACACCGAAACCTCAGAGCCTCAGAGGAAGGAAGTGGTTGATGACTGCCAGCAGGGGGAATCCCCTCTGGAGGAGCGGAGGGCGTCAGCACCCGGAGGGGTGAGTCAGGAGGAGGTGACATCACCAACACCAAAGCACCGGGAGCTGGGAACACAGACCTCCAGGAACTGTGAGAATGCGAACAGTGGAGCCATAGTACCAGGACAGCGCCCTCTGGTGGCTACTGAACCCCAGCACAGGTCAGGGCATGAACACAGCCCCCATGAGGCGGTGAAGGAGGCAGAGCCACATCAAGGCGGGTTGCTAAAACAGGAGAACCATCATGGGAAGGGCCACCTGGACCAATCGGAAATATTTGAGGAGGAGGAGGAGCAACTGTTTGACTTGGTGCAGCGGCTGAAGAATGCTCTTTCTGTCTATAGACACACAGGTGTGTGTGTGTGTGTGTGCGTGTGTGTGTGTGTGTGTGTGTGTGTCTGTCTGTCTGTTTGTCTGTCTGTGTGTTCACACAGCAAAGGATCACATAGACATGAATTTATACAAGCAAGCAGATATCGATGTTGCGCTTGTCCAGATAGGTGATTGCTTGTTTTGTGTATGTTCTGACCAGTGTGTTGTCAACTGTATACCTCTGTACTGTAGATTTGTATCAATTGTAAATTAGCCTTTACATTGATATGCATATTGTGAGTGTATATTGTGAGTGTAGCATTAAAACATCACTTAAAGGAACCTTTAAAAAGAATAGAATTTTCTATTTTTTTTTTATTTTCGGTTCTGAAAGCTGGGCTCACAAATTGTACGCAGACCAGGGCACCATTATTGATGATGGTTAGGTTTATAACATGGGTGAGGACTGGTTAAAGGTGGTGGGGGTCGCTGTTATTGTAAGTGATGGAGGAGACTCTAAGGTTAGCTCCAGCAGTGCACAGGCACTGTAGGTGTGTGGTCGGAATAGAGGGGGGTTTATGGGGTACACATCCAGATAAGAGGGGTTCGTTGAGTCTGGCGTTATTTCAGGAGTGGTATGATCTGAGAATAAAGGGCAGAGGGCAAAGAGTTCATGTGGTGTGGCTGAACTCAGCTGACTCCGATGAGAGTATTCACAGTGTTGAAGCCCAGCAGGTGAGCAGTGACATCATCTCTCTCTCCCCCCCCCCCCAGGGACTGCCTGTGTGCCGAGGGAGGAGCTGCTGGCTGCCGCTGACGCAGTGGGAGGCTCCATCGCGCAGCTCGTCTGCGCAGTCAGCTCTCGCGGCCTCCTCTGTCAGCCGCGCCCCGCCGTGCCCGACCAACCGCACGGCCGTGCCCAGCGGCCCTCGGCCAATCATGCTGCGCTGCCCAGCCAGCCGTGCGGTGACCGCGTAGAGCGGCGTTCGGGGACTGATCGCTGAAACCACTGTGCCGTGCTTGACGCACATAACCACACACAGTCAGCTACAGATGGACAGCAGTCAGCTGGGCCCTCAACGCCAAAATGTCTGGACCTGAAGCACTGTGCATACACAGTGGAGTAGTTTGGTCCCTATCCATCACACATACACACACACACACACACACATTTGCACAAATGACTTGAAATGAGTATCATTTCAACAAACAATTTTGCTAATGTTTGCTGAACATCACTGATTCGATTGTTACTTCTACAATACTGTGATCATAATGCATTTAACCATTGCATACAGAAACCCCAGGGAAAGTGTCAGTGTTTACTTATTTCATGCACAACTTAAATCTTTGCTTAAATCTAAGCTTAAACCAAACATGTTGTTGAGGAAATCACATGAAATTATTTTGAGATAACAAATATAGCTTGTGAGCAGTATAGCCTACAATAGCTAGGGTAGCTAGGATGAGAGACAAAAAAACTGGTCCCACTTTACAGTAGAGCTCTAGTACTGTATGGGTACAGTGCAAGTCCTGCATACATTCACACAGTTACAGAGCACTCTCTATGTTGTTGAACCGTTTGTTGTTTGTTTGATTACATTTATATAATGTCCATGATGTTTATATATGCAGTAGTTACTATGTAGATACAGAGTAACACCTATTTAGGTGCAGGGGGCATGAAAGGTTTTACAGACATTTGATGCAAAGCGGAACCACAGAACTGTCCCTGCAGTTTGAACCAGAGCAGGGCTCACCGTTTCAGTGGTGCATGTGCTCTACAGCTAACCAGTTGTGACCGTGTCAAGACGGCAAAACGCATAGCAGAAAGTTAGCCGGAAACACAGAGCCGCAAGGCACTTCATTAAAGACACGGCAGAGGTCCCAGAGTAAAATACTTTAGTCGTTTTATTCAATGTCTTCCATCTGAAGGTGAAGCGGTGTGGAGAGGCACACGAGATGGGGCTCAACACAACGGCACATGGAACACACAGACCTGTCAGCTTTTCTGTGAAGTGGAGTCTGATAAGAAAAAAAAAAGCCACCTGTCTCTCTAACCAGTCGGAAATGTCAGATGGGAAAAGTTGCCCTGGCTTCGTCGACACGAATAAAAAGCACATTTCCTGCTCTCTTCCACACAGATGTACACGACACTTGTCTCGTAACGCACACGACACTGTCTCTTAACTTTGGACACATAAACTCCGTTATCCATTTAATTTCTGTTTAAATAGATAAAATGAAAGGACAGATGTAGGAGTGGCCAAGCATATAAAAGATTGCCTTATTGGTAATAATATTATCATTGTTATTGTTACATTTATTAACCCATAAGCTTGTGCAATACCTTTCTTTGCATAGTAAATAAAAGTTATATGGTTTATTGTTGACATGCACCTATCTTTTGTAAAATATTCTTTGCAGCTTTTGGGACTCTCTTATCAGATTTTTTAAGCCCGGAATAGTGTTTTCATGCAGTGAACCAGCAAGGCCCGAGCTTGTTTTTCTAGTAAGAGTTCATGAGTTATACAAGGCCAGGCCAGTATAGAGGGTGTTAGTGGAGACTGTTATTGAGTCCTGACCCATGTCAGCGCATCTGAAGTCAGGGAAGCACTGAATCCAGGGAGAGGGGTGCTGTTTTTTTTGACCACACCCAGACATTTGCATCTTTAATTCTTTGGCTTTGCGTCACTGCTGAGATATGCTCAGACACCCCCACGTGACGTAATTCAGAGACTGTAACTTGACCCCTTTGTCTGACCTCTGAACCAGACATGACATACACCCTCTCAGTGTGACCTCTGACCCCTCAAGTCCTGTCTCTGTTACCTGTTCATCGTAGAGCGCAGCACATTTTGGTGGCTAGTCCTGGTAAATCTGCTGAATCCCAGACAGGTTGCACGTTATATGGTTGTGTTAGTAGAGATTATTTGGCCAAGATCAAACTTTTTTTTGTCGTTAACATAGCCAAAAACACCCGCTATACAACATGCTAAAATGTAAAACAAAAGCAATTTCGGTCAATGAGTAAAAATGACACCTTAATAGTCAATAACAGAACTCTTTTCCATCCTTTATATACCATCCTAAGATCTTATTTTTCTTTAGCATCTGTCTATCTAGACCCAGACGATACAGGCACCTGGCATGGCTCTGCTGAAATAACCTCCCAGCAGAGGGGTGTAAGCACAGAGGTGGAGACTTAGCTGGGCATCACTCTGGTGTTCTTTCTTCTTCCTCCCATTCTTCTATTTATTTTTTTATTTGATGTGGCTTTCTCCTCTGTTTTGACAATCCGTTGTTTTTGCTTTGTTTTCATTTTGCGTATTAGTATTCTTGGCTTTCGTCCGCCATGCAAAGGGTCCATCTACCTCTGGCTTCTCCTTGCCAGAGTCTGAGCTCTGTGCAGGAAGTCATGCCTCTTTTTGAGAGGATGGTTTGTGGACCCCCACCCCCCCAAAAGTCCCTGTACTGGTACGTCTGAAAAGGGAGTTCTTGAACTGGAGGGGGGCAGTGGAGACGAGTGTGATGGTGGTGGGGGGGGGCTGGTGTACTGAGAGGGGCTGCATTTCTATATGACTAAGATGGAAGTTGTTTATTTTTCTTCTATGTCTTTTTAAATTTATTTTCTTCAAGTAAAACTAACGCCAATAAAAGGGCAGCAATAAGTGCAGTCCAGCAATGGATTACTAATGAACCCAAGGAGAATCCTCCCCATGCTCGCGGCCTCCTTTCCTCTAGATGGCGCTGGCGTTGGGATCGTACCTCCGCTTCTTGACATTTCTTGTCATCGCGGGGGAGGTGAAACAAGGGAAACAGAAGAGGCAGGAGTTAGTGCAGGTCGAGTTGCTGAACCACACGGAGCACAGATTAGACACCTCTCCTGCCCCTTGCACCACTTAGCGGCTCTCACGGAGATAACCTCTCGTTGTTAGTGCAGTGTAACTCTGCTTACTGGTAGATTCACCTGGGCTTTAATGGACCTAAGCATGGTCAGAGGTTAGTGCTTTTCAATGGGAGCTATGCTTTCTGATGTATGGCAAGTGCAAACTTTAGCTGCTTTGAAAAGGGCACAGAGTCTATTTTGTTGCCTCTCACTGTGCTTCAAATGCCAACTGTAAGACATTAACTAATGAGGGGAAGGGGGAGAAGGGAGAGCTTTAGTCCCTGTGAATCTACCATAGAGTGAGTCTAGTGGATGTGAGCTGATACCAAGAAGCGCAAGCCCTCGCTGTGACCAATGCTTTGGTTTCAAAGCCCATCTGAAAGTAGGTTAACCCCGCCCACTTCCCTGCTGTCACCGCCCCCTCGCTGGCGCTAGGCGGTCTCGGACAGGAGCAGCGCTAGTCTGTTAACCTCGCTCTCCCAACGCAGGGACGCGAGGCGGAACAAGCAGCGAGTCTTTTTCATTCGTATGCGTGTGTATCCCTCAACAAAAAAAATATTCCTTAAAAATATATTACCCCCCCCCCACCCCCAGGGAGAAAAAACAAAACAAATACAGCTAATGTAAAATAAGTAAAAAATAAAGGGGCAGGGTAAGAGGGTACCGCACAACAACACGAACGACACCAAACGACGGAACGACAACGACACCAACGACGACAGGGGCGTGGCACAACCTCCCCGTAGTGTGGGTTGATGTGGGGCATTCTGCGGTCTGGCATGCATCTGTGCCAATAGTGGGCGGGGATGAGACGCCACTATCGCTGTGTGTGAGGGCATGCAGTGCAGCGCACTGTGTCTGTACCAGATCTGTGAGGCAGGCAGCAATGGCGGCTGGCGGGCGGCTCCGAGGATCCTACCCCGCCCCGCTGGGGCGGAGCCCGGCCATCCGGGTGGGCGTGGCGGCCAGCCATGGCACAAAGGCTCGCACGCCAACAAACTGGGCGTGGCTTCTCGCGCCACTCCGCATAAACTCTCACCCTCTAACAAGTGTTGGATCGAGACAAGAGATCAGGGTAACGGTGGAGGCAAGTCAGTCAAACCCAACAGGTGTCTCCAGAGTTGAGCCCAGCCTTTGTGCGATGCCCTGACCCATCACTAACTGAGTCCCAGCTCGGTCCAGTCAACATGCAGAGATTACCGGTGGCGAGAACCAAGATGCTGATGCTGACCCGCATGCTTCGATGAGCGCATAATCCCTTCGGTCGTACAGGTTTATAAACGTTTTCCATTCACAAAGGAAAAAGCAAAAAAGGCACGCAAAGGAAGTTCAGGCAGCTCCTCTCATGGACAGAACTTGAGCCGGGGACTCGCGTGTCTGTATCTCCCCTGCGCGATCAATGCTAGAAAGTAACGCTAATTTGATTGACTGCAGGAGAATCTCTGGGTGTGTAACTGGCTCACTCTGCCATTTGTGCCTATATTATCTCTATTGTCACTACACATCCTGTCTGGCCTAACAACTGAAGTTACGCAAGGCTATCACTATGTATGGCCATATTCTGCTAATGTAATGCCCATGGAGGTGCACTACGTCCAACTGACCATGGAAGGCAGTGTCTCAGGTGTGTGTCTGTGCCAGGTGAAACAAGTGACATGCATGCCTCTGACACTGACTTTGAACATGACACTGGACTTAGCAGTGAGCTAAATGTCTTAATTGTCTTAATAATACTTACTAATAATAATTACTAATATTCTTAATCCCAGTACAAACAACCATGCTAAAACTAAAACTAGAGACGCCATAACTACCAGCCACATCTGAAACACCTTGGAAAGGTATTTCAATGTCCTCGCATTTTGTTCACTTGTTCAATGCCTTGCCTCTCCATCTTAACACCAGCACAAGCTACCAGTCTAAACCTAGTCCACAACTAGAGGCAACCAGCCATTGGTGTGTCACCCCTATTGTGATTAGCTCACCGATTCAAAGATATACTTTTCTATAGACAACATACTGTTCACAGTGTCAACAAACAGCTGATGGGTATGATTATATTATGTGAAATGTAGTTATTCTGGTAGGTCAATTTAGAAGCAGGTTTCTATCTGGAGAGTGTTTGTCTATAGTTAGGTTTTAAGGGAAACCTAATCTCGCAATTGATTTAGTATCTGACACACTTCATTAAAAACGTACTACATGAAACCCATTCCAGAAGCGTGAGCAGTTTTGGCCTAATTGACACCGTAAGGCAGCCAGCTCTCTCTCTGCTGCTTTTGCGGTTAGTCTGTTAAGCTCGCGGACGTAAACGCCTTCCATTCTGATGGAGAAACCGTTTCAGGACACATGCACTTCAAGCTTTGAGCTGGGCCAGCCTGGAGAGTTTCAGGTTCTGCTACAGATTCACAGGGGTAGTTTATTATTGTATTTTTTTTTTTACAGCCGCCTCAAGCTGACTTCGCTAAATCACCTCTTCCTCCTCCTCCACTCCCCCCCACTCCCCCCAGTCCCCTCCGGCCTAACTCTCAGCTTGCTCAGCTCCTGAACCCAAACCCCTCAGGTGTGTGGCCTCACCTGGCTTCCTGCCCTTCTCGGGCGGGCTCTATTATGGAATATGAGTGTGTTCTCTGTAGCAGAAGCTCAAAACCTGGTGTCTATAAGCAGGATAGATGCCAGAATCACGGGAGAGAAGGCATGCAGCGTGTTGCTTACTTAAAGCCCCATCCTGTCCCCCCAAGCACAATGGCTGCCACCAGGATGGCCCCCGCGATGGAGCCAATTATAAGATTGGTGGCACTAGGACCTGTGGAGGGTTACGGGGAGAGAGACATGAAAACCCAGCCTGGAGCAGCCAGGTTCTCTTCACAATGAAAGATTATGCACAAGGTAGAACAAGAGACGGCTACACCAAGGGAGCACATCAACTCTAAAGAGAAAGTGGACTCATGTATTCTCGCATGCTGCAGCATACACCTCCATATTATCCATCAATTATTCTCCTGGCCATGGCCTTTGCTTCCACCTCCGAATCGATACTGCTAGCTACTGCTGCCCTGCTCGGTGATGGGGCAATTTATCCACTGCACTGCAGTCCTGCGCAGTCAAGGGCAACTCGTCATTGGCACCGCTGTCACGCAGTGACTGAGACTGCTTGTTGCGCTGAAGTCTTGGGGATAATGTAGGCAGAATATATAATATAGTTCTTATACATTACAACAGATCGCAAAAGTCTGTGACCCCCCCCGCAGCTATGCGGTGAGTGTGGGGGTTTGTGTGTGGGGTGGTGGGGGGTTATGAAACAATAAAACGAACACTCATAAAAAGAACTAAATCCCCTAACAGCAGGAGGATTGGCGGGGTGCAGGCAAAGCCCTGCCACGCTGCATACCTTTGGTTGGGGGTGGGGGCGGTGGCGTCCTTGGGTAAACCGATTCACTTAAACTGTCCCTGCTGACTGATTTATTGGGGTGTCCTTGGACAAGGGCAGGCCATCCACGTCGCTGCGTTCGACACGCATCATCGAAGCGCAACCGTGGAAACCACATCAGCGAGGGAGAGATTCGGCTCCCCCCACACCCGACACCGTCCCCTCACCCGTTTGCGTATCTGTTTGCTTGGGTTTGGCAATCAGTTAAAAGGGTGCCAATGTAAAAAACAAAAAATTAACAAAGACTCTGGGCTCTTTATGAGTTGGTGGTCACCTCCCTGAATCGTGGTCCCTACTGCCCCTACACTACCTACAGTGCAGTTTTATAGAGCTCCAGCAGGGGGCAGTGACAGCAGCAGACAGTCTGTCTGTGGATGAGGAAGATGTGGTCCTGAGCAGAAGGCTCTCTCAGGAAGACCAATCCACACAGCCCACCCCTCCCCTCCGAATCCTGGAGAGGTCACCTGTGTCCCATCTCACTCCCTCTGTTTTTTTTTTTAGTGTGCATGCCCCACATGCCCCAGTAAGGAGAGGGTTAAATACTTCCATCACAAGTAATCATAATAATAATAACAACAACGATAATAACAATAATAATGTGATAATGACAATAGGAAACACAAAGAAAGCCATTGATTGAAAATCACATGACACCGACACGTCCAATCACAACGACACTGATTACGGTCACCACAGGGAACGACGCCACATACGCACGCGCACGCACAACCACACATACACAGGGCTCAGGCTGGGTCGTGTGACCCCTCCCCGACATGGAGGCACCACTACGAGAGGAAGATCTGTGAAAGGGAGAAAGATGCTTACTCTATTCCCCACCCCGTGCCTCCAAATATCACCCCCAGGGCCAGAATAGTCCCTGCTACTGCCCCTATCAGCCTGTTAGTGGCTATGCTCACTGCACAGGAAGGAAAAGGGGCAATCAACAGAGAACATTATCACCACCTGACAAGCAAAAAGAAGCACTAATTCCTCAGCTGCTGTGTGACAAGGGGTTGGGTGGTCTGTCTCCTTGGAGCGACTGTCAACCACGTTCTCCTCTTGCTGACCCCCCTCCCTCCCCCCCCATGCAACCCCCACCCACTGTCCCTCCCAAACCCTTTGACCCCCGCCCACACAAGCGCCCTTCTCAGGAATAAACACTCCTTGTCGGCATGCCCTCCCAACCCCCCCACCCAACTCCACTGCATCGTCACTGCAAATGAACAAATAATCAAATGAGCATAGGACATGATGGGACTCATCTTTGATTCAGCAATTGTGCTAGTGCTCAGTGTAAACGTGTGAATGCCGTAAATTGCTGATGTGAGGGCGGTGTTAGGTGGGGCTGGGCGGGGTTTGGGCGGGGCCAAGCAGGGCTGGGCGGTCATGTTACTGAAACGCAGCTTCACACCTTAGAGCATGGAGAGCTGCCTCACGGAGACATCAGTGCACAGACTGGGTAACACCAGGAGGTCATCCTGCCGTCTATAGCTGCCTACAGCTGACAGGACCACGGTCCAATTATTGATTGTTCTTGCTTGATCAGGTTGCGCGCGATGGATTGCTTTTTGTATAGGGCCTTTCAATAAACTCAAAGTGCTTTACAGTGAAGAGGAAAGTGACTCCCCTCAGCCTCCACTAATGTGTAGCACCAGCCTGGCTAATGCGTGGCAGCTATGCTGTGCCAGAGTGCTAACCACACATCCGCTGAGGTGCAGAGGGAGTGAATTATGGAGTAAAATACATACCCCCAGCCAGTTGAACAAGCTTGATTTGGAATTTGCCCAAGACAGCCTAATGAAATCCCCAAAAACCGCACGGGGGTTTTTGCTGACCGCGCTGAGTTACGATCTCAGTTTAAAGTCTCGTCTGACACACCGCACAGTGTCCCTATCACTGCACTGGGGAATTGGTCTTCTGCTTGGCCCAGAGGGGAGACTGTGCCTCCAGACAGCCATCAGCATGTCCTGGGAGGTCTCCCATCCAAGTACCAACCGTGTCCAGCTCCACTTGGCTTATGCCGTCAGTCAGGGGAAAGTAACAGGGCGGTATGGCTGCTTCATCTGTGAGCAAAAACTTACATGTAGAGTGTTATAATGACTGAATCCCATAAGCCATAAGGTGAGCATGTAACTCAGAGAAGTGTGCCTCTGCAGTGATGCTGCCTAGCTGTGTCTGCGGCTCTGAGCACTAGGTGAGAACGAAGCGGACAAACCCTTGGGGCCGTCGTCCTCAGTCTGGGCCGGCTCCTTTGGGGGGTCGGGCATGCTGCAGTCCGTCCCCGCCCAGGTGGCGTCGCAGGTACATGTCGCCTCGTTATTGCACACCTACCCCGGAGAGACGGCAGGAAGTGAGGCACAAGGAAGTAAGGCCCGGGCGTAAACAGAAGGGCTGCACACCTGAACTCACCCGGTCGGTGGGGGCATATTTGGACACGCCCAGTGGGCGGGAGGCTTGGAGTGACTCACCCCGTGGGCGGAGCACACCTGGCCATTGGAGCCACTGGGGCAGGCACTCATGTTAAGGGACTGGATGGGCAGACACTTGCGGTCAAGGCACATCATGGACGGCCCACACGGTGTCCCGTCCTCTACGTAGCCCAGGTCAGTCTCGTCATCCAGGAGCACGTGCCCACCACTGCGGCCGGAGACGGGGGAGGGGGGGGGGATCGAGAGAGGAGGGGAGAGGAGGAGGGCAATAGTGGGGATGAGAGGGAGAGGAAGAGGGATACGGAAAGGAGGGAAGGGTAAAGAGGGAGGGCAAGGGAGGGGGAGAGTGGGTGTGGGAGATGGAGCGGAGAACAGGAGTGATAGCAGGGGTAGAGGGAGGGGGAGGGATGGGGACAGGAGGATAGAGAGGAGGGGGGCACATAGGAAATAATGTAGCAGAGATGGTGAAGGCAAACAGGCGTGACATCCCAGGGCTGTTGCTACTGTCTGTTGCCCTGATCAGAGAGGTTAGTGGGGCAGTGTGCTGCCCTGATCACCAGTTGTGCTAGTGTGCACTGTGGGACAGTATTGTCCTGATCAGAGAGGTGGGGGGAGGGCAGTGTGTTGCCCTGATCAGGGAGGTGGGGGGAGGGCAGTGTGTTGCCCTGATCAGAGAGGTTGGGGGAGGGCAGTGTGTTGCCCTGATCAGGGAGGTTGTGGCGACAGGCGATGGGGTAGCTCTGACCTGCAGTCCACCAGCTTTCCCTGGTGGTTGAAGGAGGTGGGCGTGATGTCACCCTTCATCAGGCCGATGCGAGGGGTTCGCCCGATGTTGGTGCAGAGCAGATATCCACAAAACACGTCACTGCAGAGAGAGAGGGCAAGCAAGACAGAGAGAGAGAAAGACATTAAGAGGGGGAGAGACAGAAACACATGGGGAGATTGCTATGTGGTGGACACAGCTGCTCAGATGAAGAAGCTACCTCTAGCACACATTAACATTGTGACTTAGTTGTGTCTCAGCTGGGCAGTGGATTGGGAGCTGTGCTTGAAACCAGAAGGTTGTAAGTTGACATTCAAGCAGACAATGCTATTGTAGCCTTGAGCAAGGAACTCAACCCATATATGTGGGTTAGAGTATTTTTAAAATATGTATGCCAGGCTCCAAAGTGGCACAGGCAGCTGAGGCACTTGTTTTGAGCACAGGTCCAGCCCTACAACCCCAATTCAAGCCCAGCCGTCTCAACCGCTAACAATGACCAGCAGCCCACAGGCCTCCAGCCTCAGGGTATGTGTGTGTATCCCTCTATAGGCTTATGAGGTGCCTGCAAAGTCCCTTGGTGACAACAGTGGCAAGGTGCCCAGCGATGAGCCTAGTGTACAATTAGTGAATCCAAAATTAGGAGAAAAAGGAGATCAAGCAAAAAAAACAAAAAAGTATGTGCTGTGTAAACTTGCATGGGCGGCTCCAAAGACGACAACCAAAAAGAAGTGCACATGCTTGTGTACACACAGTGATGTTGGAGCAAGATGCCATAAACGCTGCAGAATGACTGCAGGACAGCAGCTTTACGGGAACGTTGCCCTAACGTTGCAGCGACGGGTGAATTGAAACTCACTGCTTGCCACACTGGACCCATTTGTCTCCGTCCCTCCCGCAGTTGCCTTTCTCCGTCCCCTCCGTGTTGAGCTTCTCGTAGCAGAACTTCTCAGAGCCTCCGGCCTCTGATCACAGACAGGACAGAGGAGATACACTGAGACTAACTCTTTTTTCCCATGAGTCCCTGTGCTAACATATTTCCTGACCACTACGGACTCCAGTATTTTGTAAAAATATTGAAAAAAAAAATCATGACATTTCTTGTTTTCCATTGCAAGTGAAATAAGACACTCAAATGTATATAATTCAATCTCAAATCGGATCCAGAAAATGATAGTTGACTGCAGTTTGTTAGTTTTTTATATTTTTACACAACAGTTCGTCCGTGTTTAAAGAAGTGTGTGATGCAGCCAGTGTAAAAACTAGAAGCAACGAACACAAGACACTGTTCTGCTTTAACCAAACTGTTTCCTTTCAACTTCTTAAACACTCATGTATTTTGCTGACACAGTTTTCAGCTATTTGTCTTACTGGGCTTCATCCCATTGTTTCAAACTACTAATAGGCATCACAAGTGCCAAAGATTTGTCAGTTTATGTATCAACAAAACAAATGAACACAGAAACATGCACAATGCGCAAAAAATGTTTTTTTTTTGTCTGATATGTGTCACACTTGCTTGCACTCTCCCAATCTTCTCCACAGGAGATGTGGAGGAGGTATAAATACAATAGTCTTACAAATCCATATATTCACACCCCCGTATAGTTATGTCTGAGTAACAGACATACAGTTATCGTGGGCCTGGTTTTTTTTTTGGATATATGGTGCTGTGCAGCTGCAGAGATTAACTGAACTCATCAGAATGCAACTCGAATGATATGGTGGGTTCAGTGGACAAGATGAGTCATCCAGATCATATGAGGATCAGATCATTGTATCTGTGTAGCATTGACACCCCCCCCCCCCCCCCCCACAAGAAAACTAGCCCTATGGAACAGAAACGCTTGTCTTTACAGTAAGAGGACTGGCTGACACAGAGGACTCAGTGAGCAGGATAACGCATCCAGATGATTTAAAGACCAGAGAATGTTCACTGCATCCGCACTTTTTCCTCATGGCAGAAAAATGGCAGAGCGCCGTTGTAGCAAGACTCCAACTATTGATCAGACACGTCCTCAGTAATATGCTACAAACTGCATATCCTCTTTCTGTAGCTGTACTGTCATCTTGTGAACACAATAAAGTAATCTATAGTAATCTAGAGTAATCTAAAGTGACCTGGAGCAATCTAAAGTAATCTACAGTAATCTAAAGTGCCCTAATCTAATCTACAGTAATAGAGAATGATCTGTAGTGATCTACGGTGATCTATAGAAATCTAGAGTAATTTACAGTAATCTGTAAATGCTGATTACAGTCTCCCAGGAGCACTGTCAGCTGTCCCAAGGGCGCCATTCCAGGTCAGTGTTAGCATCTCCAGCTACGCAGCTCTGATGGTGCTCTACTCACTTGGGCCCCAGATGTATTTACACTGGTTTTCTCTGGTCTTGCATTCCCCATTGTAGCAGCGGCCCTGCAACAGCAAAAAAAGACAACAACAAGACTGAGTGTCAGAGGGATGTGCAGTGACCTTTGACCTCCCGGTAAGGGATATATCTGCAGCTGCAATGCCCACCTGGTTGAGCTGACAGGGGTAGCCATCCTGCTTGTGCAGGTTTGGAGGACACTGCAGAAACAATCATTGGAAAACATGTATGAGCTTATTACAGGACAGAACAGCAGATATCTGGGACACTGACAATGTCAATTCTTCGAAAAAGTAGGGGGGCAGGGATGGGAGGGGGTGCACCTGCCGGATTACCCACCTGTCCTGAGTCACCTGAGCAGGTCTCTGAAATGTCGCAGTCGTTCACTGCGTAGCGGCAACTGTAACCGCGGGGGTAGAACTGAGAGAAAGCGAGAGCCACAAGGTTACTTGCACTGATGAATTTGTATTTGTGTTTGTAGTTTAAGCAACCAGGTGTTCGTAATGACACAGGTCTTACCAGGCAGGTGCTGTTGCAACAGGGCCCATCACTACAGTGGGCACCATTGGACAGAGAGCACTTCTTACAGCAGTTCTTGTAGCACTCCTGAAACACACACACAATACCCACACACACACGCACACACACACACACACACATGTACACGCAGCTCTTAGGTTTCTGACGCGCTCGTGCAGGGGTAACCGTGACGACGGCGTGACACGGCGTCTCACCACTCTGGTGCCGCAGTCGCACTCCTCCCCCACCTCCACGTAGCCGTTCCCGCACTCGGTCGCCTCGAACAGCTGCAACACAGGAGCCCGCGTGTGAGAGCGCGGCCAGCCGGGTCGGCGGGAGCGTGGCGGGCGCGGGACTCACCTTGGTCGGCCTGTTGAAGAGGCAGGACCCCCCGCCCTTCAGCAGGAACTCCTTGTAGTCGGTGATGCTGCACTTGGAGAACTTGCGCGGGTGCTGCACTCTGAGAGAGTCGAGTACAACCTGACATCAATGCAGGGCAATGGTGCAGGACCTGTTTACTCAGGGCATTAACACATGGCGTAGGTACAGGAGCACAAGCAACTGCCACAGATGACTAGTACAGAGCATTAGCACAGTGCATTGACACAGGGCATTAATGTAACACAGGGCACTGACACAAAGCATTACTGTAGCACAGGGCATTGACACAGAACCTTGCAATGAGTATGATTTCCTGGAAGAACTGAGCTCTCAAGGGCCTGTGAAAGCGTGATTCAGGTCTGCTTGAGTTAAGTGTTCTAGGTGTAGTAATGAAGTTTAGGCCAAATCTAGATTCCAGTGCTGGAGTTCTAGTGTTGGAAAGTACAGGCAACATCAGAGAGATTTCAGAATTAACAGATTAACAAGATGGCACCACAGTCGGTCGCCTCGGTGCAGGGCTCTCGTACTTTGTTTTTGTTTTTGTGTGGGTTTTGTGTGTGTGTGTGTGTGTGTGTGTGTGTGTATGCGTGTGTCTGTGTGAGTATTCTGCATGTGTGTGCGGCAGCAGAGGGAACACATTACCCAGTATCCTCCATGATGCACCCCACCCACGATTCGGTGCAGCCGCACTCCTCTGTGAGAAACAACAGTTTTACCCGGGATCACCTTCATTCTCAGCATCCTCACAGTTCACTATTACACATCAACAGCTTCTTTTTAAAAAGGCTACACTCTGCGCTGAGACATCCAGTAATAAGAGAATAATGAAAATAAACAGTAAGACACTTCTTTTCTCCTCTGTGAATACAAGCGTGCAAAGATGGGAGCACTGGTGAGCAGAGGTGTGCATGTGCGCACACAGGCGTGTATCCACACGCACAAGCGAGTATATTGTCATGGGCAGGCGAATGCGGGCGTTTTCAGGCGTACTTCTCTTGGACGCCGGGTCCCACTGGATCCCCAGGTTTTGGGCGAGGCTCTGAGAGAGAGAGGCTCCCATGGTCCAGGTGGAGCCGTACTGCAGCGGGCAGAGAGAAGCCACCACAGAGCGTTTGATTGATCAGACTGAATGGAGCCGTCGCTGGTAATGTTTGTCACGCAGCCGGGACAGAAGCTCACCTCGTTCACCCCAACCCCGCGGCTCACCGAGCACACGCCCCCGAAATACGCTGCGCTGCTCCTGCGATGGTGGAACATCACGCTGCTGCAAGGGCGAGACACACCGGCGTGAGTCCTTTCGCACATCTTTCTCAGAAAAACAGAAAAAAATACGAAGACAGAAACTACTTCTAAAAAAAATTGGGGTTACTGATGGACACAAGTGGCAGTAGGAGAACGTCACAGACCACAGACCACCTGACTGCGGTCTGACTGGTCATTGGCTACATGGATTGGAGTCTGACTGGTGATTGGCTGCATCTGATTGGAGTCTGACTGGCGATTGGCTACATCTGATTGGAGTCTGACTGGTGATTGGCTGCACCTGATTGGAGTCTGACTGGTGACTGACTATACATGACTGGGCTCTGACTGATGATTGGCTATTCCTGGTTGTAGTCTGATCGGTGGTTGGGCGGAGGGGGCAGAGGGGGTACCTACGAGAAGAGGTGGACAGCGTCAGCGTGCTGCTTGATGCTGTGTTGCCGGTACTTGGAAAGGTCCCTGAGCATGTCCAAGGGTTTCACGCTCACAGGAATCTGATCCTTCTCTGTCCATATCTCCATGGCAACCAGGACCACACGTGTGTGCAGCTGCTCCTTAAATATCTGATTGGAGGGATGACACTAATGAGTGTCCAGACCAGGGGCTTGTATCATGCTAAATAAATATGGGATCAAGTCAAATATTCATAAAATATTAACACAGCTACATTTCACTAGTTAACTGTAATGAAAACACCCAAATTAAATGAAACAGGCAACACAAAAACTCAAAAACTCTTTCCTCATGGAAATGTTTGATGTCTTTTTAAATTTTTTCTCAATATCACTGCCTGGTCTTGCATTCTGCACACCTTCAGTCAGCACAGACAGACAGACAGTCAGACCGTCAGACAGACTGCAGTGAAGGAGGCTGGGAAGGTGGGGTGAAGCAGGCCTGAAGGGGTTAAAAGGGGAACAGGCAGCGCAGAAAGAGGAGGATACTCACGGCATCGACCAAGTTGACCACAGACTTGGCGAGGTTCTTGGTGTGCTGCTTGGACTTGAGTCTCTTGTACTGCAAGTTGTAGAAAATCACAGCAGAGGAATATGGGGGTCGACTAAGACACGCTTGGGCTAGGCTGCACGCCCCACTTAGACACATCATTTGGCTGGAGAATATCTCACACACACACACACACACACACACACACACACACACACAGAGCACAGTGCTTTCACCATGTCTGGAAAACAGAGCAAAAAATCAGGTGTTTTTGTGTAATCCATGGCATTGCTTCACCCTACTGCGGGCAATACATGACAACAATCAATAGTTAGCATTAACGCGGAAGGACGTTCTGCGACACTTGACGTGAAGGAACTAATATGAGTTGCTGCTTCATTTATCAGTCGAACAGAGCAGTGGTGTACATTCCTCAGACCCATAAAGAGCCCTGTTTGCGATGGAGAAGCCCTTTCTACATGCATCGCTGATCTTCTGTGTTACAATTTCCATTTCATACCACAGTAACTGTAGGCTATGGCTGAGTGGTATCCTATATACTGTGCCCCATCCATAGTTCCCAATTTCACCTTTTCCGTGTCACTGCTCCCTCCTTGTATAATAAAAGTGGAAGCTTTAAGATTCACATGGTCCTCTAGACTGTTACATCTCAGTGATACAGTTACAAATCCTCTATTCACAGCTCTGTGAGAGTAATTCCTTTCCACGCATGCATATCTATGTATGTGTATATGTATGTGTGTGTGTGTGTGTGTGTGTGTGTGTGTGTGTGTGTGTGTGTGTGTGTGTGTGTGTGTGTGTGTGTGTGTGCGTACATGCATGCGTATGTATCTGTGCAAGTGTATGTGGGACGGGGTCACCCACCGTGTTGTGGTCACTGACAATCATGATCTCCAGATACTTCATCTCCTCAAACACGTTGCGCGGCATCTGGCGTCAGACCAAGCACAGCTTCAGGCAAGCAGAACAAACAACCAGCGACCCGCCACCGCAAGGCCGCACTCCCCTCTCAGGAATGAACCAAACACTCACAGACCTAACAGCTACACAGACTAAACAACAGACAACAGACTATCAACACTTCAATGGTTCAACTCTCTCGAGGGAAACTGCACGCAAACTACAAAAGGATGGGAAGAAAGAGAGGGAGAGAGAGGGACAGGACGACAGATAGAGAAGGGAGAGAGGGTGACGAGAGAAAAAGGAGAGAGAGAAGACAGAGCAAGAAACAAAGAAGAAGCGAGGGAATGAAAACAAAGAGGAAAAAGGCAGAGAGAGAGAAGTGAGAGCAGAGCTGAGAGGGAGAGCCATCGCCATTTTTATTCAGTCACTCTGCACATGCTCTCGCCCAGAGCGACTGATTTACACAGTGAGAGTATAAACGTGCATCTAATAAAGTGATGAGAAGTGCTACAATGCAGTGAGTGAGGAGAGAGGAGAGAGACAGTACAGAGAGGAAAAGGGAGACTGAGGAGAGAGATCGATAGAGGGAAAGAGGGAGGGAGTAGTGGAGGGCAACGCTGAGGCGTTGGTGCTCGGGTCCAGCAGGGTCCTTTTCAGCGCAGTGCATTATGGTACATCTGTAGGGGACGGTACTCACAGCTCTCTTTTTCCTGCGCCTTAGCCACCACAGGTCTGCTAGCTCGGAGGACGTCTGCTCCTCGTCTGCCAGAGACACAGGGAGACACGCGGTCATGGCTCTCGGGTCGGGGCGGGGCGGGTTACGGAGGGGCAGCGTGAGGCTTTTCAGTCTGGCTAGTTTAGAGCTTAGGCAAAGGCACCAGGTGCTGCTCGGGAATGGTCAGCTGACCTTACTCTGACCTTAAAGTGCTCAGCACCTGCAGATATGTGGCCTGGTCATCAGGGAACATGGAGAGGACTCATGACAAGGTAGTTGCAAGCTCAAATCTTGGATGGGTCACTGCTGTTGAACCCCCTAGCACAGCAGTACTTTGTGTCAGAATTGTGTCAGTAAAATCCAGGCATACAAGAGGATGAGACATGTCAGCTAAGTTGCCCTGGCTAGCGCAGCCTGCTAAGCAGACAGACAAAGGCACCTGGTGTCCTTTGGCTCTGTGGAGAAGGAAGACAGAAGGGTGTGTGGGTAGGAGGCTATGAGGGCAATGAGCAGGGCCATGAGGAGGGTCTTCCAGGCGGGAGACGCGCGAAGGCTTACCCAGGCTGTTCGACTTGTCCATCCACTGCAGAGTGGGCACCCTCCGCAGGGTGTGCGGCCGGGCTGCCGCATCCTGGGGGTCGAAGGTCAGAGGTCAGTACAGACAACAGGAGAGCAGATGTGACAGAGAAGAAGCAAAGATGAACACTGTTTTTGAACAATAATCAGTCTGACCGTTTTAAGAGGACCGCAATTTAAAAAGAGCATAAAGGGCCTTTTCAAAAATTGTGGAATGGGAGGATGTTTACTGTAGGGAGAAAGATTTAGCTGGAAGCGTGCAGCCCATAAGAGAACACAGAGGGGAGTTTTGCAAACGCCTACATCTCTGAGGATAAATATAACACTTTCTTGCTGGGAATAGTCTTGTTGTGTCTTCTCTTCCTTTCCTCCCATTTTACCTCATTAAAAGGTCTACAATACATACTCATAGAGGAAAGAAGGACATCATATGCACATCCTAGGGTTGTTACAGGTGCAGGTTAGCAAAAGCCAATAAAGCAGAAGAAACAAGAATGTACCTGCCCACCATTTAAACGCTCCCCAGAGATTTGCTGTGAAAAAAATAACATTTTGACCTACGCTGTCCTCGTCAGCCTGACAGAGTGAGATTAGATACGCGCAGAACGGGACACATCTCCACTCTCTCGCTTGTAAAACACCTTCCTCTAAAAGGAGACCCTTGACAGCGTTTCTCCACGTCCCGGATCTTTGCGGCTGTGTCGGCACTGACGCCTCTCGCACCACAGTAAGCAGTACTTACTATAGAATGAGTCTGTTGCAGAGGCTCAATTAGGTACACATAGACCCCATCATCAAACATCCCACTGTGCAGCAGAGGGGGAGAGGGAGAGTCGTAGAGCAGGAGAGGGAGAGAGAAAAGAAAAGAATGAGAGAGGGGATGGATAGAAGGAAGAGAGACACAGGCACAGGGATTAAGAGCAGACTGGAGCAGATCAAACAGGTAACTTACGGTAGTTACAGCATATAATTGTGCATTTTAGGACAAGACAGAGTCCATAGAATCTTGGCAGCTGAACTGCTTAGGCATAATAGTATTTATGAATAAATAAATAAATCTGTAAAAACACAAATGTGAATGACAGAACATGACCATACAGCAAAAGGAACACACTCATCAAAACTCAATACAAGTAAAACTGGGTGGGCCTGCACCCACTAAAGGTAAAACTTCAATCATGATGTCACTTAGGTCACTGTCCACTGGTGTAGAATGCAGAATAGTGTAATTAACATTACAAAGTTGAAAAGGTACAAACAGCTAAAAGACAAACACACAGATCACAAACACACAGGTAACTGTCATAGATTTTCAGAGATATAGTACACTAATGATGTATCTTATTGTGGCTTGTGTACTGAGCCTGTCTGTGAGCGCTGTGTTGCAATGTTTCTTTTAATGCAGTGGTTACTGTGGTTACTGTGGAACATATTATAGATGAGACATAGTGCTATTACTGTCCTGCCCCCAGTGCTGATTTCTGGGATGTGGTGAGGAAATGGCTCTGCTTTCCTGGATGCACTCCACCCTGGAACCGCTGCTTCAAACTGTCACCCGGAGCGATGAGGTTAAAGCCACACACCCAGGGGAGCCGCACTAACGCAGCAACTCAGCACAACTCCAGTGACAGCCCCATGCACAAGACTTTGACCTTGTACAGATCCGCCACTCTGGCCTAACAATCCTGCACACACACACACACACGCACACACACACACACAAACACACACAAGTACATGCAAACACGCACATAAATGCGCATACACACACACACACACACGCGCACACACACAAGTACATGCAAACACGCACATAAATGCGCATACACACACACACACACGCACGCGCACACACACAAGTACATGCAAACACGCACATAAATGTGCATACACACACACACACACACACATACACGCACACACACACACGCACATACATGCGCACAAACTCAGTCACACACAGACATACGTGTCCACAGACACACACACACACACACACACACACACACACACACACACACGCACACGCACACGCACACGCACACACAAGAAAATGCACTCACACACACACACAGTCACACACAGATATACACATGTGCACACACGCGCACACACACACACACACACACACACACACACACACACGCACACACACACACACACACACACAGATGTGGAAGCAGCACTTACTGCAGTCCGTTGCAGGTGGACAGGGCGACATGGGAGTCCTCATTCCCCCTCACTTGGCCATGGTAATAACAGTGCTCCCCGCCCTGCAGACACACACAGACACACACTAAACCTCACCGTTTCATGCAGCCTGACCTTTAAAAATGTCACCCTATCAGCTCGCCACAGCCACAAACTGCTCCAGCACACTCGCTGGGTGTTCACGAAAGTAAGAGTTCGAAGCAGGAAAAGTGCCAACTCAGGACAGTAGAAATGAGAGCCTGTGACCAACGAACCCAGATGATTAATGGTAATGGCACTCTCATGGCTCAGAACACAATCATTCCCACGTGTTTAAAGCACAGCAAACAAAAACGGTCACTATGAGAAACGCGTGAGCTTGAAGGACCAGAGGCTAAAAACCCGTTAGTTACACTTTACATGAAGGCTACATCAGTTAGCACAAACTAGCGTATTAGAGTAAATAAATGATTAATTGGTATGTTTACAGGGCATAGAAAGGGCTTCTGTAAACTTAGCAGTTAACACATGCATACACACAAGTATTGTTCTCTTGGTACCAAATTCTCCAAAGTTACATCGATGTTTTACACCATTATTATGTATTAGAAGCTCTCATTGTACATTAATTATGCATTGGTGTGAATTAGACATTAATTACACTTAAAAGAGTGGATGGCTGCTACTTTAGGTGCACAAAGAGAATGACTTCATGATGAAGTACTATGAGTCAATGCTTAATAAACTTAGTTACTGTTAGTCGGTTAGTAGGTGTGAATGAAAACCCAATAGGTCATGTTACCTAATGTAACAATAATGTAAAGTGTTTCCAACTTATCTTTAAACATCTAAATGTAGTGCACCTACCCACCATTGCCTTATTGACAAGTGTTTCACATTATGTTTTTTGGTATTGCAATTCAAGTGCTTAGCCAGCTCTATTTCACAGGCCCTGAACTGATGCACCAGACACCTGCAGGACACAGGTGTTCCGCACTGTGGCGCATGATTCCACTGCGTTTGCAGTTACATCTGTGTATATTATATTTGCTGCATGGCCATTATTGTGTTCATCAACATGCAACGTTGCCTTGTGCCGATGGCTGGATTGTTTGGTGTTTTCTGCTGAGCTCCTTTTACTGTGCTAATCGGACTCTGTGTGTGGTGTGATTACTGCACTCGCTGTATATTCCTCTGTTGTCAGTGGCCCAGGCGTTCTGTGGGAAGCAGGCCCTCTGCATGTATCCTGTGGTTACTGCCCGTTGTATGTTTACCTTTTTTGAGAGTCTTTCTCAATTGCTTACAAGCATTTCTTAAAAGAGTACTCACTTTCTCTCAAAACAGAATTGGCTCACGTTTTGCAAAATTTGACTGACATTTACAAAACGGTCAAATGCCTTCAAAATATCAAAAACCAGCAACAATATGTAACACGTTCTTCAAAACTCCATCATTTCACAAAGGCACAATAAAGCCAAAATAAGCATCAGCAAGACATGGCCAGCCCTCAGTGCACAGTCTGTTTTTATGCTTTCTGTATGCTGATGCATGATGCCACAGTGCTGTAACTTCTAAGTAGAGCATAAAAAGACCTGCATTCATCTTCACTTGACTAAAAGTTTCAGCTGACCACAAAACACCAAAGCAGAAGGAATTCTTCACCGACCCGCAAAAAACATTTTATTGATTTACGACAGCGTTTATCATACAAAGAAATGATATACGGCAATCATGCTGTAAACATTCTAGACAATTCAAGTCCACACAAGAAAGTCGGATCAAAGATTCTCATACCAGACCACGTCGGCTCATCACAACTGCTCACTCAACATCCATTCTTTGATGTTTTTCAAGCCATGTATTCATCAACATCATACTGAATATTTTCCCTTGCAATATGGAAAGGGAAAAATCTTCTGGAATTTTAGAACCATACTTGGGTTTCTAGACAGCCTGCATTCACAGCATCAAGAGTAGACATTTGGACGCAGGGATGGTGGTCATAAACTTTCATAAACTGTAATCGCACTGTACAAGCTTTGGGAAATTGGGAGCACATTGTATTCTATTTATTATGCTGTATGTGAGTCTGTGTGTGTGTATATGGTGTGTGAACGTGTGAGTGTGTGCGTGTCTGTGTGTGTGTGTGTGAATGCGCGAGACACTGAGGCTTTCTCTACACTCCCTCCCTCAGAGAGTATCACACTCAGGATGAGTGGAGGACACTCTCTCTCTCTCTCTCTCTCTCTGTCACTCGCACCTTCCCACACTGCACTGCTGCAGAGGAGAAGCTCTCCCCCGTCACGTGACCGCGCGTCCCGGGAGGAGGCTGGCAGAGGAGCGGCTCTCCCCCTGTTATGTGACTACGTCCCAGGAGGTGGCTGCCAGAGGAGCGCAGGTCTGCTGAGTCAACAGCTCCGCGCCGCTCCCCGCCCCCTTTCCTGACTGAGAAACTGCAGTGAGAGGCTCGGCTCTTCCTCCGACCCCTCTCTCTTCTCCGGCTCTTCTCCCTCTCTCTCTCTTCCTCTCTGTCTCCATCCCTCTCTCCTCTCTGCACCAGTTCACTTCTACCTCGCTGTCACTCTCTCTTCTGCTCTCTCCCCCCTTCCTGTGTCTCTTGGGCTTTGCGATTCAAGCCTGAAAGTCTTTGTTTTATAGACAGCTAAACAATAGTGCAAATGTGTTATTATTGTAATGTGCTGTAAGAGTAAGTTTTGAATGTAACTATAGAGACTGACAAATATATGGAAATTTTGAAACGATGCGGGTGAGTCACATTTGGAGAGTGATGGTCACAGACTGAGCTTGTGTTCAGCCCATTAAAACCAACCAATAGGCCAGCTCTTTGCTCAGTCAGGTGACCATCCTATGGCCATTAGCCCTGGCATAACTATCAGCCCACCCTGAGTATCCTTGACCTCTTCTCAAAAATATGATGATCAAAGTATGAGGCGGAACAAGCACAATGCAAAAACAATCTTGGCATATGTACTCATTATATCTCTAACGGGAAATAAGCTCAATGCGTGAGCTCAAATGAGCTCAAAATAACATCGGCCTGAGGAGACTTGAGGTACTCTTCAGCAAAGGGTACACTTCCACTTTACATTAAGTGGCGTGAACACATGTGCATTTACGCGGTATCCTCTTAGGTACACTATAATTACTGTGTGCATACACGTAGTTACATAGCACTTTCTCTGTTGTTAAATCTATTTGTGGCTTGTTTCATTCCACTTTGTAACACAATGTGTATGCAAACAGTAGTCACAATGTAGATATGCAGTAACACTGTGTCTCTGTAGGTATAGTGTAAATACACAGGCATTAGGACCACAATGCAATATCTTCCTCACTTAAACAACCGACCACAACACAAATATCCTGCCTCTGGGCTCCACCTTCCATCTCCTTTTTCACTGAATCCAGCCAAAGAAACAGACGGCCGGGTTTCTTCTTATGAGTGAAGGCCCATCCTTCCCGTGGAGAACAGATGGAGGTCTTACCTTTGACAGAACAGGCTTGCCCTTCTCATAGTGAATCTCCACATAATCGGAGGACAGCAAGTCACTGGAACACAGACAGACAAAGAAACAAACAGTAATATAGGTATTCTGCCATTCAGATTGGCAGCTGACCTGATCTCTCATCTGACAGGGGAGTGTTTGTGTGTACGTGAGTGTGTGCGTGTATGTGTGTGTGTGTGTGTGTGTGTATGTTGTAGAGACCAGCAAATCTTACTGAACACTCAGATAGTGGTGTAAAACCTCCCTCATCGTTTGGGCAACACCTCCACAAAAGCACAGCCCTACGAACACCCTGCAATGCTGTGACCCTATCACCGCAACTCTGATTCAGGTGTGTGTGTGTTGCAGGGAGGGGGTAGTTGTTAATAGAAGATCTCAAAAACAGGAGAGAGAAAAGGAATTAGAAATAAGGAAACAAAGAGAGAGAGAAAGAGAGAGAGAGAGGGAAGAAAGATGACAGACGCTGAAAAAATTTCAGCAATGCCAGGAAAGGGGCCCACAGCCCCAGTAACAGCTCAGTATGTGGCCACATGTCACAGCATGAGGGACAAGCAATGAATACCCAGCACTGCAGGTAATCCTGACTTTCAGAATGTTTCTTAATTAAATTCAGTTTAATTAATAGAGTTTAATTAAACTTACTGTAACATGCATTCATTAGTCAGTTGTTGACTGTTACCCATCAATTTTAAGCACATGGTCCCTGAGAGCTGTAAGTGTCCAGAATCCTGTTGGTTTTCACATGCTGGATTCGCGCCTGTCTCCAGTTGGTGTGTTTTTGTTGTTGTGGCTCTTATGATAAGAACGCAGACCAGCACACACTGAACACCTGCTTCCCTTTCTGTGATGCTGTCCTCCAAGCTGCCCTCCAATGTCCTCCCTGTCTGACTCAGCAGCCCCCCCCCCCCCCCCTTCCCCGCACCACTCAGCATGCTCTCCCTGCTAAGCTGAAAGCTGAGTCCTGGAGATGCCTCTTTCTGCCTCTACGGCAAAGTTTTCCGGCGTAACCTTGCGCATGTAATTCACAGCAGCCTCCCTATGTGCGGGACTTCACGTCCAGGACCGACTCGACCGACTGAATCGGCTAACAGGCGGAGAGGCCCCGCGCGTCTGTGAGGCTGCGCGTTAGTGCGAGAGGCCAGGGAACGGCGTTGAGCCGGGAGTGTTCAGAGCGAACAGGACGGGGAGCAGTGGTGCAGTGTGTCTTAGACCTTCCTGAGTGAGGGGCTATTTTTAGGCTGATGGATGAGGCAAGGAGGGAGAGTGTGGCAGTGCAGTGTGTGTGTGTGTGTGTGTGTGTGTGTGGGATGGGAGGTGGGTGGAGGTGGGGAGGAAGGTAGGGCACTGGAGTGCGTATGTGTGTGTGTTTGTGTTTGTCTGTGTGTATGTGTGCGTGTGTGTGCGTGTGTGTGTGTACATGTGAAGGTAACAGCCAGTAAGACAGTAAAATAAGACAGTACATAGGCTGGACAGTACTGCGGTGCATGTGGTGGAAGTATGTGAGTGTGGAGCAGCACACCAGCAGTGTGAAAGTACAGCGTGTGTGTGGGTTAGGAGGCCAAGAGGGGAGAGAGTGGGACACACAGTGTAGTGCGTGTAGGGTGGTACAGAGGGCAGGTGGTGCAGTGTGGTGTGTGTTGGGCGGGTGGTGCAGTGTGGTGTGTGTTGGGCGGGTGGTGCAGTGTGGTGTGTGTTTGGTGGGCGGGTGGTGCAGTGTGGTGTGTGTTTGGTGGGCGGGTGGTGCAGTGTGGTGTGTGTTGGGCGGGTGGTGCAGTGTGGTGTGTGTTGGGCGGGTGGTGCAGTGTGGTATGTGTTGGGTGGGTGGGGTGGTGCAGTGTGGTGTGTGTTGGGTGGGCGGGTGGTGCAGTGTGGTGTGTGTTGGGCGGGCGGGTGGTGCAGTGTGGTGTGTGTTGGGTGGGTGGTGCAGTGTGGTGTGTGTTGGGCGATACTGAGGGCGGGTGGTGCAGTGTGGTGTGTGTTGGGCGATACTGAGGGCAGGTGGTGCAGTGTGGTGTGTGTTGGGCGATACTGAGGGCAGGTGGGGTGGTGCAGTGTGGTGTGTGTTGGATGGGTGAGGTGGTGCAGTGTGGTGTGTGTCAGGCGATACTGAGGGCGGGTGGTGCAGTGTGGTGTGTGTTGGGCGGGTGGTGCAGTGTGGTGTGTGTTGGGCGGGTGGTGCAGTGTGGTGTGTGTTGGGTGGTACAGAGTGCAGGTGGGGTGGTGCAGTGTGGTGTGTGTTGGGTGGGCGGGTTGGTGCAGTGTGGTGTGTGTTGGGCGGTACAGAGTGCAGGTGGGGTGGTGCAGTGTGGTGTGTGTTTGGTGGGTGGGGTGGTGCAGTGTGGTGTGTGTTGGGCGGTACAGAGTGCTGGTGGGGTGGTGCAGTGTGGTGTGTGTTGGGCGGGTGGTGCAGTGTGGTGTGTGTCGGGCGGTACAGAGGGCAGGTGGGGTGGTGCAGTGGATCTGTGATGAAGGGCAGTCACCGCGTCAGCAGGGACTGCAGGAGCGCCTCAGGTCTGGAACCAGCCCAAATCGACACAAAATCCCTCCGCTGGCACAGGCTTAGGGCATCTACCTGCACACGCGGAGATGAAAAGCACCGCTCCACGCAGCACCGAGACCCCTGATACTCACAGGGAGGCACCGGAGATGCACCAAGACTCGGGACCACAGGACTGAGACTCGTGCTAAATGCAGAGCCACACCGTGGAGAACCCGAGAAGGGGACACTGTACCAGGATTAAACAGGCTCCACTACCACAGGTGCAGCGGGCAGGAGGAGCTATACATAGTGCACCGCTGTCAATGTCACAGCTATGACATTGAAGTGGGCAGAAGCAACACACACACACACACACACACACCACACACACAAACCACCAATACTCCTCTGTTCCTCTTTTCTCTGAGTTGAGGATCTGTGATAGACACAGTTTCAGGGAGCAGTGAGGTAAACACTAGGTGATTCCTCATTTAAAGGGTGAAGTTCCACATTCCGCAGCCAAACACCCCCCGGCTTCGGAAAACACAGCTCAGTAAGGTCTACGAGAGAGGCAAGAGGGTCTAGGCTCTGAGGAAGGGGAGGTCATGACACTGGAGAGGTCTTGATTCCTCTCTGATCTCCGAAGACCCTTCAGACAAGAAAAATGGTATTTATCCTACATGTATACACCTATAAGCAATGGCAGGCCTACTGCACTTACATTCTACATTCTCGTCTGCGTGTGTGTTTATGCAAGCCTGCACCTGCGCGCGCGTGTGTGTGCTCTTGAATGTACGTGCGTGCGTGTGCGCACGGGTGTATGTGGCGTGCGGGTGTGGAAGCGGAAGATAGTTGAACTGTACTTAACCTCTGTGTTTTGCTAAGCAGTAAAACTGCTGGAAGGGCAGAATGCGAAAATTACCGAGCTCCGTGAAAAGTTACAGGAAAGAAAGGGTGGGTTCCGCTCCATGTGACCCAAAGATGCAGCGGTAAAAGAATGAGGAAAAACATTTTGTCGTCTGCTTTCCCTCATTAAAGAATTCTCGCTCTCTGTTACCCTTTGGCAGGTGAATCGTTGTTCACGTCTAACCCTGAGGGTGTTTACTAAGTATATATACATATACTGCTGTTTTTTGTTTAATTTAGACAACTACATTTACACAACTAGTGCTGTGTGAGCTCTGTACTTGTCTCAAAGCTGCTTGCAATAAAGAGGCGTTGCTGTATTATCGCCTAATCAGACCGGAGAGTCTTTTTGTCTCCACACGTGTGTGTGTGAATGCATGTCCAGTGTGTCTCCCATGGTGTCCAGGTGCTGCTCCCATTGTCTTCCAGCTGCAGAAGCGTTTGATTGCAGTGTGATTAAGACGAAGAATTGGGGCTCTAGTGAGAATGACTGTGATTAAAGCTTCAAGTGTCCCTGTGTAATGTCGTCACCAGCCGGAGCACGCTGACGGGGGGGGGGGGACGGAGATCGACATTCAACCTCTCTCTTCGTACAAGGGGAACCCGGCTACATTCCCCTTCTTTTGCCCTCACACACAACCACAACAACATTCCCCCCCCCCCCCCCCCCCAAAAAAAAGGGAGCATCCACCTCCCCCTCCCTCCTGCGAGCTGTGCCTCTCCCCAGCCTGTCCCCCAGCGCTCACACACACACGCTCATGTCGCAAACATGCACAATGCTCTCGTTTACAGCAGTGCTGCGGCCACCGTGGGAGTCGGGCAACGAGGGGTCCGGGGGCCTTTCAATCCTCTCTCTTTTCACCCTCTGTTCATTCACATTCACGGTTTGCACATTTATGGATTTCACAATGCGCACAGTGTTTGGGCGCAACGGTCAGCCTCTCATCACTTCTGAAGCATGCTGCTGACTACAATGGCCGCCCCTGCAAACGCGCCCGTGGCGGGGACTTCAGCGAAGAGCCGTCGGTCTTCTGGGAAGACCGTAGTGAAAACACAAGATTGACTGGCTACTCACCACAGCCCTGCTCAGTCACTACCGTCTGTTATCTGAGGGAACACCTACACCAACCTACTCAACAACACCCAGAGGGCCTAATTTACTCAAGACGGCATCACCCAGAACACCCACTTCACCATGACAGCCACACTTATTATTGTTATTATTATTACATTTGTTTAGCAGACACTCTATTAGAGAGTGACATACACAGCTCACATGTTGTCCATTTATAGAGCTGGATATTATTATTTTTATGATTTTCCCCATTTTTTTGGGATGGCCAACTGCATATTGTGCTCATAACACCACAACAACTCCTGCACTGGTGCAGTGGCGCCGGGGAGCAGCGAATGCATTCCTCTGATACAGTGACACGGCACCTATGAATGTTTCATACTACAAGTCCCACAATGCAGCAGGAGAGTGAGCGACAAACAGAGGGGAGACACATGTCTGGTGTCATCTGAGTGACCCATAGGTGCTCAACACGATGTGCCAACAGGGGAGGGATGAGAGGACCCTGGCCAGGGAAACCCAACCTATCTCAGCAGAATGACGCCAATTATGTCCCACTGAATCCCAGCAACTGTCGGTGAAGTACACATCTCAGACTCGAACCTGGCCAACACAGTTACTCGGGAGCCCTTACACCAGGGGTGTCCAAACCTCTCCTGGAGGGCCCCCTGCCCTGCATGTTTTAGATCTCTCCCTGCTCCAACACAGCTGATTCAAATGATCAGTTTGTTATTCAGTAGCTTCAGGAGTTCGTAACGAATTGATCATTTGAATCAGCTGTGTTGGAGCAGGGAGAGATCTAAAACATGCAGGACAAGTGGCCCTCCAGGAGAGGTTTGGACACCCCTGCCTTACACAGTTGGATATTAAATATTTCAACAGTTATCTATCACAAGCAGGGTGCCGTCATCTGTTCTTAATTGTGCAGCTTGTGTTCCACATGGTATTTGATCTTGGGAACTTTAAAGAGCACAATATTGTGTTGGAGACGCCAGCGCTCATGCAAGTGAGCTTGTTTTGACGTTAACACAGAACCCTTTGACATCCTCTGTCAAAGACGACATTGTTACCAGTGTCACATCCATTTGGCATCTGTTTCTATTTGCATTTCTTTGGAAAGATAACTGGGACTCACATAATCCCTGTCATGTCTGTCTCCCTTCTGACGCATCCCCGAACGGGACTTCAGTCTGTTACAATGTGCCTTTGACAGCAGGGCCGTGACACAGAGCGCAAACAGTACTTACTTGTTTAACGTCAGGTCCAGAATGAATCTGGAGCCAAAGGCTTCGAGCTGGAAGCTGGCTTGGGCCAAGTGGACCAGCTGCATGGGAGAAAAGAGACTTCAGAGGGTGGGCAGGCGAAAAAAAAAAAAAAAAAATTGGAAACAATTGTGATTTCAACAGCAGCCTCAATCTTGGGAAGACTATGTGCTGGTATTACGCTGAAACAGTATGTACGAATTCCATAAGACATCAAACAGGTTTTTTGTATATGTGCAGATATTTTAAAGAAGCCTTCATCCATAACGCATTGGAATGAGTATTTTTTGTTTTTGTTTTTATTTTTTGGTTTTATACAACAATGGTACACTGTCACAAACTTTCCTCTCCACAGAATCAGTGCATTTGAAAGTTACTATTTTATCTTCCGTACACAATCACAGCAGAAATGACTTCCCTGCCTCTTCAGACTGATGTCTCACTGTGAGCTTGGAAACGAGAGCACATGGTGACATGTGGGTGACTCTAGGGGTCACCTGCTATCTGAACAGCGTGCGCTGTGATTAGCCTGCCCCTCCTGCTCAGAGCAACGTATGGCACGGCCTGTCCCTCGCCCAGTGCAGGTACGTAACGGACCACTTTCACTCCAAACACACACGCGCACACACACACACACACACACACACACACACACACACACACACACACAGCCCCCAATTACTCCGCTGTTCCATCTTTTTTTAAATTGAGGATCTATGGTCGATAAAGTTTCAGGGAGCAGTCGGGTGAACACGTCGTGCTCCCTCTTCTAAAGGATGAAGTTCCACATTCCCACACCTGAACCCTGGTTTCAGTAAAGACTCTCTAGGAAAGAGGCAGAAGGGTCTAGGCTTCGAAACATAAGAGATGGGGTGTGGGTGTCTGGTGGAGGACCAAAAGAGGCAAAGCAGCAAATGCCATTAGGGGAGGGCGGGGCGGGGTGTAGGGGGAGGTGGAGGGGGAGGGGGGGGGGTGCTTCTGTTGGGCCACATATACTCACCTCAGCAAAGCATAATGCACCACTCTCAGAAGCAGGAGAGAGGGGAGAGGGACAGTGAGGGGGGAGAGAGGGAGCGAGAGGGAGGGAAAGGAGAGAGGGAGAGAGAGAGAGAGGGAGGGAGGGAGAGGGAGAGAGCAGGATGCGGTTCCCACCACACAGCTGAGTCTCCCTCTCCCGGCTTCCCCCTGAGCACCCCTCTTGCCCACCACATCCTTTTGCCAATACACACACACATACACACACACACACACACACACCCACACAAACTCACAGGTTCCCCCTCCCCAACAAGCTCAGCCATCACCGACAGCCAACACCAGCACAAGGAGTAAGGAAAGCTGACTCACCTGGTTCTCAGTGACCTGGTTCCACGTCCGGGTGTCCAGGTCGTGGTAGGTGCTCTCCGAATCCTCGTTCAGGTAGTAGATGAGGCGGGAGGGGTAGGTGATCTCCTGCTCGGCTTCATGCTGAGTCCCGTTCTCTCCGCCCGGCGCTGCAGCTGCCTCCAACCGCAGCGCCGTCAACACAGCGTCCCTCACAGCCTCATTCTCTACTGCCGAGGAAACTACAGCAAACACCCCCCCCGCCACACACACACACAAGCACACACCATCAGTTCACAACCCGCTTCTCCTTCTCAGACACCATCCCTCCATCGCGGCCGGGCCTAAATGAATCTCATCGTGCCAGCAAACTGCAGCCCTTCTCTGCCAGCACCCGCCGTACGCACTGCCCCGCGCGTCCCTGTAATAACGGCGGGACACACATGGGAATCGCGTAGAGAACAGGACGTACATCGGGGACGGCGTGGCAGCCCGGTTCCAGCACAAACATATTTAAAAGAACCCGCAGGAAATACACAGCAACACACTGCAGGCTATGACTGAGCAAATCTATCAGTGACAGCCTACTGTGTCAGTCAGGGGGGACACCGGGAAAGAAATGACATTGACAGCAGGCTGATCTTCTCTCAACTTAGCTCTGGGAAGCTAAACAAAGCCCAGTGAAATACATTGAACCCACTACTTTATATATATACACACCAGAAATCTATATCGTGAATCATTAAGCAACTAGACTCAGACCTGGATGCTTGACAGCACCTGCAGGACTATACAGTATTCATCGGCTCGTTTTAGGTAAGCTCTGTGCTCCATCAATGCACTTCCATAACGTGCTGCTGGCTAATTACATGTCAATACACGCGCTTTGATGTCCCCCCTGATCCACCGACATTTTGAGAAAAGGTAAACGCTTTCAGGTTTTAACGCTTGGCGCCTCCAACTTTGTGGAATTAGTCACTGCAATAACAAAACACGCTGGAGCGCTCGTTTCTATCCTTGTCACCTGCTGTTACAGAACCTCTGCATTGTACATTATCAGTTGGAGACGGGCATTTTTATCCAGAAATAGTGCAAGGGGGGACACACAATCCGAAAAAAGAGCGCGACATCTAAGAATTTCTCTGAGTAACAAATAACCCGATTCCGCAATATAAATCAAGACGGGGGGTTTTCCCCGTGTTAATAAGAACAACCAATTTAATGTGACACGTACCCGTTGACGCTAAACCGAATGGATGGAGCCAGGATACAAGGATACTCGCGAGCAGATTTGGAAGAAATATCAGATGCATGATTCATATTTAAAGGTTATATAAAAAAAGGTTAATATCAACACGTCAGCGCGGTGAAGAGGCCCATTGCTGGAGAGACGCCGTTGATGTGGGATTCTGCATGTATCCTGCGCGAGGCGAGGGGGACTCCTGCACCAGCGGGCGGAGGTAGGGGATGGATGGAAGGCGGTGGCCAGCCAGTCGAGATCGACGAGCCAGCTCCTCCTGCTGATGCTGCAACCGCGCAAGTGCTGTGCTGCTCGCTTTGCTACATTACCCCCCCCCCCCCCCCCCCAACCCACCCTTCCCTCCCTCTCCCACTCCCTCTCCCTCTCCCTCCTTTCCCCACGCGTTCACACACACTCGTACGCACAGGCGCGCACCCTCGGGCTCGGGTCATGCAGCGCTGGAGTCTCGCTCTCTGCTGAGCGTGAGATCACGTAGGGACGTCCCCGCCCTGCACACACCACAGGTCCCTCCGTCTGCACCATCCTCCCGGTATCGCAGCAACGCTGGAATACCCGTCTTTATGTATGTGACCTGGTGTTGTTACACTATCAGTTGCTTCCACTACATAAGACCCCCTTTCTCAACACCACTGGGGAGAGAGAGTTCCCCTAAAACTTTGTGGAACACAAAGAGTAATAACTCTCATAATAACTTTAGTAATCGTAATAACTCTGATAATAACTCTCCTGTATGTTGATTAGTTGACGTCTCAGCTGTACGGGGGGTATTTAATTTAATTTAATTTCTAGAATTGCACTTGTGCTCTTAAGATACTATACACTGATAAGCGCAGAGTAAATAACCGGAGGAACAACTTAAGTTTGTTGAAGTGTTTCATTCTGCCGGTTCATAGAAATCAATTCCAAATTATTTTAATGTGCACCGCTCTGGATGCATGTTCTGTTCATATATATATGGGTTTATTCATAGACCAAAATATTTAAAGATATAGTTATTATAGACCTGAGGGGCAAGAACTGTGTGATCGGAAAAAAAAAAAAACATTTTTATTAAAAAATGTCAGCTACCAAGTAATTCAAATTTTGTTTTCAAATTTTTATGGTTAAGCATATTAAAAGGGTAAACAGTTGAAATCTACAATCTTATTGCTACCAAGGTCATTGCATTTTATTAATTTATTTATTGCTACCAAGAATTATTGCACAAGTACATTTAGCATCTGCTACATGACAATAATAATATAACCTTTGGGAATATAACCCTGCAAAAGGTTTTTGAGAAAAAAATGTTTTCAGTTGGGAGACAGGCCTAGTAGTGAATGTGACAAGTAGTGAATGTGACAAGTAAATACAGTATCTCAGGTGGCAAACTGCAATTTTACCTTTTGAGTATGGTTCTTAATCTGCATTGTTTTAGGAAATATATATAGTTATATCTAGATGACATGTATTAATATGAGCTAAGAAGGTTAACCTGGATAAGGGCACCTACCAGTTAAACAATGGAATGAAAATATCGCACTGGGGTAAAGATGGTCTCACTCTATGCCAAGACATTGGATTTTTATCTTCCTGTGTTTGTGGCCAAATCTGCTAACCGTCACCCATAACTCACCATAATATATAGAGCCACCTGCATCGATCTGCGCAATCGCAGTGTAAGGGAGCCAGCTGTCTGCACTGCTTTATGCAGATGGCCATTTAGCAGTAGAGCAGTCTTCCAGCTCTCCCTCAGTGTAAATCCACCATGCCAACCTTCACACTAAGTTAACACACACAAACATACAAATACACATATATACATGCACCCCCCCCCCCCCCCCCCCCCACGTTCTCTCTCTCTGTCTCTTTCTCTTTCTCACACACGTGCAAACACAACCTGTCCCTCATATACTCACATATACTGGCATGTCCCTCATATATGCTCTCTCTCTCTCTCTCTCTCTCACACACACACACACACACACACACACAAACATACACCATACGTTACAAGTGCAGGCACACACACAGATGAAACAGGTGTGCTCAGCCGAGTCATGAAACAGTAACACCGATTTATGTCTATAACTTAACAGTGGTACAAGTTGCTGCTTATCTGCTGTAGATAACGAAAGCCCATAAAGATCTAAATGAAGTCAAGAGGCGGAACTGACGGCTGATACTGTACCTCACGTACACTTATTTCACTCCATGCCAACAGGGGGAGCAGCTTCTGATTAAAATGCATGAGGGATAGGATCTAAAAATAGCACAACACAGTAGCAGTGGGAGTAGGAACCTTTGTAGATCTAGAATATGGGAGCACTGACACCATCACAGAACAGTCACACAACTGTAAAAATGTGTTAGGATTTTATGACTAGACAAACACTGAACTACATGTTTCTAACCAACCCTCCAAACACTATTTCTATTTTTCTCAATACATTTTCCGGAAGAAGTGCAAAACTCTTAACGCAAGAACACAAACTCAACAATCCAGCAGCCAATGCCTATAACATTTACAAAACTCAAGCTTTGTACATGCCTGAGTTGATATTTATGTCAAACCATGATATTTATGTCAAAGACTAGTCATGCTTGTTGCAAGTCAACCAATAATAGTGTACTGCACCTGGACATATTGGTATAGCAATGCTTGATCTTGTCCTTGTTTCTCTGAAATGTGACCAAATAGACTTGGTGGCTGCATTTATTGAAGCAACTGCGTGGAATATATTATTATCCGTAATGATTTCTCTCTGTATCTTCCTATGGCAAACGTGAGCCCTCCTGTGGAATGGTGAGCTCACGGCTATACTGCCATTGTGGTCAGAGCAAAGAATACCGAGCTGGACAGGCAAATGACCTCACAGCAGCGCTGCTACAAAGAGCTGCTGAACAACTACTGCCATACTCCACACAGGCCCGTGCAGTGTCGTCCAGTACTGCGAATGCTTTATTCACCAGTTTTTAGTGCAGAAAAATGACTGGGCAATGCTAGAGCTGAAGGGTTGCATGGAGAGTTCTGGCCTGACTTGCTCTTTCCTGAGCATCAAGGCTGGCAGGAATGTTCCAGACTTCACCTTGAGGAACATTATTAGAGTGGCTAGGGGATGTGGAATGTGAGCTGCAGATCCAAACAGAGTGGAACAGTTGTTTTAGATGGGGCAAAGGCACAGCTGCCACTAGCCCTGTTAGCCATTTTAAAGAATCCCTGTTAGCCCTAGTCCTGTTAAAGAATCCCTGTGTTAGAAAATTTGTGTCTTCCTACTCATTCATTCCACCATGACACAGCGCTGAGGAAAACACACCAATCCTTCTCAGAGGCCACTTGAGTCGGATTTTCATGTTGTCCCTATACACTGGGGACTGAAGTGAGTTTTTTTTTTTGTCAGACTGGAGGATTAAGGGTGTGCAACCTGATGCCATCCTTGAATAAGGAAGTGGCCCTGGAAAACAGCACTCACATGAGAAGGAAAACAGAAGTCAGCTAGGCTGTCAACAACATAACTGTACACTCTAATTCAAGGCGTAGCTAAAGAAGAATATGGGTTACTCAATCAGACGACAGCATTCTCAGCAGTGTCCACTGTTGCTATGTTGCTCTGCTACATGAGAAATTAAACACTGAAAAGACCTGCAAATACGTCATTATACCTTTGAAAAGGAGACAGGCTGACCCTGTCTGTTTCAGACGCCCTGAAGGAAGTGGACAAACCATATTCTAATTCCTTTCATTTTCACACCTGCACCTGTACTCTGACATATAGCATTTGTATTCTCTCTCCCCATGGAGAGATATCATGCAGTACACCTGTGATAAGGCCTGGCAACAATCAGAAACAGCGAAGGGAAGTGATCTCAGACCTGGCCCACCTCTCTACTGCCTCTCTCAGCACAACCCATTTATGAGCAGGAAGACATAAAGAGTCCCCACACTATACAGTTGTCCAGCCGTCAACACATTCCTCTGGTGGAGACAGTGCATTTCATCATCATTACTTTTGTCATTTTCTGTCAGGAGCCATTATTGCATTGGAGAGCTGAGACTGGTGGCACGAATGTAATCAGAGGTCTCATACGTATTAGAATAGCAGTCCAGAAAATAAATCTGCGAGTGCCTATTTCACTATAACAGGGATTGGTCTCCCAAAGAAAAGTGGTTTAAAGAATTCTGCTGCATGCATTTTAGAAAAATTTATTCAGAAACCACACATTATTGGTATTTAATACTGCAGTTTTTCATACAGCACTCATTCTTTTGTAAAAAAACAAAAAAAAAAATAAAATAAAGGTGAGGAGAAAGCCCAAGGAATGACTTGACACAGAGCCCAGTACCTTATGAAAATGTAGATTCCAAAATGAGCAACTGCATCTAATACGATGCTGAATCTGGTTTTCATAGTTTGCTGTTTTAAGTAATTGTATAAAATATATGCATGATTAAAAAACCTGCAATGCGTTCAATGTGTATATTAAAAATGTATGTAAATGTGTATATTAAAATCATTTATTGAAATTATTTACTCTCACAAAGCTGAACAATTCAATTACAAATGAAACCTTCATTCATTCCTCACTCTTCAAGTTGGATGCTGTTTTTTTTTTTTTTGGGGGGGTGGGGGGGGTGGTAGTGTTTGGACAGTGTTTAAAACTCTATTGAATTCCAGTTTTTCCCAGAGTGAACCGTTACAAAATGCGGATAAGTTTAATGTCCTTATTGCCTTCACACATCCGCCCACAAACCATACCAGCTGAAAGGGTGAATTAGTCAACTACAACAGCACAGCACTTGTCTCACTCTCTCTGCTCTCTCATTTGGCCTTATCCATAAGCCATTAGGTTCTCCCCAGCATCTATCTAGAGACAAAAACCTGCTTCCCGGGAAAGAACGGCTAAGCTTCTGACCTTTAAAAATCCATCACAACTACTTGGATAATACATCATTACTACAAATGTCATTATTTAGATCATCAACACAACTATAGAAAACAAATTAATGTATGAATCGGTTCATCACATATCTGTAGCTCAGTAAGCAAGAATGTATCCTTTCACAAAAAAAATCACCCTGCAAGGTACACATAAATGTCTTTTTGGGGGATATCATTTGATTGCGACATACTAATGAGTTTTTTGCCTCTCTGTATCACTGGGAAGCACAGCCCCTGCTTCCATTCACATTTTGGATGCAGTGCAGAGGGTGTGGAGCACTGTCCTGTAGGAGTCTGTCCATTTAGCCGGTGGACCCACGCATGCCTGAAAGCTGCCAAACTTCCTTTATCTGGAATTCAGGCTGCGTAACCCTTGAGAGTACCTTGGAAAAACAATCTCATATCTCGTAAATGTTAAAATGTGAAGCTCTACAGGCAGTATAAAAGCCAGGTCAGGAAACAGCAAATGACAGGGTGTGGCCACCATGAACAGGAAGAGAGCAAGAAGGAGACAGAGAGGACTGTCATTACCTTCACCTCTACTCCACACTCTTACAGAGATACCACAGCATTACAGTGTATTCAGAAAATAACCACCCAGGGTTCCTGCGCTAGTCCAGTAATGTTTTCTGGCTCTTTAAGAGCATCAGTTTGACCGTGATTTCACTAGTGTTGAATCAGTCTGTATTCTCCTTCCAAAACCTGTTGGCATTGAAAATAGTCTATATTCTTGTCAGTGTGAAATCCTAGCTATCAAGTCAACAGGCCTTAAAGCTGGTGTGTGGCTGCTACAGATGAAAGTAAATACATATATATAAGTCTGTTTTGTTTGGTTGGGTTTAGAAAAAGTTCATGGTTTTGTGGTTTTCATGTGCAGTGCATCGGCCAGCACTGTTACACAAAACATCATGAGGTGGCACATTTGGGGACCCTCACAAATCTAATTTTGCATGTGAAGATGACTGAAACCATGGGATAGAAGCAGTTCACTGCCTTGTATCTTTCCCCGCACTCAGAGCTCAGATTTGACTTTGTACGAGTGGCTTTGAGTACATGTTGCTGCACTTCTGTTTGTTATGCATGCTAGTTGTAACCACCAGAAGCCAGCGCTACGTCACCTAATTACTGAAGTTCAAAGATTTGGGAGGGGAATTTTACAATTCCTACACAATTAACCAAACCTTGACAAACAATTCCCGTCCACTGTTATAAAAATCCCACTCGCCACTTCCTTTCCACGTCAGCTGTTCACGGAATCCCTCCTCCGCCCCATCTCCCACCTACCTTTTCTCTGTTTATAATGCCCAATTGGGGGGGGGTGGGGTCACCAACCTCAGCCCACGGCCAGTTGCAACCCGGCTGTTGGACTCCGAGCCAAATAAAAGCGCCGCCATAACCGCATTAAACGCAACCTTCATGCTTTGATTGTATGGAAATTCACACCTCCTGAAAAGCTATTTGACTTGTATTGTCTGTTTTCTGGTTAAAATTACTAAACGAAATGCATCTTTTGCAAGCGGTAAACTCTAATATACAATGAAAAAATGAGAAAATTCTTGTTTATTGGTATATTAACTGTTGAGAGCTATGCAAAAATAGCTTTACATCTGTGAAGCCATTTGATTGTAATGACTGGACATGTGCGAATTGTTTACAAAGTCAATGCATCATTTCTGATAGATGACAGACACATGTATTTAAAGCAGATGAGCAGGACAATATTGATTAACATATGGATGTCAGATTTAATAAAGCTCTGTATCAAACAAAACTGTATCAACTCCGAAATTCTGATTTAAATTGACTTGTTGATTCAGACAGATGTTTTGTGATGACAGCTTGAATGCAAACCCCTGTATTGGGACTGTCTGAAGTTCACTGGTGTTCGTGCAAAAAAAAAAAAATCCTATCTGCAATAATGATACGTGCTCTCTGGCACGTGCAAATTGTGTCACTACACTTTTGCTGCAAGTTTAACGCAAGCAGGTTTGTGATGTGGCACACACGAGGGTACAACAGGAGATGAGTGCTTTGCACCGCTGAGATAGTACGTCAGGGCAGATCAATGAGGAAGAGAAACCGATTAGCTGTGGCGTGGGAGGTCACAGAAATATGACTGAGCAGCTAAAATTCTTTGCCCCTTCAGGATGATCTCTCCTTGAATAGATTAGGCCAGCGTTTCTCAAACCTCTCCTGGAGTACCCCCTGCCCTGCAGGTTTTAGATCTCTCCCTGCTCCAACACAGCTGATTCAAATGATCAGTTTGTTATTAAGCAGCTTCAGGAGTTCATAACGAGTGGATCATTTGAATCAGCTGTGTTGGAGCAGGGAGAGATCTAAAACATGCAGGGCAGGGGGTACTCCAGGAGAGGTTTGAGAAACGCTGGATTAGGCAATAGGAAGTACAACTTCCCGTTCATCATCTGAACGTAATTTACGGCAAGCATGTTTTCTCACTGTATGACACCCTGTTTTGGTATTTTTATCTGTCCACTAGGCTCCTCTCACCATGCCAACATGCAGGAGTGCTGAAGAGAGACGAATGCGATCCTATGGTACACTGGAATGCAACCAACAGCCATTTGTCACACTGTACGTTGCACAGTGCACAGCGGTGTTGGAGGATAAGCACTATTCCAGGGTTTGTCCAGTGGGTCCCAGTCATTGTTGGCGTAGGGCTCAGCCTGTGCAGACCCCTAGATACTGACTTCTGTGAGTTTTGCACTATATCAACACACAGTGCCTTGATGTATTTAGCCCTCAGATACCAAATTGAAATTTAAAAAGTATTGATACCCTTCATAATGATAAGGCTAACCTTGCTCAGGTGCAAGCCAATGTCTTATAAACTCATCCTATTTTTTGATGGTCTACACCTGTGAAGGTAATTAGTGGATCACCTGTTTTGTATTACTTCTTGAGCATAAATACTTTCCCCCTCTATAAAGTCAAACAGTATAGTTGGAGTTTGTATTTAACAAACCAAAATGAAGAGAAAAGGGCATTCATGACAAGCGATGGATATAATTGTGGAGAAGCACTAATCTGGGGAAAGATACAAGAATATTTCAAAGGCACTGAACACACCTTAGAGCTCAGTGTAGTCTATCATACAGAAGTGGAAGAAATACGGAACTACAGTCACACTGCCTAGGGCAGCCCCCCCAAAAAAAAACTTACTCACCAGGCAAGAATGGCACTTGTCAGACAGGCTACTGTAATGTCAACTGTCCCTGTAACCAAGCTACAGAAGTCAGTGGCTGCAACTGAAAATGATGTCCATGGGTCAACAATGTCTAAGCTATTGCATAAAAAGGGCCTTGATGGAAGAGTAGCAAGGAAGAATCCCTTGCTGAAGAAAAAGCACCTGTTTGCCCATAAAGACTTTGCAAAATGTCACTTGGAAGATGCTACAAAGATATGGCAGAAGGTATTGTGGTCTGATGAGACTAAAGTGGAACTTTTAGGCTCATACACCAAGACATAAAGCTAACACTGCACATCAGCCAGGAAACACCACCCCCACAGTGTAATACACTGGACATCATGTTATGGGGGTGCTTAACAGCAGGAAGTGGCAATCTGGTCCAAATTGACGGGAAGATGAATGTTGCACAATACATGGAGATTCTTGACAAAAACCTCCTCCCTTCTGCCAGAAAGTATAAACTAGGGAGGAAGTTTGTGTTTCAGCAGGACAATGACCCAAAGCAGACCCAGAGCAACACTGGATTGGCTTAAAAGGAAGAAAATTGATGTCATGAAGTGGCCTGGTCAGACCCCTGACCTTAACCCCATTGAACATGTATAGAAAGACCTCAAAATTACTGTCAACTGCCGCTCCCCAAATAACCTGGTACATCTTGAGCAATTTTGCAAGGAGGGATGGGCTAATACTGCTCTATCAGGTTGTGTAAAATTGACAGACTTACCCAGAAAGACAAATACTTGCAAAAGGTGGTTCAACCAAGTACTAAAGAAGGGGGGTTGTTCAATTTTATTTCTTATTTGGGTTGCAAAGTTGCAGAGTTGAGTGATTCACAAATAAAAAAATCTCAGTGTAATTAGTCAAAATCTCAGGTTTTTGGAAACCATTTGTGTGGGGAAAAAAAGGGTTGGGGCTGAACACCTTTTCAAGGCACTGTATATAGCCTATATAAAAATGACCGCCAATTGGTTATAATGTTGTCGTGAAACAGCACAGCAGACCTTTTAAACTTTGGTACTCGTAAAATATTTTAATATGCGTGAGCAGTTGTGGTTCATTTGAAACTATGCTCCAGAAACGCAACATTCCACCGATACTGTACCGTCTAACCTCACAATTCAGATAATTGATGGAAATTTGACCACAGAGTTATTGCACAGACTTTCCCATTTGCATTTTCTTCCTAATCGTTTTCGTATTCTTCTCCATCTCAATTTTCCTGCTGCGTTTTCTGGCAAAGCCTCAGGCAGCAATAACAAATCTGCCCTGTTTGGATCTCGGCAGTGCAGCGGTAGCTGGCATTAGCGACGGTGAGAGCACACCTTAGTCGGTGCTTTTATTTTTCTCGTCCACGTTTAACCAGACATTAAAGTTAACGATAATGACATGTTCAGATAGCCTGCTAAGCTGCAGTCATTCAGTTTCTTCGCTAAGATGATAAACGTTTACTGTCACAAATGTGGAGTTGGCGATGTGTGTACTGCGTTACCAACAGAGTCAAAGATCATGGTATATATACACCCACAGCCTTTAATACAAAATGCCAAATTATCGTCATGCATGGGTCGCTAACGTCAGTTAGCCGACTGTTAACGCTTGTAGCTAGCTATCTGTTTGCACACATGTAAAACAAGGGGACTAAATGTACATTCAAATGGACATTAAATTCTGCTGTATATGGGAAAAGCCAACATACGTTTCTACGCGTTTTTTAATCTGAACATTTATTTAACGCGGACGCTGTACTACAACTCCAAAGACACTTGGTCATCATAAGTAAAGTTAGCCGTAATTTTCCCTGGCTTCTATATTTCTCCACCGCAGCACTGACGCCCCTATCGCTGGGACTGAAAAAACGAGGGAAGGGAAGAAACGGAGAATATACCCAACTAAACTGCGTGCGTAAAAGCGCTAGGGAACGAATCGATTTACTTTAAAACTGGCCGAAAGGCATTGTTTTTAAAATATTGGTGAGTTGTAAAAAGTCTGCATTACAGGACTAGACTACATTACGTAACATTGTGTTTGTTTTACACCAGCGGAGGTTTGGATTCTTAACTGCATGTTTGGATGAGGGAGTGCGTTTTACGGGGCATCACGTACACGGGGCTACGAGGGAAACTGTGGAGTGTTGGGAATAAAGTTTGCCCTCACAATGTTGTTCCCTTAAAGTATTTAGTTTTTGAATGTCATTTGTTAACAGTTCTGACAAACAACAGCATTAAAAGGCTACATTTGGCGGAGGCAATCGTGGGGTAAACATGCGCCCGTATCCCAGCGTTTTAATTCCACTACATCACTGCACTTGTTTGTGCATCCAGGTAACATTTAGAAAACAAAGCGTTGCTCTGGTTGCTCAACACAAATATCGATGTGCTTTTCCGATTTTTCCAGCGGAGTGTTGTTTTCGGTGGTATCCTCACAAAATCCATTGAACCTCGTAACCACGGATACGTGGGTTGGGGGTTGGTATGGTGCTCAGCAAAGCCAAGCGATCGGATCGTTGTGTAAGTGCGTGGTCAGCATTTTCAGACCAAGTTGTGTCTGAATGGGGGTTTCCTGTGTGGCTCCTACAGCAAAAGTTAAGCAGAACCAGCCCGGAGGGGTGGGTAAACAGACTATGGGAAAGACTGAGCTGAATTAGCGGCACTCCACTGACACGGCGTCCTGTGGGTGTGGGTGCGGGCACTCCACACTTTGCCACCCTCCGCAGTGTTGTCACAGCTGGCAATGTTGATGACAGCGTGTTTTAGGAGGAGGAAACGCCCCGGTCTGACTCAGAGTTGTAGAGTTCTAAAAGACGCGCAGAGAGAGGGAGAGCGCAGAACAGAGAAGAACGTCAGGAGAGCACTTCACGCTGTCACAGAGAGGTGAGGCTCACAGCGGCAGGGCTGCATCTGAACAGTGCAGCCATCTCTACTGAGGAGAAAGATATTTGTGGGGGGAAATTGACTCAGTCCTGCAACCTCCTGTGCACAAGACAAAGGACTGAAGTTTAGAGTAAGAGTTTGATTACTAGTTCTCTGGCTGCAACGCTGTGGATGTTTGTGATCGCTGTGCTCTTAATGCAGTGCTTCTCAATTTTTCCGTCTGCTTTGTCTTACAGAATCTCAGCTGGGCTGTCAGAGAGGTTGCAGTGATGGAACTCGACGACTTTTTTAACTACAGCTATGAGTACATGGAGTATGGCGACTTTGAGAGAACAGAGCAGGGCTACGTCCAGAGACAGGCTTTGCACATCATCTCCGTGGTCATCTACAGCATCTGCTTTGTGCTGGGCGTCATTGGGAACGGCATGGTCATCTGGGTGATGGCGTTCAAAAGCAAGCGGACGGTAAACACTGTCTGGCTGCAGAATCTGGCCGTGGCGGACCTGGTGTTCGTGCTCTTCCTGCCTTTCTCCATCGACTACGTCCTGCGAGACTTCAACTGGAAGTTCGGCCTGGTCATGTGCAAGCTGAACTCCTTCGTGTCGATGATGAACATGTACGCCAGCGTGCTGTTCCTGATGGTGCTCAGCCTGGACCGCTACGTCTCATTGGTCCACCTGAACTGGTCCCGGAGGCTGCGCACGGTCGGGCGGGCCTGGGCCGTGTGCGGAGGCGTCTGGGGGGTGGCGGCCGCCCTCAGCTCCCCCGCGCTGATCTTCCGGGACACGGTGCAGCTTCAGGATGTGGTGGTGTGCTTCAACAACTTCCACGACGAGAACGGGCACACGTTCATCATGCGGCACGTGGTCATGGTGTCCGTGCGCACGGTGGTGGGCTTCCTGGTGCCCTTCAGCGCCATCAGCGTGAGCGCCGGGCTGATCATGTGCCACGCCCGCCGCTCCGACGCGGTCCGCCTGTCCAGCTTCTCCAGGATGGTCTCGGCCGTAGTGCTGGCCTTCTTCCTGTGCTGGGCGCCCTTCCACGTCTTCAGCCTGATGGAGCTGACGATGCACTCGTCGACGCGGCTGCACCACGTACTGCAGACGGGATTCCCCCTGGCCACCAGCCTCGCCTTCCTCAACAGCTGCATCAACCCCGTTCTGTATGTGCTGCTGGGCAAGAAAGTCCGTCGTCTGCTGAAGCAGTCCTGCCTGGACTTCACCAAGAGCTCCCTGCGCGAGCTCAGCCAGTCCTTCTCGGGCACCGAGGCTGTGTCCGCATCTGTCAGCTCCGCCCCCGAGGAGGACCCCGCACAGACCCCCGTGTGATCGGACAGGACCGCTTCACAGGCTCGACTTGCCGACTCGCCTGCCGTCCGTCTCACCGGCCTCCGCACAAGCCGTTCGTTGACCATCTGTCAGTCATATCAAAGCTGTTATGCTCTGAATTTTGCAGAAAGAAAGAAGCTCGTTTTCTTGCAGTGGGGTAGAAGTGCTTTGCATTCTTTCAGAAACCCGATACAATTTCCAGTGGAGTGTCAACTATTTCCTGTTTTTTCTTCCTTCTTTTTTTAATATTTCCAGCTGGCATGCAGACAGGAATGAGTACAAGTTCCACATGGAAAAACAGCCGTAAGGAGCACACACACCCGCCTTGAATTGAGTAATTTCTGGTAGTTTATACAATAATATGAAGGTGACTCATTTATTGCAACAGTACGGGAAATGAAAATGTGATTTTATTCCTAGGATTGCTAATTAAAACAGGATAGAACCACATCTTTAACCTCATGTTGCGAAATGTTCATGTTATGAAATGTTCAAATGACTAGACTGCCCGATCATGTATTTATGTTTCATATATTAAAAAAACACAAAAGAACACACACTTTCAACTAGGCTAACATAATACACAGGGATGAATTTAGAGTTATATCTCTTTTTTTGTCTAAAAAGTCTTGGTTTAACCAGAATGAAATTTAGGCTCACGGGTTACACTGGAGAAACTGCAAAGTATCTTTTTTTGCTGCTAACCCAAGTTCACTCAGAAAGGCAACAGGAAGCTGAAATGCTTTCATTCCACACGCCTTGTACAGCAGACACTACAGCTTCTCGCATGTACTGTAGACTTCCCTCTTGAAGCATTCCAACCTCAAACACACTACAGCAAATCACCAGGTTTGTGAATTGCAGTTGAGGCAAGTCCTACACAAAACAAATTTTAGATTTAGATGCGACTTGAGAACCAAACGCATATAAACCTAAAACGTATTACGTGCTCATACTCAGATTACATAAATGAGTGAATTTTTTGCTCCTATGGACAACCTTTTGCTTCAGTTAAAACAGCACATGCAGTGCTTGCCAGCAAAGCATTGTAGTAGTGAAATATATTACGATAGCTTAGTATACGACTGAAATATGTTAGCTACTATATAAAATTAGAACCGTTGACGTTTCAACATTGTAACAGATGAGGTGATACTAACACCTGCATTGAAAATGTCCAACTTTGTTTTGGATTGCCATGCAACCTTGCAAATAAATTTGTATCAACACTTATCTGGCTCCAGTGTGGAAAATGTCTGCAGAACATAAATTACCATTCTCAAACCTTCAGTTTTCCAGTAACCAGCACAAATTGCAACTGATGTGGCTATGGCCCCTTTGAGCCAAGTTTACCGTTACAAAGAGGACTGAGTGGAAATCACTTGCATATGTACAGGAGGTGAATGTGTGCCTGGTTCCATGAGACAAATGGTTTTAATCACGGCCCTCCCGAACAGTGCCTCTTGCAAAGCCCTTTGTGGGCGTTTGCCCCGGGGACCGCAGCCGCGTGTAGGCATAGCTCTGTGATGAAAAATGCCAGAAGTCTGGTCTTAGACGCAAGTCCCCTCCTCTCCCTCTCACACGCACACAGAGAAAGAAAACATTACTCCACACACAAGACATATGCATTCTAAGTGCCTTTATTGCATCACTGTAGTGAGGTTTTTTCAGATCTTGTTGAACGCCGCCACATCCATAGACTGCACGTAGTCCTCGAAGGCTGTGATCTGCTCCTCCAGCTGGTCTGTCCCCACCTTGTCATCCTCCACAACGCACTGGATCTGTAGTTTCTTGATGCCATAGCCAACAGGCACCAGCTTGGCTGAAGGGGAAAAGTATGGATGTTACTGGGGCTGTCACAGTATTACAACCAAAGCAACTTAAGAGTGGCAGAGGAAACACATAACAGATAAGATGATGGAATACTATCTAAAGGTTAGTAAACAGATCACTGAACTGACCATCTGGAACAGTGCAAAATGCAAAATCCCGTTACTTTCACATTAATATATACAGGACCTTGAACTCTACATAAAACTGACATATGAATTTTACTGCCTGAATTCTGCAAGGTTAGATCTCCGCAGTCAGCCACTATTTACTCATTCAGTGGGGGGGGTATGGCTACGCTTGATCATTCAGATCTTAGGAGCTGAAGGACACAGCGCATTTGCAAATCGGATGTATGGAAACGCGCGTCCGTGAAGTGCACGTAAAGCCCCACTCACAGGATCCCCACAGCAGCCCGTCCATCTGAATGCTGCGAACACACTCCTCCAGCTTCACCATGTCCGTCTCGTCATCCCAGGGCTTCACGTCCAGCAGGATGGAGGACTTGGCGATGATCGCCGGCTCTGTGGGCAGGTAGAGACGGGTGAACAGGCGAGACCTTCTACAGTGATGAGTGCATGTGTGTGTACACACACACACACACACACACTCGCACAGAGAAGCCGGTGGCAGTCAGAGTCAAATAAGCGTCCATCACAGCTCAGCCGAAAGATGGTGAAAAGTTCATCATTACGCCACCTGATGGTAAACTACTGGGGCCAACCTAGAACCACAGCTAAAGTACAGAAGGTAAACCTAAGCAGTGACATGCATCAGAAGAGAAGGAAACGTACTTTTGGCTTTCTTCGCATTGTAGGCAGCAAGTCTCTCCTCCTTTAGCCTCTTAGCCTCTTCGCTCTCCTGTAGTGAAAAATGTCAAGTATTAGCTATGGGCTGGGTGGGGGAGGGACATGTCCAGATGGGCAAATGCTGGTTTAAAATCAGACAAATTGAAACAATCCATCACAAGCTCAGCCGAAAGATGGTGAATTAAATCCTCACGTGACCAGCTCCCCTCAAGTAAAATATTACTTGTTTACATACGTCAAATCACAGCCGTTTAAATTCACTGCTCCTTAAATCTGGATGGCTCATCTTGCTTACAGACCCCCTATTCAGTAAGCTTTCATACTTGTAAACAGCAAACCTGAATACCACTCAAAAAAGGTCAGAGTTATGTGGTCATACTGCACAGGTTTGACAGGTCTTTGAACACCCTGTCCCATGCACTGCACCAAGTGGATCAGCCCATCCAGAGGAAGGTGAGTGAATGTAACACGACACCGCGAAACAGCCAGGAAACAAGTCCTGCTTACCTCATCGTCGGAGCCGAACAGATCGATGTCATCGTCATCGTCCTTGGATTCTGCGCTGGTGGCGTCCTCCACACCGGCTGGGCCGTACTGGCCGAGTGGTTTCTTTACCCCGGGAAGGCTGTGGGGGCGGGGGAGCGGAGGTCAGGAGCAAAGCATAACACAGGGGCCCTGGCTGCGGGAAACCCGGGCTGATCAGTGGGGTAAACTGTGCATCACGCTCTCAGGCGAAAGATGGTGAAAAAAATCATCACTCAGCCGGGCCAGACGGCCGCAAACCTGGCTCCCGAGCAGCGACGGGCGCTACGCACCTGGCCTTCTCCTTCTGGTAGGAGCTGATGTGGTTGTACCAGCGCAGGGCGTGGCACAGGTCTGCAGAGGGGGCCCCGGAGAGAGCATCAAACACGGCCACGTCAGCCTGGGACGGCACATACCTGCGGGGTTAAACACTGATTGAGCAACACTCGCCACACAGGCCTACATTACAGCAGAAAATCCATAGCGGGGAGAAAGAGGAACATGGGTTCTTCATGATTTTAAGACAGCATCAGACATGAATGGTGCCAATGTAAGTTTCTACACAAATGGTAAACCATTAAAAACTAGGTGTTACAGAGGCTAAAATCGGAGGGTGGTACTTTTGGGTCTGGCGTAATAACTACAATCACTTACAGCTTTGAACGACAACCCACTGGGCGTTTAGATGAATAACACTGGATTTACATTTACAATCAAGACACATAACCTGTGATCCCCAAGTTCATGTTTCAGTGCAACTTTACACACCCACCCTCACCTCCCCTCCCCCGAATCTTTAGAGTCCACGTGGAGACATCCGGGTCCCTACAGAATAAACACTTAGCCATTTCCCCAAGAAAAGCTCGCTAGTATGAGAAACGCCGCGCTTATATGCCCTTTTGAACAGGCGCTAGCTGGCTAATTTAGCAAACGAATATTCTTCCCGCTCTAACGGCAACCACGCTATTAGAACTGAAAATGCCACAATTTCCCTCACAATCTGACATCTCTTTCGGTACGTGTAGCCAGGCTATAGTGAGTCCTACTAACTGCAGTCATTAGGTCTAGGGGCAACAATACAGACCGACACGACGAGAAAAATGTCTAGCTGTACGTAAAAATGTGAGGTTTGACGTCACGATAAACCGGAGGAAATGGTACCCCTCAACCATTCAGCTGCGCATACAAAAAAAAAAAATACTGTCGCGCTAGCTAGGCCGCAAGTCATAAAACATATGGCTAACGATCATATTTAAATGAATAAAATAGCGGTCAGACCGCACTGAGATATAGAACTCGTTAAATGAATAGAATGCATTTCACCGATCTAGTTAGTCTATAACTGAGTATCTTACCATACGAACTGCTGGCTATCATGCTAACGTTATCTAGCTAATCCTCACCTCAAGTTCAACAGGCAGCAGGACGGTAAGAGATTAAATCAGGTTCACGATTACAAACTGTATGAGGATACCAACCCTTCGATATAACTTTTATCGGCCAAAAAGTCATTCAAGACTTTAAGTCCAGCGGGAGTTTTCAGATCTCCAAAGCCCATTGTGTTGTTACTAAGACAGACCTCGTGTTCTCCTCGAAGCTACTGGAAGGGAGAAGGACCGATGGGAGGCGAAGTAGAAGACTTTATACCGATGACGACTGCAGTCTCCTCCTCTTTTCCTTACGACTTGGGTTTCTGCGAACGGACCCAGACCGAAGGATCTAATCGATGAATCGAGTGATCCATCCACTTAAGTAAAGGTCCGTGAATAAAGTAATGCATAGAACAGCTTCTCTGGGCACATATCACCTGGACAGCGTGTTATCTTAGTGTTTTAGACACTAGGAATGTAAGAACTTGATGGGACACACGCGAGATTTCAGGGTTGATTCACGTAAAGATGCCTTGATTGTAAGGTACCAAGAAGAGTCAGTAAACTGGTATTTACATTTGTTCGTTAAAAATCACACTTTAAGGATTTCATTTTAAATAAATGAACGAACGTTTTGAGGAACGTTAAACAGGCTAAATATGTAAGGATCTCGCAAGGACATACACACTGCACTGAAACTGGCTGTATGGTTAAGCAAGCTACTTAAACGGATTTGCATCAGGTGTATATCTAGCGGTATAAAGTTATATTTAAGGTAAGAGTAGTTATCCACTACAAACAACAACGACGACAATAATAATAATTATTAATTCTTAAAAGGAGGGCGCTCCAAATGAAAGGGTAAAATGAACATTTGGGCCAATGTTTCAAGCAGTGTCTCTTAGTCCGTTCAGAAATGTCAGATGAATTATTCATGGATGACATGGATATTCATGGATGGCATTTTATACAAGTATTTATTGAATGAAATAATATGACTCCCGTTAATTATATCAAGGTCGCCACGGGGCACCATTGCTAGTATGGGGCAAGCTATAGCACAGTGTCCTTAACTAAATACAATAATAAATAATAATGTGACTCCGGTTCATTATTTTTGAGTTTCTCCGTGATAACTTGGGCTTTGGTGCCTTGTCGTTTTCATGACATGACATTTCCTTGACGTTTATTATTGACAGAATATTTCTGTATAGTGTGTAATGCCGGTTTTCTGAGCCGTATTTCTTTCAGTGGTTGAAGAAAACAGAAATCTTAAGTTGTAGAAAGCATCTTTCTTACGCCTGCAATGTCGAGGGGGGTCCAGACACTCAGTTAAACTTTTTTCTGTCTCAGTATCTTAAGTTCACATTTCATATATTCACGTTTTTTTATTAATTATGCACCTACTCCACTGAGTACCATACTACATGTTGTAGTTGAGCCCATATTGATTCTTTGTAAATTCCTTTATTATTACAAAAACAAAGTTTTTAAACAGCAAAAGTCTGTGTAAATGACAGTTTATATCTGCAGGCATAACCATTACGCCTTATGTTTAGACAGGAAGTGACGACAGAGAATTGGGTTGAAAGGTTATATGGTATGCGAGGTTTTTTTAATAGAAAATTTATCAGGCCAGTTTTTATGATTCTCAAAATTGTATCACATAAAATGTAGTTATTATACCGCTATACTTAAATATTTAAACGTGTTCAATACTTCGGAAACCCAAATGTCACTGTTAGCTAATCGGACATTTCCGTCGTTTTAACCGGATATTTACGAAGTCGCCATTTATGTAAACTACAGTGACGCCGTTCTGGTCCAGGAGGCCACATAGCGACAAGGTAAGATGAGTAGTTATCTCATGATTATTTAGCACATAATTCATACGCTGCTGGGGGTTTATTTGCAGATGAGCATATCACAGGGTGAAAATTATAAGCTTGCCAGTCATGAACGTGAAGTGCGATGTTCTCTCTGTGCCCTTGACTTGCCAGATACCAAGGAAGCTAGCTAGGTGTCAGCTTATTGGATGTAGTGTAATTAACGTTACAGTACCAGTTGGCTGTTTAGGGACTCTTCGTAGATAGAAGAGGAAAGGAATGTGCTGAAGAGTTCAACTGCACAGTCATTCGCAGGTTAATTTATGTTTACCGAGAGTCCCATTAGCTAAACAGCTGGCTGCAGTATACTCTAGTACAGCCGGCTAGATAGCAGACCTGTTACAATCGTAGGCAGTTTCACGTTGGTTTGCTGTCACACAACTAAATGAAACAACTAGCCTGCTAGTTAATTAGAACCATAAAACAGACTCCTGTATCTGTATACTGTGTATCCATGCATCTTAGGGCACAGGTGTATTTTGAAACATTTTGGTTGTGAACAGCACATATATGTCTAGGTTTGTAAATCTATTTAGCTGTCTACAATAGTACAGCAATAGTACAACAATCTGCACTTATGATTTGTTCATGTTGCTGCATTTTGCTATTTACCTTACTGGGTGGATAGTTACAGTAGCTAATCGTCTTATTTCTTTAATGAGGATAACCAGACAACAGGTACTGTATGCGCAGAAGGAACCTGCCGTAATTACAGAACGCAGGCCTTGCTTAGTCTGTCAGATAAAATGAAATTGACTATACTGAGTCATAAGTGAGTTGAGAAAAAGTGACGTCATATACTGTATGCTACAGTAATACTGTATTGCCCTCTGATGAGACTTGCGTCTTGTCTTGCAGCGTCATGCAGCGTTTGCCGGTCGTTAGCCGAACCCTGGCTGGGGTAGCCCAGTCCAAGAGCTGCTTGCCAGTCACCAATAATGGTAATTGTCGCATGGGTGCTCTCACACATATGTTTGTATGTTTGATCTCTCTGCTTGTGGTAGCACAGTGTCTTTGGCTGCCCCATACTGTTAGGCCACATGCAGCTGACGGATGCTTTGTTTCAGGAGTCTGCCCTAGAACAGCGTCTTCATGATGTTGTTCCGTTCTGGGATTACTTGAAGGATTAGAGATTTACGGGCACGGCAGGGGATAAGTGCCAGGGCCCGGTCAGGGAAAGATGCCAGGCCTTGACCTGACCAAACAGCTTATCTTCTCAGGGAAATGCACGTGACTGGTATAGAATCAGTTACGGTACTCTCGTCAATATTTAGTGCATTTATTGTCACATTCTGTGAAACACAGACAAAAAAATTACTGTTACCACATTTGCTTGTAGATGTTCTTATCCTCAATGACGTACATATCTCACAATTTTTACGCATTCCCTGCCCTATTCCCCACTGATACAAAAACTACTGGCCAATTCAGTGCAAGAAGGGCCTTATGATGGATACTGAAGCTTTAACCCATTGTAGCATTCAGCAATGCTCAAAATAAACTTACAAGTAGAAAAACACTTGCACTTTGTGGCATAGGCCTTTATCAGGGTGATACCCTTACACCCTGATGAAGGCTTAAGCCATAACATATGTATATTTCTTAACCATGTGAATATTATCAGATATTAGATATAAGGCCCTTGAGTTCTGCTTAAGTTCATGGTGAGGTGCAAATTCACTGGTTCGTGCAAGCTGCTCAGTGAGCAGGTGAGTGAGTGCCACACTTGTGGCAGTCTAACAGACGTTGAGGCTTTGTGTTTTCTGTACGACAGCAGTTCGCACAGCTGCCACGGCTGCCGCGGCTGCCAGTAACCTGGTGGAGGTGTTTGTTGATGGGAAGCCTGTCATGGTGGAGCCAGGAACTACAGTACTGCAGGTAACCTGCCTCCTCCTGCTCTTTTATACTCGTTTATTTGAAGTAACTGAGGGGAAAAACATCTGAGGGGGAAAAGGGGAGCAGTGCTGTCCTTCGTAAACAACAGGGTCACCATTGTCTTTTGTGAATGAACATCCAAAGCTTGTGCTTGAACTCATGTACATGTAAGAGTTTAGAAGAGTTTTTAAAAAATCGTCTCCCAATGTAAGGTATGAGGTGAGAATGTCTTTCCCTCTATGAGGTTACTACAGTGTGCTCTGTCTCTGTGAGGTGAGAATGTCTTTCCCTCTATGAGGTTACTACAGTGTGCTCTGTCTCTGTGAGGTGAGAATGTCTTTCCCTCTATGAGGTTACTACAGTGTGCTCTCTCTCTGTGCAGGCATGTGAGAAGGTTGGGGTGCAGATACCTCGCTTCTGTTACCACGAGCGTCTGTCTGTGGCTGGGAACTGCCGCATGTGTCTGGTGGAGATTGAGAGAGCACCAAAGGTAACGTGATATTCCTAGTGTATTATTGTAGATCAGGCCAGCCTGGGTGCAGTAAAGTCTAGCAATGCTGCTGGTTTAAGTATGTCTCCACAGACAGCGTCTTTTTTTGGCTATGACCGAGCAGTCCTAGAAGTGATGAGCTTGCTCAATAATTCACTAACTGACGAAGCATCTCGAAGCATCTCTACCAGTCACAGCAGTACCTTCATGTTACCACTGGATGGCAACAATGCACTAATAAGTGGACCAACCACAGCAGTTATAACCCCCTAGTCAGTGCTTGTTCTGCTTGTTAGTGTTTTCTTATTGGTTTTATTAATCATGCTCACAGCAGAAGATCATTTTAACTAGTGCAGTATAATTAGAGGGAATGTGCGGTCTCTTCCAGCCGGTGGCTGCATGTGCCATGCCTGTGATGAAAGGCTGGAACATCCTGACCAATTCTGAAAAAACAAGGAAAGCCAGGTAGGCCCAGCCCACCTATGTGTCATATGTACTTGCTTCCTTTTTAATGATAGTTAAATACACTTTATAAAGAATTAAGGCAGATAATTTTGAGGGTTTTTTTTTTTGCTGTTGTCAGGGTGCCAGCCTTTGATCTGTAGTTGTGCCTGTCTTTTCAGGGAGGGTGTGATGGAATTCTTGCTGGCCAATCACCCTCTGGACTGCCCAATCTGTGACCAGGGTGGAGAGTGCGATCTGCAGGTAATCCTAGCTTAACCAGCATCCATACTGCCTGTTAGCCATTCCTTGCCAAATGGATCAAGCTACGTGAGGGAGGACTTGTTCAGTGCTCCTGGGAAACCCGGTCTTGTGCTAGAAGTGCTGTGCCTAGGCCAGTGGTAGGCAGTCTTCCAGTTGCCAGGTAGAAAACCGACACCCCTGCACTGCCTATGACAGTGGCCGATAAGAGCACAAGTCATAAGAGATGTGACTGGAGGGGGCGTGTCCATGTGCAGACACACGCTGGTGCTTGCATCATTATATGACTCCCCCCCTGCAAAGGTTACACGGGTTTTGAGCCTGGCTGTTTGTGCGCAGGACCAATCCATGATGTTCGGCAGCGACAGGAGCCGCTTCACTGAGGGGAAGAGAGCCGTGGAGGACAAGAACATCGGCCCGCTCATCAAGACCATCATGACACGCTGCATCCAGTGTACCCGCTGCATCCGGTGAGCCACGCTGCGGAACAAGCCCGTGAGCTGTGTGCATTTAGAGCTGGGGGTTCAGGGGACGCTGAGGTCTTAGGCGTCACAGACACACATTGAAGTGAATGGTGACGGCAAGCTCTCTCTTCTCTCTCCTCGGCAGCTTTGCCAGCGAGATCGCGGGCGTGGAAGACCTAGGCACCACCGGCAGGGGCAACGACATGCAGGTGGGCACCTACGTGGAGAAGATGTTTATGTCCGAGCTGTCGGGCAACGTCATCGACATCTGCCCCGTGGGAGCGCTGACCTCCAAGCCCTACGCCTTCACCTCCCGCCCCTGGGAGACCAGGTACGCACAGCCAGCCCGGCACAGCACCTCCACAGCTCACAGAACACATGGTGGGACCACACCACATTACACTAGTGTGTATAGTGCTACACTCGTACAAAGCCGCACTGCAGCACACAGGGACTTTACCAGAGCAGTGGAAATCTTGACTGCTGTGCTCTCTTGGATATGGCCATTGTTTCAGTGTTCTTCAATACAGTGTTCAGGAAATGAGTATTCCAGGTGAATTCCAGGTGTCCAGGTGAAGTTTCGCTTCAGTGGTGAGCCATTTCTGATGAGTCTTGCTGTCGCGTATGTTTGTATGTGGTCATCAACCGATGTGAATGAAAGGGAACCTGTGTTCACAGGAAGACGGAGTCCATCGACGTGCTGGATGCCGTGGGCAGCAACATCGTGGTGAGCACCAGGGGCGGAGAGGTCATGAGGGTTCTGCCACGCCTCAACGAGGATGTGAACGAGGAGTGGATCTCCGACAAGACCCGGTGAGCAGACAGCCCATGCACAGCCCTGCCACACTGACCTGTCCCATCTCCCTCCGTCCGAACCCTGACCAGTCTGTCGCCCTGACCGCAGCTTTGCGTACGACGGCCTGAAACGGCAGCGTCTCACGCAGCCCATGGTGAAAAACGCCTCCGGACAACTGGTGCCCACTTCCTGGGAAGACGTCCTGACACGAGTCGCTGGAGCGGTAGGTGTCTCCATGATTGGCCGTACTGGGGAGTGACCTGTCATTAATGTCCATAACTGAGCTCTCATGTGTCCTCGTGTCGAAGGCTCACACGTCACCCTTTTGTCTCAGTAAAAATTCATTCTAAGCATACCCAAAATGTCAGTGTTTGGGTGAGGTATGGCACGGCGTGGTAACAAATCAAAATGTATTACCAAGCATAACCAGGAAGATTCCCTTGGTTGTAGGTGTAACTGAAGCCAGTAGAAGCTCAGCCTTGCTCAGGGCACCCCTAAGTACATGGAGATGGGGCCATGAGTATATGGGGGTGTCATCAGTCTGTTTGCGGTTACAGCTCCAGGGGGCACAGGGGGACGATGTGGCGGCCATTGCCGGGGGGCTGGTGGATGCTGAGGCCCTGATTGCCCTGAAGGATCTGATGAATCGCCTGAACAGCGACAACCTGTGCACTGAGGAGGTCTTCCCCATGTCCGGAGCTGGGTAAGACGTGCGGGGGTGTCGGTAGGATAAAGAGGTGATGCAGCATTATAGGGGTGGGACCAGGTCAGAATTTGGAACAGTAGCACTTACGAGGATGTCTTTTTTCGTTTCTAGTACTGATCTACGCTCCAACTACCTGCTGAACTCCCGCATCACCGGCATTGAAGAAGCTGACCTGGTCCTTCTGATTGGCACCAACCCACGCTATGAGGCGCCGCTCTTCAACGCTCGTATCAGGAAGAGGTAAGCGTGGCGAGGGAAGTGGTGGGTGCGGCAGGATGGGATGGGTGGGGCCAGAGCCGCAGCGAAACAACAAGGCCGTGTGATGCATTGTAATTTTAAAGTGTAGATGAAATGTATTGTGAGCCAAGATTAATGTCAGTTTTCTCTGCTTGCTCATTCAGTTTGTACGTGCATTTCCTTGTGTCACCTGTGATTGAGGTCAATGTAAACATTGCTGATTTTGAGAAGCCAATGTGAGTCAGGAGTTGCTGTGTTTTAATTTGGGTTTCATCATCTGACTGCTGGCTGGATCTGGACTTGTTGGTTTGTTGCTGAAAAACCGCTGAAAAATCATTGCTAAGGTCCAGTGGCTCACAGAAACTATTTGGACTTTGCAGATGAAAGTGAATGTCGATATATGAACCGTAACTGTTCAGGTATATTTTTAGTTGACTAAAACTAAATAAAGCATATGCCTAAAACTGCTGCTGTGTAGATTTACAGTGATCCACACCAGGTTATACTGCAGTTGGATGTGATTATGGTATGTGCTGATCTCCTTGTCTCCTAGCTGGCTCCACAATGAACTGCAGGTGGCACTGGTGGGCCACCAGGTGGACCTGAGCTACACCTACGACCATCTTGGGGAATCTGGGCAGGTGTTGCAGGAAATTGCAACTGGGACACACCCCTTCTGTGAGGTAATGCTGGTGGCTTTACCGCCATGTCTGTTGGATTTTCCCACCTCGGTGGGAAGTTGGTCCACAATCGCTCTTGAGAGATAAGCTGGATGGAGTATAGTCTCTGCCTGTTTCCTCACCCACACCCCACCCTCCTCCCCAGGTGCTAGCCAAGGCGAAGCGCCCAGTGGTGGTCGTAGGAAGTGCGTGTCTGCAGCGAGAGGATGGCCCTGCCATACACGCCATGGTGTCCACCATCGCCCAGAATGCCCGAGTCACCAGCGGCGTGGAGGACGGCTGGAAGGTTCTCAATGTCCTTCACAGGTAACAGATATTAAACTGGCTGTGTGCCTTTTCATAGGCAAACCAACACTTACACAGTGGACAAGTAAGACAGACACCTTAAACTGGGTATACCTGTTTACTACAAGTGGTTGAATTCTTCCTTGGTCATACCTGTCAGTAGAGCTAATCAGTGGTTAACAGCATGTCCCTTCCTCTGTTGTGTGCCCGTGATGGCAGGGTGGCCAGCCAGGTGGCGGCGCTGGATCTGGGCTACAAGGCTGGAGTGGAAACCATCAGAAAGAACCCGCCCAAAGTGCTCTTCCTGCTGGGGGCGGATGCTGGCTGCGTCTCCCGACAGGACCTGCAGAAGGACAGCCTGATCATCTATCAAGGTCAGTGATGTTTGTGCCAAGCTTTGCTGCAAGTCTGAGAATGCCAGGACACAATTCAAAAACAGGAAGTGTCGGTCAGTTCCTAAGAGCCCACTTCCTCAGGGCCCAAGGCCTCTTTGTAACCGGTTATGTCAGATGGTAACTTTCCTGCGCCGCCACTTCCAGGGCACCATGGAGACCTGGGAGCGCCCACGGCCGATATCATTCTCCCTGGGGCTGCATACACAGAGAAGTGTGGCACCTACGTGAACACTGAGGGCCGCGCCCAGCAGACCAGGGTGGCGGTGACTGCCCCAGGCATGGCCAGGGAGGACTGGAAGATTTTAAGAGCCATCTCGGAGGTGCACGACTACCCCAATACCCCACACATGCAGTCCCCCCCCCCCCTTCCCACATTTCCTACCTCAGCCACTCCCCCCACTGTACAGAGCAAAAACTCGGGTACACGGGGGGTGTTCAGGACTCTCTCATTAACACAAGTGCGTTCACAGCTGGCTGGTGTGATGCTTCCCTATGACACGGTGGATGAGGTGCGTGACAGATTGGCTGAGGTGGCGCCCAATCTGGTGCGCTATGATGACGTCGAGGACGCCAACTACTTCAAGCAGGCCAACGAGCTGGGCAAGGTCAGAGCCAAACCCTGGCGCCCCCTGGGGTGGTGACAGCCTCGGCTGAGAGCCTGTTAATGATCTCAGGATATTATTCTGACTGAGAGCTGCCATCACCTCCTGTAAGCCTGGTGCTAATACTGTAGTCATCTGGGGAAGGTGCATTTACAGACTTGTTATCACAGCCCTTCAGTAATGTTACATTCACAAGAATTTGCGCAGTTGCTTTAATGAGTAAATCTTGTCTAATATTTTGAATGTGTACTTAAAGGCTAGGAGTATGTTTACTTAACACTGGTGTTGTCTCAGCACCATTCCAGCTGAATTTTCTTATCAATGTTATATGAATGTGATGGTAAGATAAGTAAATTTTTGATAAGCGTAGAAGAGAGTTGTGGTGTTAATGGTCCAGTAATTTTTCAGATCGTTTCAAGGAGAAAAGATGAATATGGTGATGAAGACCTACTCTCATCTTTCTCTGTCTCTTTCAGACTGTCGACCAAACACTCTTAGCAGACCCTCTGATCCCTCCGCAGCTCACAGTGAAAGACTTCTACATGACAGGTATGTCTGTGCACACCTCACACACGAAGCTACTCTGTTCCTGTCCTGACTGCACGCTTATGGTCAGAATACAGATTGAACTCAGGGTTCTCTCACCACACCACACAACCCCTGATGAGACACAATTGGATGTCTGAGCTAAAGGCCCAGGGTTTTAAGCTCAGCGAACCAATCCTATTTCAGCGCTGACTCTTGGGTGATGTCCTTGTCTGTCACAGACTGCCGTTCACTCATCTCTGCTACATTATCCTACTCTTGATGCCCACAGCTGCTGGCCACCAGTGTACATTATATGAGTCACATGGTATCAGTATAAACTGTACAGGCTGAGAGAATCAAACTGTGGCCCTAGCAAACACACAGTACAATTGAGAGAAAAGCTATTTGCCTAGTCTGCTGAAAACCCAGGTCCCTGGCTCGGGTAACCAATGGTGTTTTCTACCTGTTGCTCTCTCCCTTTCTCAGATCCCATCAGCAGAGCCTCCCAGACCATGGCCAAGTGCGTGAAGGCAGTGACCGAAGGCGCACAGGCAGTGGATGAGCCGTCTATCTGCTGAAGTCCTATCCGTATATATCCACAGATGGGCCAATTGCTAGTAACGCACAACTTGGTGTGACAAGACACCTAGCCTCCTTTCACCTGTAGAAGGAAATCCAAAGAAGTGTATGACCGTGTACCTCCTTCTAGTCTCACCCAAACCTGATGCCAGCAGTACAGATGAATCACATGAATTTTTCCCTCGTATGTTTTAGCACACTCCTGACAGTGTTGTAAAATGCTACTTCCACGTTGAGGATTCAAAGAGCAGATTTGTAGGAGAAAGGTTCAGATGTATTAAGAAAAAAAAAAACAGTGGAACTTACTGCAAGACGCTTTGCCATTTTATTGAGAGCACTTAAATGCACAGACTCCTTCAACATCATTAAGCCTCTTTAAATGTTTGGCTTTGCAATGCTATGTTGATAGTGAATGAATGACAATGACTTACTTTTGGTTACAGCTTATTTATGGCTCCAAAGAAGAGAGAACACAGTGAACTGGGTGTTTGCAATTTCTTGATTGGGTGGCTGCTTTGTATTAAAGAGTTGTATATTGTATGTAGATGACTGTATATTTAATGAACAAATGAAGCGGACCGCTCTGGAAGTGCTATTATTTCAATTACTTGTCCAGCCATATTTAGACATTAATAAACCAATGCACAACAACTTGATGTCACGTTAGTAATTTCATATTATTCCTTCAAGCTGAAAAAATGCCATCACCAAATACAATCTCTGCAAGAAGTACGAGGGGGGCACTGTTGCACTCTGGGAAGAGAGCCACAGGCAGATGGGTAATGCAAGTGGGGGAGAGGGGGATGAAAAGTGTGGAGGCTGGGGCTACATAAGTAAGATCACAGAATGACAGGGTAGCGAGAGGAAATGATTGTGTGAGAGGGGGGAAAGTACTACTGTGTAATGTGGAAAGGAGATGACGAGAAGATGAGCTAATGTATGACTGCATGCGTGCTGACCATTAACGCTTTAGAAAATATTCTGGGATGCCAGATCTTAGTAATTTTCACTAATAAGCAGGGTCCCACCTGTGAACTGTGGTTACAGTGCACCATACTTTTTACCGAAACAGGACAGAAAATGTAGTTGTCATACACAAAAGTTTTCCATGTTTCTCTTGTATGGCTTGTATCAATGTAATAAAAATAAAGGGTGAACTGCTAATATAACCCTACTGATTTACGTGCTGAGCATAAAAAATCCAGAATGACGAAAAGATTGAAAAAAAAGTCAGAGACCAGTCAGAGAAGGTTGAAGAAGTATGAAGTTAGCTAGGTGCTCTCCGCTTCAGCGCAAGAAAAAAATAACTAAATGCGTGCCACTAGCCAGACTATGCTTGCGTTTAACACCTGACAAGTATACAGTAACGTACACACCAAGAAACATGCAAGCTTTAACATGGTACGCCTTCTCTCTGGTATAATATTAAGTTAAATTTCCAATATGGTTGCAGAGGTTGTTGTTGTACAGTCGGTTGTTGTCATGTCCCCGCAGTGCCGGTAGTGGTGCTGTAAGGGGAGTCTGCTGAAGACTGAACTAAAAAACCCAGCAGGTCTTTACGGCTATATTTTGTTGTGGGTAAACTGCATTTAGATGCATCAAAGACTTAAACAAAATCACATACGGGTAGAAAAGTGGTAACTTGCGTTAACGACACTGAAAATCAGTGCATGGGTCGTCCGGTTGATTATAATAAGCATTTCCAGACTCTATCCGGAGCGAATACCATATAGCTACAGCGCATACCAACTGAAGGTAAGCGGATATGCCATAAAGCCTGGGGCTCGAGTGGTAGCGTAAACCGAGGCATTGTAGAAGACAAGGCCCTCGCCACTGCTACCCAAGGCCGTGGTTTTAAACGTCTGCAAGGCCGGTGTTCACGCTTTAACTTTACTTGTTTATTTATATTTCGCCGTATAATTTTCCCCAACACGGCGCCCGCAGGCATAGGAGAGAAATTGAGTATCACTCGAGTGTGACATGGGTCTTATCTGGTGGCTAAAATACATTTATTTAATTTTGTTTCGAAGGCCCGTTTAAACGGCCCTTTCAGCCCTTTGTTCGATGAAATATTGTAGCCAACGATACGTTTCTGTAACTTGAAAACGGATGCATATTACAAGTAACGGTGTAAAATAAAATTATTTAATGAAGTTGTGATATTTCCCAATAATTTGAACGGAGCGTATATATGCATTTTTATTTCCGTTTCCTGCGCGACGCTGCTTTGTTTTTAGCTAGCTAGCTGTAGCTTGGCATCTACCTAGCTAACGTTAGCGAGCAAGGTAAAAATCAACCTTGTTTAGCTAACCTTAGCTAGATAGCCAGGTGTCTACGTAAATAAGTATTTGCTACTGCTGTGGTCATTATTTTATTTGTCATGCAGAGGAAATAAATGTGATAACAACTACCCATTACGTTTCCAAAATAGCCTCTCTACGTATGTAGGTAGCTAGCAAAGCTGTATCGATAACGTATAACGTCAGTTAGCTAGCCACATTACTAAGATTGTTATTGACATTACCTAAGCTTGCTAAGTGTTAGCAAACTTCCTATTATCTTTAACGTTATCTTGGCAGTGCAGGTAGCGCACATTAGCTGTAGCTAATGGAAATTAATGGGCCTATTTTACCTTAAGTAGCTGGTTGGCTAAGCTGGAGTTACTTTGCCAGTCGGAAGGTTTCAAATAATTGTTTTTAAACACGTCGTAACATTCTTACCTGTTATTTTTTCGGTGTCACTACCTAGGTAGCTAACGTCAATAACTATTTGCTTATTAGATACTGTAGTTTGTCGACTGCGTTAGCTTACTACCAAATTCTAGATGTTGAGTTGCTAGCTAGCTAGCTATATATGTAACGTTACCATAACGTGACTGGATGTCTTGATAGCTACATTATTATTGAGTAGTGGCACTGCGTTTTCCTAGATACACGAGTAGCTGTCCAGCTATCTGTTTCATCACAAAGTGAGTCGATGAAGTCTAGTTACATTGTCGGGACTGCTTTGAAATGTGACCGGGAAATCGAGAGAGTGGATTTGCTTGTTGATTGCATTTTTCCCCCACCGTTTCTCTTACTAGAGAGCACTTTTCACATTTAACGTTTGTGTTTTCTGAAATCTTTCGGTGATGGACGTTTGGCGGGCTGTGATAGGATCGATGCCTGTGGCTGTGTATTAGGTTGGTTTCTCTGGTATTTGTTATATTTAACTAGCTTGGAAAATTAAGTTCAGTGACGTTACCTAACTACTGTCAGAGTGTAATTACATGTTTGCAAAAATGTTTTGGAACTTCCCCGTACTTATCACCTGATTAGACAGTGTGTGTATCTGACTGATGGGCGCGTTTTGACGACACGTCCCCGTACATTTCCTCCAGGAGCTTGATAGTTCAGTGTCGTGCTGCAGCGTAAAGCATCAACACGACGTGTGAAACTACATTTTTATTTGTTATAAGTCAGTAACTAGCTGACACTTAACTTGTAGACAGGAGATATTTTAAAGTAGTATTTTGTCAGCGTGTTTTTTTTATGGTTAGAGGCTTAACAGTGCGCGAAGCTGTGTAAAATCTAATTAAGTAAGAAATTAAAATCATGCGGTTGGAATTAAAACCCTTAACTGTAGCGAGGAGGCTAAAGACCGTTACCGTTGTCGGAATAACACGTTGGAAGAGAGATACGTGCAATATTTCTGCTGACTCTGGGGCGGTAGGCAAAGTTCGCTCGCTGGTATGTAAGTGGTTCCTGTGCCTGAAATTATTGACTGTTTAACAGACCGAAAAAAGTGAAAGTTTCTGTCTCTGCACGTCACACCTGGTAGTTAAAGGAGCAGACCTACAGTTCCGTACGTGCCCGTGTCTGTGAAGTGCAGGTTACCTTCAGTTTGGCTTGAATACCCATATGACGTCGCCCACTTAGAATCTGATGATCATTCACGCTTTAGATGTCAGGGGATTTCGGCAGTTACTAATTAGAGAGCAAAAGGACAATAAGTTACAGAGAAAGGGTAAGGACCCGAGGCTACTCATACTACCTATTTGTAGTATGAAACCCACAGTGAAACTCTCACCAGCTGAGTGACTTGTTACTTTGTTTAAAAATGAAAGACATGTTTCAAGAGTTCATAAATGGATAGTTTGTCCTGACAGTGATAAATGTTACTTTCATTTTCTTTTTGTGATGATCAGAAATAAAAAGGTGGGTCACAATGGCGACCCAGTTAAATATTATATTACTGTCCTTATAAAATGGTTCCAATTTAACCATCAAGGGAAAGAAGAAAGGGTAGACCTCACCAGTGGACTAATTAGCTGAATTGAAGGTTCAGACTGAATGTGTGGCAGAGAATGTTACCATATTTCTAAATGATGGCAGATTTCAATGGAGATTTGAGTAGTCAATGTAGTGGATTATTTGGCTTCTTTGCCATGACAGGATGTTTGGGGTTCCATGACGCACCTGGCATTTGATTTACCTTCCCCGATTTCTGTCAACAGCTGATGTTCTCAAGGACAAGAGTAACGTGATGTATGAAGGCAAACACATACACTTCTCGGAGGTGGACAACAAGCCGTTGTGCTCGTACAGCCCCAAGCTGTGCAAGCAGCGCAGACTCAACGGCTATGCCTTCTGTATCCGCCACGTCCTGGAGGACAAGACAGCCCCCTTCAAGCAATGTGAATATGTGGCCAAGTACAACAGCCAGAGATGCACCAACCCCATCCCCAAGTCTGAGGACCGCAGGTGTGTGTGTGTGTGTGTGTGTGTGTGTGTGTGTGTGTGTGTAAAGCCGTGTGTCTCATCTGTATGCATGTGTTCCTGTCCCAGCCCTGGTCTCCTCAGTCCTGCCCCAGATATCCAACTGCCCTTCTGTCCCCAGCCCCCTCTCTTCATTCTCTCTGGGAATAGCCTCCAGGTTCAGATCACAAGCGGCTCCATATAAAAATACATGTGAAACCTTTAGATATGCCTTTGGAGTGTGTGTATCTGTATAAGGCCAGCTTTGTCTGCAGTGTGTGTGTACGTGTGGCCATGTAAAAGGTATGGCTGTGTATGAGTGTGTGTATATGTCTAACTGTAAAAGGTATGTGTGTAACTATTAAATGGTGTGTGTGTGTTCTCTGGCAGATACTGTAACAGCCACCTGCAGGTGCTGGGCTTCATCCCCAAGAAGGAGCGTAAGAAGAAGCACGATGCGCTGGAGGACATGCGTCCGCGGGCTCACCTGGAGTCCGTGGCCCTCAACATCACGGTGCCCTCTCTGGCCCTGAGGACGCCCAACGGGCTGGACGAGCCGCCGCCCTCTCCCCTACGCCCGCGCCTGCTCGCCTTCTCTGAGGCGGAGCTGCTGGACCCCTTCGCCTTCCACGAGGAGGAGACGGACGGGGAGGAGGGCGCGCCCCGAAAGGTGGCCGCCGTCGTCAGGAAGAAGCCGCCGAGCCGGCCGGGGCTCGGCCACAGGCTGCGGCTGCCGGGCCCCAACCCCCTCAAGCCCAAAGCAGAGCACTTTAGCCCCTCCCCCCTCCCCAGCCAGCGCCCCGCCTCTCCCAAGCACAGCGTCCTCCCCCCTCAGCCGCCGGGCCTCCTCCCACAGATGCAGCACTCCTACCTGCCCTCCTCCGGCCTCCCTGGACTACAGCAGGGTTCGTTATGCAAGCCAGCACCACCTCATACCTCTGGCCCCCCGCCTCCTGGGCTGCCCCTCAGTGCCACTCACAGCCCAGCCCCGCCCAGCGGCCCCTCCCTCAGCAAGAAGCCCCCGCCCATCGCACCGGCCCCGCCCCAAGTCCCGCCTTCTAGCAGCCGGGATGGTTCACAGCGACACACAGTGACCATGCGCTCGGCCTCCTTCTCCCCGTCTCCGGCCTGCCTGGTGCGACTGCGGCGGCTGGTCCAGCTCTGCTCTCAGCGGCAGCAGCAGCACGGAGACCTCTTCCCTCATCTAGGTGCGGCTCTCGTTTTTACCACTGATTTTCTCCATGGCGCACTTTTGCCGTCGCAGGGGTTTTCAGTTTTAATGTCCCAGGCCAGGTTTTAAAGATATAAAATGGTAATGCTCCCCTGTCCTGTCCTGCCCTGGGGAGAGATTTCGTGAACTGCGTTGTTTCATTTAGAAGTGCCTGGTTAAACTTTTCTGGCCAGCCCAGAACTTGCTCAGTTTAGGCAATTACTTCTGGTGTAATCTACCTAACGTCTTAGAACACCACAGTGCAGTATTGTAGGAGAGTCTGTTTAGTGGGGAAGGTTCTGTGTAATTTCAGCACTGTATAATTAACATTGTTCATTGAACATAACATAGTGTTCTCACCCAAGGCACCCGATGAGTGAATGGAGGTAATGACTGTCTTAACTGTCAGCGACTGACAGGTGTGTCCGGTTAATTCACTAGGCAAACTGGAACGAGAGGTTATTTTGGAAGACCACACAGACAGACAGGCTCCACACAGACATTTGTTAGCTGTGCTGTTTTGACAGGGGTCAGTATGCTTAGCTAGTAAGGGTGAAAGCCTGTATTGGCCTTGGTTAGATTTTTTAACTGTATGTTGGCCAGCGTTGGACTTACAGTGTGTGTTTTGTCAGGGTTGGACTGGTCTGAAGACAGCGCTGAAGATGAAGATGAGATGGAGAGAGTCCCACCACACCAATACACCTGGAGACTACAGGAGAGATTCTCCCAGGACAGGTAAAACAAACGAAACTGAAACACATCTCTGAGAGCTCAAAGACGATATTGACTTTGAAGCAGAAAAAGCTCTGTCAGTATTTTCTCTGGAGGCATAGCTTATTGACTTAGCTTTATTTGACTCAGAGGAGTTTTATGTTTGCTGTGCTTCCTAAACAGTTTCACCCAAGAATCCGTTTTTTTGGCGTGTTTATAGTCTCAACCACACGTTCAAACCTTTACGCAGCTTTAGAACGTACAGTAAATCACAGACCAGCTCTGACAGCTCAGAGGGCTTCCTTGTGCCCCTTGTCCCCGCAGCTCGGACGAGGAGTCGGACGGCTGCCGCAGCTCGAGGCTGGCCCGGCTCTGCACTTACCTGCGGCACAAATACAAGCACCTGTGCAGGCAGGAGAGGGCGGCCATGCGCCAGAGGCGGTACTGCTGCGCCTTCCGGAAGGCTCTGCTGCACGCCGCCACCAAGGACCCGGACTGCGCCGGCCAGCTGCTCCAGGAGCTGTGCAGAGCCTCTCAGACGCCCGCCAGGTACGGCGCACCCGCGGACACCCGCCGGCCTTCACAGACCCCTGCGCAAACCGCAGGTCCGCTCACACCAACGCTCATAAGATTCTGTTTTGAGGAATTGGTCTGTAGGAGCTGTACCCGGGGTTCTGTGCATGAGAACGTGCCTGCCAGAGGACAGCAGTTTTCAGTGTGGCGTTGTGCTGATCGGTGGGGTTTTGTGTCCGCAGGGCTCGGTCGGAGGTGCCGAAGGACGCGGGGCCGGGACTCTGTACGGGCAGCACTAAGGGCCAGCCCTGCAGCAACCGAGCGCTGCCTTACACGCGACAGTGCTTCCAGCGTATCCTTCCAGCAGCCCCGCTGCACTGCATTCTGGGAAACCTCCTGACCAGTGTCCTGGTGGATATCCGCAGTCTCGACGTCCTTACAGCTAGCTCTTTCCTGGTGGGCCAGGCTCTTCTGCCTTGGTTTTGCAGTGTGCTGTGATATTTCAGAAAAATTTGAATAAGTGCAACAATATGTCAGTTTGGACACCTAGTTGGGAGATTAGCATTTTCATGCTTTTGTTTTTCAGCCAGCTCACATGGAAAAAAACATGTTAGATACGACTAGCTATGTTTTGTTTAAGTCATTGTGAAAGTTCTGTTCACTTCTGTGGCAGATATAATGTTGGCATACGTAGCTATAGGTATGACACACATGTATTTCTAGAGAGAAGAATGAACTTCGGATAAGAGCAAGGAATAGTTGTGAGGCTGTTCAGATATTTATTCTTTCAATGGCTAGGCTAAATTTTACATAATTTCCAAAGAAAGCCTCCAGTGATATTTCCTGACAGTCTTACTCTGCCTGATGAAACAGTTTCCAGTGGGATTTACAGGAGTCGAGGTTCACTAGTGTTTTTCTCTTGGCCTGACAAAGAAGTGAAAGGCAAAGTGGAAAGCCAGGCAGAACAGAGTCTGGCAGGGGTGTCGTAGTGGTGATAGTGTAGGAGATCTGAAGTAATAGCTCGTGTGAGTCCTGCGTAAAAAGCCTTAGGTAGCGGGTAGCAGGTAGCCGAGCGGTTGCAGCGGCTACGCCACTCCCCCGAGACCTGGTTAAGTGGCGTTGTTGCCGATCGGCTAACGGCAATTTGCCTTTAGCTCAGCTGGCAACGACGCCAGCCGCAAGGGGTCGGCAGCGAGCAGTGAGAACCTCGGTTCGGAACTCGCTCGCTCGCCGACCCACACCCGTCGCAGTAGGGCGGAACGGCTCCCCGCTGCCTGCGCCCCCTGCGCCCGTGCGCTTCCTTGACCCCTCTGCGCAGACATCCTGCTGAACCGCTCCCAGCAGCTCTTCTCCAGCTGCACAGCCAGGTTCGCCGACGGCCAGCAGTGCTCCATCCCCGTGTTCGACATCACGCACCAGACCCCCCTCTGCGAGGAGCACGCCAAAAAAATGGTGGGTCCGCGGTCCGCCGCCCACCGTTCCCACAGTTGGGGCATCGCGGCCTTCAACAGCTCTTCGCGACTGTGCCGTATTGTACAGAGAGTACAGGGATTCAGTGCTGCGTGTGTTCTGTGGTAACTTCCTCAGCAAGTGTGGGTTGTGCTCTCTGGCGTCTTAAAGGTCAGAAGGGAGGATGTCGCGCTTCGCTTTGCTTTGAAAGTTCATTCCCCTCATTGCTGAACCGAAAGTCCCATTACAGGAACTCCTTAGTGTTATAGCTGTTTAAGTGGGGACTGGAACTCCTTTTCCAAGAACAAGAGTGTGTATTCTCTGTAGTGATAAACAGTCTTTGCTAGCATGCTGTCTGCGTTCAGTTCTACCTTGCTGAGTAACGTGGCTTCCGTTGCAGGATAATTTCCTGCGAGGAGACAGTAACCGCAGGGTGCAGCACCAGCAGCACCAGCAGCACCAGCAGCAGCAGCAGCAGCAACAGCAGCAGCAGCGTAAGCCGCGGAAAAAGACCAAGCCTCCCGCGCTCACCAAGAAACACAAGAAGAAGCGGAGGAGAGGGCCGCGGCGACCGCAGAAGCCCATCCCCCCTGCCGTGCCCCAGGGGAACCTGGGAATGCCCTCCAGCCTGTCACTGCCCGCTCAGGCCACCAGCATCAGGTCCGTCACGGTGCCCTCTGACCTACGACCCCTGGTTTCTTTTCATATGGTTATGCTATCCAGTGGCATTTCTTTAAGAGGGGAGAATGGCCTCTGCAGTTGTCCTTGGGCGGCAGCAGCAGCACAGAGCCGTCCCTCATCGTTTCGTCCCGTTTCTTGGCAGGAGTCCTTCAACCCCCGACCTGAGTACAGACGAGCTTCCTGACGACATCACCAATGACATCACTGACATTCCAAACGACCTGGAGCTGAACCAGGAGGATTTCTCGGATGTGTTGCCTCGGCTACCAGATGACCTACAGGACTTTGACTTGTTTGAAGGTACCTTCCTTAAAACGCACTGTAGCAGACAGTACCCTCCTGTCATGACTTCCCCTAGCCCCGATTGCACTGTAGTAAGATTGTGCTGGTTTCAGGCTGTGTTGCGAGTAGAATGTCCTGTGTCCCAGCTACAGAATTAGAAATGGTCTGTTAAATGCTGCAAGGTCATGCTTTAGTCCAGTCACACTGATATTAAATTGATAGTAAATCCAGATCATAGATTTAAGTATTTATTATTATCATTTTTAATCTCATGTCTATTTTAGATCGCTGTGTTCCCAAAACTGTATGCTGAAAATAGTTTAATATTTTCCCTGATAACCAGGGGAAAATTTCCAGATTATTGAAGAATCAGCTGATATAATTGTGTGTGTGTGTGTGTGTGTGTGTGTGTGTGTGTGTGTGTGTGTGCAGGTAAGAACGGGGAGTTGCTGCCCACCACAGAGGAGGCGGAGGAGCTGGTTCGCGCGCTACAGGCCATGGGCTCGTACCCGGATTCTCTGGTGTGCCTGGGCTCCATGGCCCCCTTCTCCGGGCAGGGGGGTCAGGGCGGGGCCATGGGGGACCTGCTGAACGGCCGAATCCTGCCGGAGAATTTCTCCAGCCTGGAGCTGGATGACAACCTGCTCCACTCGGCCGAGGGGCACTACAACCCCGCCCCCTCATCCCAGCCCCCGCCCCCCACGGCCACGCCAACCGCCGCTGCCCTGGGCCCGCTGGTGGAGCGGGCATTTGCACGGACGCACCCCTCGCACCTGCTGGCCAAGCCGGAAGCGTCCCGCTCGTCGCCCCACGGCAGCCAGTACAGCAGTGAGCACGTGCCGTCGCCTTACAGCGACCACGTCTCCTCGCCCCACCCGGCCTCCTTCCACACGGACTCCGCCCTCCTGCTGGAGGTGCCCCTCGGCGGGGTCCCGGCCCCGCCCCGCTCCCCCTGGAACAACCTCTCCCTCCCCCTGACGGACCCCGCGCAGTTCGGCAACCTCATCGGGCCGGAGGGCCACCTCCTGTCCACCTCCCTGTCCACGCCGCCCTCCACCACGCACTCCCTGACCCTGCAGCCCACGGCGGCCCTCTCCGCGCTCCCCCAGACCGGCACCTCCTCCCCGTCCTCCTCCCCGCACGACCTGCTGACCTCCATCCTGCCCAAGCAGCAGCTCCCCCAGTTCAGCGCGGCCTTCGGCCACCAGCTGGCCTCGCACAGCGGCATCCCCAAGGACGTGCAGCCCACCCACAGCTCCACAGCGCCCCCTACTGGCTTCTCCATCGCCAGCGCCACCGCTGCCAGTGCCAACAGTGTGGCTCCCCCCTTCACCACGCAGTAGCTGGGGAGAGCATCAGGCAGAGGGTGTCAGGTGAGAGGAAACAGGCTGGACTCACTCAAACACAGCCACCAAGATTTACATTACCCAAAGGGCAAAAGCCACATATACTGCTGTTGCAGCCGCTTCTGTCTGCAGCCTCTGTGTTCAGGCTCTGAAATGAAGTGATGTGATTGGCTGACAGTAAGGGTGTGGCTGAAGACCAAGCTGAGTAATTCGATTGTCGCTGCAGGGTTGCTGCCAGCAGGGGGAGCTGTGGAGTTGGGTGCCTGTCTGGGAGTGGGCTAAGAAAAGCCAGTGGATGGGGAGGACAGTGGAGGAGGGGTGGGGGGCGTCTTTGTAGAAGAGTGTCGCTATCATACTGACAAGAGCAGCGCTTAGGCCTCAATCAGTGCTCCCATCTTTGTGTTAACAGTTAACATGCCTATCTTAAAGCTATCACCATGTCTCGCTTCACTCGTATTAATTGTTATTATTAATGAAATGTATTTATTTATCTTCCCCCCACGTTCAGTTCCATTCACCGTAGAAGATGTGGGAGTGAGCCGAAAGGAATGCACACATCGGAGGTGGGGCTGTGCTGAAATTTTCTCGCCAAATTGGGCAGCCGGCGTAAGTGGAGTCACATACTGAATGTGGGTGGAACAGCGAAGCTAATGTGTGAGCTGACTCCATTTTAAAATGCAGATTACACAAGCAGCAGCTGTCCTTGTTGCAATATTACTGACTACCTAGTTGGGCTAACCTAACTAACTAGTTATTTAAATGTTAGCGAGGATGCCAGGCTGGGTAGTGAGAGAAAGCATGCAAATAGCTATGAAGTTGCCCAGACAGCTGTGTAGCTATCCCTTTGAAAATGAAGGTTAATTACTAGACATTTCCATGACTTCAGGAAACTTTGTGTCAAACAAAATCGGTTGGTAATTTCCCTTTTTTCAACCGCTACATAACATCTGAGTGGTTAGGTGCAGCCAGCAGTGAAAAACTTTTAAATTCAAGCCCAGCAGCTCCACCCTCAACACTCGCTTCTGCCAAGGAAGCAGCCTTTTATGAGCGATAAGTTAGAGTTTAAAAAAATCTGCATGCCCCGCCCCACCAGTCTCCGATGTGTGACTGCCTTTTGTGTGTGTGTGTGTGTGTGTGTGTGTGTGTGTGTGTGCGCGCGTGCTCGCGTGTGCGTGTGCATGGGGCCCATTGTGATGTCATAGCGTAAAACCGTATCAGGAAACGATCATGGAGACAAAGCGCTTTTAAACTGTTTTTACATTGTAAATAGTCTTTTACTCGTTGGCCGAAACTCAAAGAAAGGTGATCATGTGTATCAGACCATGCCTGTGGACCCCTCATGGGCTGCATACTAGACACTTGAAAGTAAATCTGGGAACTCTAAGCAATAAACTATCACTGGCATATTCATGCTGTCATAGTATTTTAACGTAGTATTGGTCTTCACCCTGCGTCTTTTCAGCGCTGTTTAACCATTTTAAAGTGGGCTAGGGATCCGTTGTTTTCCTGATGGACAGATGAGAGCTCTCAGACAGTGTGGCAATGAGATTGGCCCAGTCCAGGTCAGGGAAGGTTCCATGAGTTGGCGGAAGAGCAGCCGGTTTGCAGAACCCACGGGTTTGGGAGAGTCCACTCTTATCAGCGCTGCTCTCTCTCTCTCTCCATTTGGTGGCCTTAAGGGGACAAACGGAATCCAACGCCAGTCCCTCCAGCAATGTCTTTTTTCCCATGGGAAAGCCTCGAAAGATTGCGCACGCTTATTCATGGTCTGATGTCACGTCCTCCAAAGCGGTGGACCCACAATCCTTAGTTTATACGGAAAAGACAGAGACGGAGGGTGTGCATTGGACGGCCGAGTGTTGTTTTTAGTGATGTAAGGAGGAGGGGCAGTGAAGGCAACTAGTAAAAGAGGGTAACCATGGGGGGGGGGTGGCGTTAGGCGAGCAGCAGGGCTGTTTGGGCCCTGTCCCTGACCTCCGCGCAGACACGTCTCGCACCCGGGCGCTGGAGACCTCCCAAAGACCAGCGTGCGGCGGTTAGCAGCACATGGCAGCCCAGGCAGACAGGAAGGAAGAGCGTGTCGCGCGTCGGAGCATCCCCGCATCGTGTCTGTTCAGGGAGGGAGGGAGGGAGGGAGGGGGGCAGACGACGCTTCTGCGCAGCGCTTTCGCTGACAGCGGCCGTTCAGCTCGCTGCTCTTCTGCGTCCGTGATTGTGCTGTTCCTTTCACCCGCCACCTGCTCCCACAGTAAGCCGAGCGCGTTGTGTCGGGACTCTGTGGTTCCTAAGCTGGGACGGGCGTGTCTGAGAGGAGAGGGCCGAGCAAGAAAAGACAAAACTACGTGACGTTACTCCTCCCTGTTGGCTTTTAATCACCGTTTTGCTACCTTGCACAAGGCGGATGGTATATTTTCATTTAGAAGCTGAAAGATGATCATGTCTGTTGTTATAAGTATTTAATATATTTTTAGAGTAGCGGTCCCCAAACGCTGGGTTTTGTCGGTGAGCAAAAGCAAGTGGGTAATGGACTGAAAGTGAAGAAAAACTCCCAGTTCCCCAACGTTCTTGTCATCTGCAGGTATATTTAGCAATGCCAGTGTTTTTGTGGAATCACCTTTCACCAGTTTTTAATAGCTACGGAAGCCTCTGGTAATAGTTTCACTCTCTTCGCTGTGCAGGTGGAGTGGATGCTGTGGGTTGTGTGCGCGTGCGTGTGTATGTATGTGTGTGTGTGTGTAATCTCCCGTTTCATTCAGCAGCTGGATTATAACAGCTCCGATTAGGTGTGACAGTAATTAACGATGATTGCTTTTACCGTAGCACCTTTCGTGGGTCTCGGGAGTGCTGAGAGCTGGGTGTGGCGTCGGGCAGGGGTACAGGGCTATGCAGGAGTTGCCCCATCCTTCTCTTTTGGGGCTGCTGTGTGTGCTGGTTGTCATTCCACCTGAGCTCTCCCTTACTGTGGTTTACACAGTAGGTCCCTGGACCAGGACTGGGAAACACTGGCTTAGGGGAACAGCCCTGTGGTTGTACACACAAGCCTGGCCGGACTCTGCCTTCGTGGGGGGGGGGGGGCATTGTTACTAAACTCCGGTTTGACAGGGCCGTACCCTTTGTGCTGATTTCTGTTTTGTTCCAGCTGAGCTCTTAATTAGTTCTGAGTTGTTAATTGGAAGCCTGAGCCGGATTTGCCAACGCTTGTCCCGCTGTTTCCCCCGTGCGAGTCCTTTTTGAACTGCAGGGAGTTGTTTGAAGTGCGTTTGCGTTAAAAGAAAAAAAAAACTCCACAAGCTTCAGGGCCCGGAAGCATTCATTCAACAATGAATCGGATTAAAGTGCAAGAGCCGATCAGATCGTGTCAACAAAAATATTGAATGAATAACTTCACTTGTATTTTTCAGGAGTACAAACAGTTCATTCACGGAGGACTTGCAACTGATTACATTATCGAGATAAATCCGGCACAGGGCAGTGTGCAGGTAGCCAACTACTCAGATTTTACTAATGAAGCCGTTGGAACGAAAACCAGAATACTCAGTTGGCCCCCAAAGCCATGGTTGGGAAACTCTGCCCTAGGCAACCACTGGGCTGTTCCTGTGTAGATTGTGCCCACAGCATCACCCCCAGCACTGATCCAGGATCAGCTACCCTAATCCTATCCATTCTGTCTGAAAAGCTGATGCTGGGTCAGTGCTTAGGGGCTCTTGCTACCTACATCACACTGGATGGTGGCAGGTTCGTTTGGATCTCTGCCTGTTAGAGCTGGAGCCAGGCTGGGTCGTTATACCCTTTCCCCACCGTAGAGCTGGAACCGAACTGGCTAATTGTATTAGCCAGTCTTGTTCCATCTCTTAAAAGGGGGGTGTAATGAGCCAGCCTGGTTCCAGCTCTACTGTGGAAAAAGGGCTTTTAGTGCCCTCCCTCCCCGACTGTCATTCACACTCATAGGCTCCCCCCCTTATTAGGCCACACCCTTCATCGATCAGTGCCCGCCCCTAAGCTGAGCCTTACCCCTGCTGTTCACCGAGAGCGATGGTATTGGTTTCTCCTGTCTCCGAAAAAAAAAGCCATAAAGCCAATACATTTCTACCACCTCTCTGTCACGCGGAAACTGCAGTAACACCCATCACACTTTTGCATTTGCTTGGCCACAGCATGGATCTCTCCCAATCGCACTGGAGAAATGTAGGCCGGGGGGGGGGGGTTTCTTTCGCGTCTACAGGAGCAGGGAAGCACAGACTCACTGCACAGTGAAGTTCCTATAGGAGCCCCCCACCCCCCACACCCCACACCCCAAAAAACTAAGTCAATGAACAGGGCTCTCTAGGCACTTACAACTGCTTTGAAAACCAAGAGGTGGCTGACCGATTCCTATACTCATTGAATGTACTGTATTACTGTTTTTAAAGATGATAGGACAAGCTAATAATAATATAGTCACCTTTTGTTATTGGTCCTTGTTTAATTTAAGGTATTTTTTGTATACAAAGTTTACATTTTTATGTATATTTTATTGTGTACAAATGATGTAATATGTGTATAAACACTGTATGTTAATATCTGTATATAGTGTGACAAATTTTGATCTTTGTTTTTTGGATGTATAAATAAAACTTGCTGTGAGGTATTCACTGACGTCTGTCCAGGGGCGCTATTTGCATAACACCACTTTCTATTGTATTTCCTCAGATTGTACTTACATTGAGAATGAGTTCTTTACTTTGGGATTAGATGGTGGAAGAGACTGAAGTAGATTACTTGTCTAGGATGACATAAAGGAGAGGAAGTAATCTGCACTGGTGAATGCACAAATCAAACAAGACAAATTGCTGAGACCCTGGAATCACCTTAGATGTCATGACAGTAATGGGGATTTAAGATTTTGTAAATTCTCCACAAGATGGCACCATGGCACCATTTTAGGCCTGGGTATTTTTGCACTTGATCTTGGAATTTAAATGAAGTTGTGAATGTGTAGTGTCCGGTAAGGTAAGGTAAGGTGAAACCCAACCAAGTGCCAATGTAGCAAGTTAAGTATCTACTCATTGTGTTTAAATTGGTTTGTACTGGCAGCAGGTGTTTCAATACGTATCCCATTGGCCTGCTTGTAGTTAATTTTAAAGATAATTTTGAAATTTTGGTATTACTTAGTGTTGTATTCCCAGAATCTGTGATGTAAATTGTATTAAGTAAAAGGCAAGTCAGCAGTAACGTGATTTCTCATGAACTCTTGCAGGAGTGTCGAGTTCTGCGGGAATACGTCCCGAGAGAACGGGTGACGTTTTTATAATCACAGGGTCACGGTCAGCCGTAAATGGAAGGTCAGCCATAAATAGGAGACACCACCTTAGTGACGCGGTTGCTAAGTATAGCATCGCGTGCTGCTGCGTGACATCTGCGAGCCTCAGACGCCACACCTTGTGGGACAAAGAGCTCCCGCTTCAAGCTGTGAAGACACTTTCACTGATGACTAAACCAGCAGGACAGCACAATGCTCCCGCAGTAATAACATCTTCACTGAGGCGTTGGTTTTCACTAGCAATTCCAACAAATCCCTCTGCAGAAATACGAGGCACAGAGCTTATCTTAAATTTGCATTAGATTTTTATTTTCTTAATCACTTGAGAGCTTACAAGGAGTTCAATACCTCTGTTCTTTAATGACATAAGCAAGGATTATATACAGGCCTATAAACTGTCAGCAATGTTACAGAAAAGGAAATTTACACTTTTTTTAATAATCTGTCATAAGTATCCCATCATTAATAATAATAAATGTCACAGAGGACCAGATTTGTATTTATTCTGTACTACAATACTTGCTCTTTACAGTTATAAAAATATTGGATTTTTCTTTATTGATTCATTCCATACAATATGTGTGTGCTGAGTGCATCCTGATGGCCTCGCGTTATTGCCATAATTGCAAAGGTACAGTAGCAATCGTTAAGAAATGACAAAAATGCAATGGTAACATTAAGTACCAGTTTTTTTTTCCCTCTCTTTAAATTAACGCTTACAAAGTGCACTACAGATTAAGAGTAAAACTGGACAGTCTCCACAAGGTGCAAATTACAACAAAAGACAGACTAAAGGGGGCAAAAAAAAAGAAAAAAGTCATGGCACCATTTTCATGTGGGACAAGAGGATGATGGGAAAAGACTTGAGTGTCAACGTGCATAGGTTGGCAAACACACCTCCGCTGAATGGGGCACAACCAAGGTGGTTATTATAAATGGCATTTTCGTATGATCCTTTGTTAGAATAGTAGTGTAGGGTGTGTGTCTGTGTCTGTGTGTGAGTGTGTGTGTGTGTGTGTGTGTATGGTAGGGGGGAGTTGGTGTTAATATAATGGCAGATGCCATCAATGTCTTCCGAAGCGAGTTCAGCATTCACACGTATCGCATGAGGAAAGCGCTCCGATCAGCCATCAGAACCTCGTCACCCCTACGCAGAGAGAGGAACAACTGCCTATCCATCCATACAGTCCCAAGCACTGCAGAGGGCCGTGGGGCTGACGGAGCTTTAAAATCTAAAATACTCAGCTAAAAACCTTCACTAAAAAGTCATTCCTGTAAAAAAAAAAAAAAAAAGACTATTCAACCAACCAATCACCCTTGATCATTTTTCTCATGCGGGGACGGCAACATGCCAGATCTCTCGGGATAGGACATGTTATTGCTGCATACGCTTGTCTCCATAGCGACGGGGGCTATGCCAATTTGTATAACCGGTGAAAGAAATGACTTGGCCAAAAACATAGGGGAGGGGGAACAAGATGCTCCTCTCTCCCTTTTAAAGCTGTGGCTTCACTTTGTCCCCCGCTCTGCAGTGATGGTAAGTCTGAGGGTAACCTGCACTCTCTAAGAAACGCGCTCCTTCCACACCCGGCGGTATGCTACAACACATACCGGGCGGGTCTGTCCGGAAGGGTCCAGACCAACATTCAGCCAAAACTGCAACGGCAGGGAGAGGCGGCCTCTCTCCGTTCCCAAACAACCTGCTGCTAGTTTTAGAAACCTGTACATTCCGTCTAACCAAGTTGTGCTGTTAAAAGGTCGAAAGCTGTCTTGGGCGACCTCTAACCTAGTACATCTCTATCTAGCAAGACTCATGCTAATTACTTATGGCTACTTCATGTATAGCGAAAAGGCAATTGCTATTGTTTTTTTTTTCCAGAGAGCAACTTGAGCAGCTGGTGAGAGTCCAGAGATAAGCTGTGATGTAATTTCTGGACAGAGTCTGGGAAGCGGCTGAGATCACTGCGGCGTGAGGGCTGAGAGCTAGGCGTTCCCTGTCTGAGGAGCTGCGTTACAGGGCCAGGCGGCACACACAACAGCCAATCGGCGAACAGCACGTTATCTCTTTTCGAAGGGACAAGGGGAAAGGGGAGAACAGCGTATTCTTTTAGGAGTTCTGACATCTGAAAGGTCGAGGATGTTCTCTTTATTATTTTTTTTTTTTCTGAACTTTGACAGGTCAGGTACAGCTTCCTCCCGCAGGAGTGAGGACAGGCTGAGGTCTGTCTGGCATCCCACGCAGCGGTGCGGGGGTAAAAGGACTCGAAGATATGCAACACCGTGGAGCGCCACAACCAGGAGTAGCTTAGAATTGAGTTACCCACAGCAGGAAAACAAGACAAAGCAAAAAAAAACAACTGGAAATAGGGCATGAGTTTTCAATGAATGGTAAACCCTTGAAAGAAAAAAAAAATATTACAAATAAGTGGAAATCAAAGATCAAACCCCTCCCCCCCCCCCAAAAAATGTACATGTAATCAAGGCAAGGCAATTCTCAGTTATGGCCATATGTGAGACTTTTTAAATATTTACCTTTACTAACAGTATCTACAGAAGCACTTGGCCGTTTGTACACAGTGATTCCTTTACCGCAAACTGCTTTATTTCTCAATATCTGTAAAAAACAAACAAACAAAAAAAAAAACAGACCCTATATACATATTTATACAACCACCCCTAACAGGCTGGTCTCCACCCCCTAGAGGACTCATGCGCTTACAGCAGGATACCTGAGGTTTCAAAAGAATGCTTCAATCTCCTTAGCATGGTACTCAAACACACGTTTCAGGACTCTGAGGGAAATGCACTTGTAAGGACACGCATGCTTGCACGCACGCACGCACACACTCAGACGTCCTCCTTTCAAACACCGCGCCCACTTTCCAGAAGTTCCGAGCCCTTCTGGAAAGTCTCAAGATATCTTCGCTTGAGGAATGCGCTGGATTAGACCTTGTCGACCTTGGATTAGACTTTTTTTTGGACGCACTGGAAAAAACTGCCCCAAGAGTGAGATTCACCGGATGAAGAGGTACAGAGATTGATGCCACAGTGCAGGTGGATCCTACAGGCAGGCAGTGCGTCCGGCCGCTCCACCCTCTCCGCTACACGCCTCTTTCTAAATATGTGCACTACAACAGTAAAGTAAAACAGAAGGGAAGGGAAGGTGGAAGAGTTTGCTTTAAGCGGCTGGCAGATGAGGGCCCTTCCTGGGAGACAGTGGGAGGCCATGGGAAACACAACAGCGCTTACTGGGAGGAGGATGACGCCCTGGACACAGAGAACCTGTAGGGGGCGACAGAGAGGGGGAGAGAGAATGAGAGGGGGAGAGAGACAGGATGAGAGAGAGGGGGAGAGAGAATGAGAGGGGGGAGAGGGACAGGATGAGAGAGAGGGGGAAACAGAATGAGAGGGGGAGAGAGACAGAATGAGACGGGGGAGAGGGACATGATGAGAGAGAGGGGGAAACAGAATGAGAGGGGGAGAGAGACAGAATGAGAGAGGGGGAGAGAGACAGGATGAGAGAGAGGGGGAGAGAGACAGGATGAGAGAGAGGGGGAGAGAGAATGAGAGGGGGGAGAGAGACAGAATGAGAGAGAGGGGGAGAGAGAATGAGAGGGGGAGAGAGACAGAATGAGAGAGGGGGAGAGAGACAGAATGAGAGAGAGAGGGGGAGAGAGAATGAGAGGGGGAGAGAGACGGAGAGAGAAGAAGCAGGAGAGGGACAGACGGGGAAAGAATGGGGGGACAATGAGAGAGGGAGGGAGAGAAAGAGCGATAGGATTAGTGAGAGGCTCTAGAGTGCAATATCAACACACAAATAGGACACAGGTCCTTGGTATTGGAACCAGCCCTTGAGATGGCTTCCTGTCAGTCACAGGGGAACTAAAGGAGGACTCTGAGAGGGATTTGCCGGTCACCTGGTCACTGCTGGCTAATGACATGGCTGGGAGTGCCATAACTACTTAGGACTCCTGTATGTGTATAATTTCATAGAGTCTAACAGCTCTTAAATGAGACCACCAGAACCTTATGGGGAGCCTCTGTTCCAGCAGGAGTTCAAAGGTCTAAGAATGATCAAATACACTGTAGGACATGTGGGTGGTACATTTTGCTGTACACTTTTTATTTCTTATTTCCATTCTGTGATAATGAGCTGATGTGGTTTTGTCTTCATAGCTTGGTTTTATGTGGTGATGTATCATGTCCTCACCCACACAGGCACTACTTAAGGAGATTAGCCTGTGGCTAAATGATGTGCACTGCGTAGCATGACACAGCATAAAGTTTTATAATTACCCACCACCTCTGATACGCAAAGTGGCAAATTTAACTTGGGAGAAAGGGGGAGCTAAGAACCTTTCAATGCGGCACTAAAATCATGTCTAAATTTGGCCTGTCACAGAGAGCCTTCTGGCTTCGTGGGAGAAAGATAAGCCTGGAAGATTAAAATTAACAAGGCAGAAAACACTAAGAATGTCACTGTTGGATAATCCGGTGGTTGCAGAATGTGAAGTGAAAACCAGCTAAATGGGACTCCTACGGATATTTTAACAGGCTCATACAGAGCTGGGCTCACTTTATATTCGGAGTAATGTGCACACCTGATGGTAAGTGGCAATATTAGCTTATAGGCAATGTTAGCTTATCACATCAAGCAGTAGATGAGCTAAGGGCATGAGAGGAGTGTATCGAATATAGGATTTTATTCTGTTTATTCAGGAGATTCGGATTCAGATTCAGGCTCTCCTGTGCCAGTACATCCTTACAATTATAAGACAAGCAGTGAGGAACAGTAGCCTATAAACTGGATCTGGGCACATATCCCTATTTTCTGTTAAACAAAAAGCACTCTACACTAGTTTAGCACTCAACTCAGTATTTTACTAACCTCTTGTAGTACTTTTCGACAACTACTCCTAGCATTGTGATGTACTTATCTGGAAGTCACTCTGGGTAAGAGCATCTACTAAATGAAGTAATGTAATGTAATCAGCAACCACATTAAAAACAGCTGTGATGTCATCCATTTGCATTCTGTGTACGATCAAGCCCGGTGCGCTACTGTGGATCTGAATCAGCAGCCGATGAATGGCCCACACTGCCCCCTGCAGGCCGCCTGGAGTGTGGCGCATGCCTACCTCTGTAGTCTCTGCACCAGCTCAGATACCATGGAGTCTGAGATCCCGGGACAGGCCTCCTCCGCCAGGAAGATGGCCTCCCTCAGCTCCTCCAGCGCCTCGGGTTTGCCGTTGTTCGCCTCACTCTTCTGCTTCAGCTGCGGGAGAGGGGAGGAGGCACAGCGACCAGGTCACTCTGACGAAAGCACGGGCACACCGTCCTCGGGCTTCCCCACCCAAAGGACGAAGGCTAAAAAAGGCCTCAGTATCAAACAAACTGGCAAATTCCCCTCTGTGCCATTTCTCAGTGAAAACCAAAGCTGGTGATGGAGCAGACGATCGTCACAGCCCCCTTCCACAGGGCGGGGACTTCTCCAAATGCAGAGACACACCCCAGGGCAGTGGGGGTGGGGTCTGATGCCACGAAAGATTCTGTAAATGCACTGTGTCACTGACTGAATTTGCATTGACTACATGGAATCCCTCAATTTGATAAACGGGGAGGCTTAGCCTATGGTTCTGATTTGGGGGTCATGTCTCCATCATTTAGACCAGAGCATCATGGGAACACAACAGACTCAAGTCATTAAGCCACAGCCGTCTCCCATCAACACTAGGAAGGTGATTTTGAGGAAGACGATGGCAACAGAAAATACACATGGATTGCATCATGGGATATTTTTAAAGAGATATCAACATCCACAACAATTGAACAAGGCAACACAATACAAACAGGCAATAATATGACCTAAAGGATTTTTAAATGAAGAAATCCTCCTTACCTCAGCAAACAACGGAGAAATAATTGTGGACAAGCTCTGTGACAAAGGCCTCTTTGGAATGTCTTGTACCTGCGGACAGATTCAGTAAGCGGGTGAGGACAGAGAGGGAGGGCTCCCCTGAATAATGAAACAGGGGTAATCGAGTCGGCCGCGCTCCCCGCTTCGGCTTTAAGAGCTTCCCGGGGCGGCTGCTTCAGCTGTTCCATTTAATCACACTTAAGCTGAAAGCTTTCCAGAGTATTCCACACACGACAGAATCAAAAAAACAGCCCATATGTAACACTCCACAGTTAAAAGTTGAGCTTAATGGAATTCTTCACATCGGCTGCACGCTGAAATCGCTGCTCCATCTTTCAGATAAACGAAATGGCAGCTCATGTCTGAAGTGCGGCGACAGGAACGATGAGAAGACGGCCTTCCAACAAGAAACAGTGCATGTGCTCTCACTCTCCTCCTTTACTCCATAATGAAACTACCCTACATGAGGAATGCTTAACACTACACAAAGCAGCTCTGCTGATGAAAGCGGTCTGCTGAGACAGGGCTCAGTAAAGTAAGTCAACTGATGATCTGGCACAGAGTTGGATGCTGAATGTGGTGCCAGCAGGATCTTCACACTGTAGTCTTACAGCTCCTTTTCAATCAGGGCGAGACATTTCCTGGCAGCCCACTTCAAAAAGGCATGTACACAAGTGCACAAGCAGCAACCAGACGAGGAGTTATGCTGTTGCTATGAACAGACCAATCAGCATGTGCCCTCCTAAAACAAATGCAAAGTTTCTCATGTCAGGGAGGAAGAACCACAAGGGCATCTACAGGATGTCCTGCCTTTCCGTCTGCATTTAAATCAAGGTTTTATCTCTACATACAAATTAATTTTCCCGTCAGCCTGACGTTGGAATCGGCAAGTGCGTCCTCACTGCAGTATACTCTGCACTTGCGTGGGAGTGCTAAAGAACGATGAGCTCAATCTGCTGACGCACTTGCTTACGGTTACTCTTTTGCACTACAAGTCCCATAATGCACCCTAGGAGGGCAAACACCAAATGGAGGACAGGCGCCACCGCCACTGACGTCGTCTGAGGAACTCGCAGGTGCCCTGTGGGGCACTAGAGGGTACTACTCAGCGCAGTGAAACGGGTGTCACAACACACCCAAACCCAGTGGAACAGAGTCAGTGCTGCTCCTCGGTTGTACCCTCCCTAATTTCAAGCATCGAAAGCCTTGGCTCAGAAAAGGCTCTACTGACAGAGCCATTCTGGAGCCCCGGGTTAATTTTGATTACGGCCCATGACAGCGTTCTCTCATTATCACATCATTATCGTTTATTTGCCTAGCAGATGCTCCTATTCCAGGCGTGTAATATTTCCATAATATCCACTTACACAGCTACAGGGGCCTCCAAATGCATTTACAACTTAAAACAATAAATAATATCAGGAAAAAAAAGAAATGCAAGTGGACAGTCAAGTTTGTCTTCTCAAACACATGAATATATGTATATTTTTAACGTTTGCAGATGTGCGCAGATTGACACGAGGAACTGTAACTCCTTGTTTTCCGCATGCAGCAGAGGCCGGCTGCACGGAGGGGCCGTGCCCCCTGCTCTCTCTCACCCTGCTCCTCTCCAGCTCGCCGGGCTGGGCCGTCCCGTTCTGCAGCTTTTTGGGGTCCTTCTCCCTGATTGTGTTGAAGATCCAGTCGTCGTTCCCAGAGTCGTTGCCCCCCGCCGCCTGACCGTCTTGCTCCCTGGTTTGACACGGTAAGGTGACAGGGTAAAAACGGGGCCGTGAGAAAACATCACGCGGAATCTCAATGCAACGGCAATGCAGGACATTGGGCATACTATGCTAACACTGCTGGCTACGCGGGAGGGAGAAGACTTCTGCATGTCACTGCCACTCAGAGAACTTTCTTGTAGCAAAAGATCACTTAAATGATGATGGAAATAATGAGCCTTGACAATTTTAATCATAAAAAAGTTTTCATGTAAAAGTATGGAAGATTTTGGAATCATCATGAAAACACATTAGTGGATCAGAGTTTCCCAACACAGGGATCACATTGCATATGTGCTGATTTCGGTTCCGCTCCTAATGATTTAGATTTGACTGGTGCTGGCTGAACACTGACCTAATGTGTTGCTAGAGGTTTCAAGGGTACGATTACAATTATTATATTATTACAATATTTCCAATTCAACATATTTTGTTAATACTTACAGCCTTACACTCAGTGAAGCTATTTCACTGAGTAATCAATAAACAGCTCAGGCAAACCTAACAGTTTAAGAGCTCAGATACAATGAACACCAGCATCCTGAATGTGTTCCAAGGACTGGTATAGGGAAATTCAGTGATAGTTCATGTATGCTTAGTGAGAGACAGAGAAATGTCTAAAGCAGTGATGACATGACAGAGCAATAAAGGCGAGAAGGGACTCACGTATCGGACTCTTCTGAGCTGGACTCGTCCCGGGACTGCTCCGCTTTCCACCTCTTGTACTTGTCGATGAGCTCCGTCAGGTACGACGTCTTCTTGGCGTGGCGGACGATTAGCTTGTGCTTCAGCAGCTCTTTGGCGGTTGGCCTCTGAAGGAGGAGGAGGAGGATGAAGAGGAAGAGGGGTCAGAGAGAAAGGAGGAGGGACCAAAGATATAGGGAGGGGTCAGAGAGAGGAGGAGGGGTCAGAGAGAAAGGAGGAGGGACCACAGATATAGGGAGGGGTCACAGAGAGGAGGAGGGGTCAGAGAGAAAGGAGGAGGGACCAAAGACATGAGAAGGGGTCAGAGAGAGATTGTAAGGGTTCAGAGAGAGGACGATGGCGTTCACACCATCAGCTTCACGTTCTTAAAAGCGCACTTTAAACGTCACGTGAGCCAATGCACTGAATCAGGATATATTTAGGTTTAGAAACCAGCATAACATCCATTGCAGTTTTCAGTAACACAGGTATGTAAAAGCAGGTGGTTCAGTCTGCTGCTGTCTCACTGCTCCTCTCTCTCTCATTACCTTTCATGTTGTGTCCATTAAAATTTACACTGCTCTTCTGTAAAGCACCGTGCACTAGAGCAACCTGACACCAACCTGTTGTAAAAGGCGTCATTAAGGAAATGTTTAATTGATCAACTGACAGCCTACAAAATATGTGAACACTTCGAAAGAGCTGCAGTGAGCTGGCACAGGGTTTCAGACTGAACTGAGAGTAAGGAGAAGGACTGTGGCCCGGAGTCTGGAGGACTGGGGCAACCTGGAGCTCAGTGCAGGGGAAGGGGTCTCTTCTCTGATCGACTCAGGGATCTGGTCACCATGGTGCAGGAGTGATGTCATAAGGACACCTATCATGGTCTCAAAGTCATATACTTCATTCACAAGATGGGAAGGGTGGAGCGGTGGGGAGGCTTAAGACTGTTGCAAACAAACGAGATACTGCTGAGCTGGTCAGCTGACTGGAGACCAGCCAACCCAGCAATGCAAACATTTTTTTTTCTTTTTACAAGCTCCTATTAATGAGGAGAAAAGAGAAAGGGAACTTTAACACACCATTACACCTTCCCAAACTGGCACACTTCAGCTCCAGGTGAAAATGGGATGCCAGGATAGACACAAAAAAAGCGATGCATAGCTCGCCTGCAAATTACCCTGCTGTGAGATGGGACTTTGGAATGGGGGTACATTCAACCTAACAGCCATGGCATTTTGCCCTTAAAGTAGAGCAACAAATTTAAGACCGTGTTTGCTTTAATCTGATTCCTACACAGGACTAAGTCGGCTATCACTGAGATAGTTAACTAATGTGTCAGAATGTTAAAAAGACATGGCGCTAGTAATGAACATTATGATCAGTAATAAACTAGTAAATTTCTCAAAATGACAGGGACAGTGCCATGTGTAATTACAGGCCTACTCTGAGGGAGGGAGAGGCGCAGACCACTTACGAAGCTGGGCTCCTTGTTCAGGCACGCCTCCACAAACTCTTTGAGGGGTTTGCTGTAGTTCCCCTCCAGTGTGGGGGGGTTATTTTTTGGGATGAGGAAGAGGACCTTCATGGGGTGAAGTTCTGAGTGGGGGGGCTCCCCCTTCGCCAGCTCTATCGCCGTTATACCCAATGACCAGATGTCTGCCTACAACACAAGAGATGGGTGGTCAGTAACTCTGACAAGATACAGACTCTGATGATCACACTTAGTATTTAAGGAACTACTTTTAATCAGAAGGGTATGAGTTCCAACCTTTAGTGCTGTACTTTTACAGCTATACAAATGGATATGTGTGCTTGCTAGGTAATGTACAACGGATAAGGGATACTATCAAAAAAATAATAATACCAAAAAGGATACTGACAGGAACCGACTGTTTATGTAAATAAATCACATGGGACAGATATGATTGTCATGCAGGAAATGTTGTAATGTTTTGACTTTAAGAAGAAGGAGGTGGGGCCAGTGTGTGTCACATTCAATGCCAGAGCTTAAACAGCGCGGCCATGTGAAAGCGTTCTTCACGCAGGAAGTGCGGGAGGAGGCAGGAAATGGAGCAGCTGCTGTTTCCATCCTCCCAGCTTTCTGCATAATCATCCCAGAGTGTGTGACACCCAGAGGAGCCGGCTGCTGGCCACAGAGGACCTTTCCTCAGTACCCAGACCCAATGCTGCTCCCTCAACATCCCTGAGATCCATTCTTATTGGGTTTATGTCATTTCTAACATTTCATCAGTACTATGTGAAATGTCTTTGTTTGCCTTTGTAGCCTTAGCCTCAGAAGTGGTCTGAAATTCTGCTAATAAAAGTGAAACAGTCAAGTGCAGGGGGAGGATCTGAGAAGCCACTCGGCACTCGCAAGCGGAAAAACCTCTTCATGCCTTCGACTGACGCCTTATTTGTCATTCCATCTGCAAGCTTTTAGCAGAGGCCTGTGCCTTAGTGACAGACCCTGGGTCCAGAAGCTGCAGAGGAAACACAATCTCCCATGGTGCACCAGGAAAGTGGCAAAGTCCTGTATGTAATGCTCTGGTTTGTTGGTTCAAGTGACCGAATGGTGTTCATTTCATTATAACATCATGGGAGGTCAGAGAGATGCCAATAAAGGCTCAGTTTATGCCAGTAACACTCAGTGACTACTTGGCAACAGCTCCAAACAAGCATCATACAAATTCCACCAAAATTCCAACAACAATCCTGATCTGATTATAATAACCTAGAATTCAAAGAATGGGTATCAAGACAATGTGATACATAAAAAATGAGCGGGGAAAAAACTGACAATTATGATCATGTGCTCAAATTAAGCCAAATAAAAGCATTTGGGCACAAAACACCACCAGCACTGCTACAGTGCACTCTTACTGGAAACAGTTTGGGCCATTTGGGACTTCTGGGTTTACCAGAAGCAAGTGAGTATGCCGAGTGGTACAGCAGCCATCTCCTAGTAAGACATGGAATGGCTCAGACTTGTATGCGTTGGTGGAGCTAATTCCACAGCTCCAGATGAGCGGGACAAAAACAGGAAGGCGGAGCCTGTACTCACTTTCGAGTCGTACGCGGACTGCTTTATGACCTCCGGGGCCATCCAAAAGGGCGTGCCCACGAACGTGTTCCTCTTGATCTGCGTGTCTGTTAGCTGTCCCGCCACGCCGAAGTCCGCCAGCTTCACGTCACCTTGCTCCGAAAGTAAGACATTGGCGGCTACGAAAGAAGCAGGACAGAGGTCAGAGGTCAGAGGGCAGGGGACTCTGGCACAACGCTACCATTTTTGATACATGTCACAGGGAATAAGGGCAAAGCGGTACGTTCCACATCTAGCATCGCACAGGATACAGATATCCTTTCCCAACTAGTTCACGGGACATGCCGTGTTGGTGACAAGAGGACGAACTACATGACTGGTTGCTAGTTGGGTAACTAGGAAGTGACACAGCAGTGAAAGACACACATTGCCCCAGTATAATGACAGATATGGCAGTGAGGTTCCATTTCAGAACCCAGAGTCACTTCCTTAGCTGTGGAGTGGAAACAGTGTTTTGCAGTTTTACGTCAAAAACACCGTGTTTGACAGTGGCACTCACGACACCAAGGCCACAGGTGTAGATCATTCAATTACTCATTGCTTTATGCCCAGCACAGTCTATCCCCACCAGTGAGTAGAACTGCAACTGATATAGCTTTTTAGAGTGAATGAGCAATTGAGTCACTGCTCTGCCCTATTGCTACATCATCTTTGCTAGGGCAGATCTTCCTGGGTTCCTCTAAACAGATCAATTTGGATTTGGCTGTCGCTTTTAAAGGTCAGGCATATTTCAGGAATAAATGTCAAAAAGCTGCGTGCCTAAGAAGATAATAACGTATCTCTGCACAGAAGAGACTGAAAAAGCCTATCGAAGAGGTCACTGCCTTCAGTGAAACTAGGCAGAAACATTCATTAGGGGAAAAAACGATGGTGAAAGGCGGATGTTTGGGGGGTAAAAAAAGGTGGCACCTTTGATATCTCGGTGGATTTTCTTTTCTGAGTGCAGGTACTCTAGGCCTTTCAGTATCTCGCGAAGAATGGTAGCGATCTGTGTTTCGTCCAGCGCCCCGGGCTCCAGCTGAAAGAGACAGCAGCCTCATGTCTGTCTACAGTCACAACCAACATTAGGTCTACCCACAGGAAAGAAAAACACTCACATTCACTGGACATTCCACTCTTACAATTCCCCTATAATAGCCCCCTACAATAGCAATAAAGTGTTTCAACACAAAACAAGTGCCTCTGCTACAAAAAAAACAAGTGCTTGCTAATTAATTCTCTCAGTCAGCTAGCTTGCAAGACAAATCCCTAAATAGACAGTTACCTTACTGGCTAGCTAGTTAATGTATTAATTAGGTAAATTAGGTGGTTAATTTTATCTTCCACCTGGCTTGCTAGCTACCTCTATGAAAAGGTTAAAGGTTGATGGAGCTCTGACCTTACTGGCTAGCAAATATGCCTGAAAATATACTGAGGACGCTAACCGGCTAGCTAGCAAATAAGAATTAGTCTTGCTTGTTAGCTTGCTAGATATCTTGTTCCAAGTGTTCGGGTGATATCACTCACCAAATCCAAGGCTGATCCTCCACCTAAGTATTCCATAATAATCCATAATTTTGTGTCCTGAAACAGGGAGAAATAATGGGTGTTAAAAAGAATACCTTGGAGAACAAGGACAGCACCACAGGGAGGAGCTCCAGATTGATGATTAGCACTTGAGTACTTTGCTAGTGGGGATACCTCTTTTTAATGGTACCAGCTCTGTATAAATACAGTACAGTCCACACCTGTGACAGAAAAACAGAAACATTTTTTACCCTAATCAGAAGTGCTTGAGTGCTGATTTTAACAGACACCCAAAAACCCAATGCGCTTTGTATAATATGATAAATTATAATTCATACTCTGAAATGCACTCAGTGTTCCTTGGCTTCACATTTGCACAGACATCATTCTGTTACACTGAGTATAATCTAATTTATGAAACAAAATGGACAGGCGAGCTTTGCCCTTCATGCACTGATGATGTGCTTCCTCTTCCCAGCTGATCACTGTTCCCATCACTTCCATCATTGTCATACACAGCAGAAACAGCATTAGTAAAGCTCCCTGGTAACACTCTACGCCAGTGCATCTATAGGAGCCAATCACAGGAATCATCTGTGAGCCAATTAAAAAACAGACAAATAGGTCACGTGGGCCAGCATGCATTTGGGTAATACATTAGACAGGATGGAGAATTGGAGATTTTGCACAAGGGGAGGAGAAAAGAAGCCGCAAGAATGCAAAGACTGTAGGTTTAAGCACAGTGGTGCCCCATGCAGGGGTTTTTCTCAGGGCCTATAGAGGACGAGGAGCCCAACTGATTGATTGTGAATAGTTTGCTAGATTCAGACTCATGCTTGCTGCCAAGGCAGGCCTGTACACAGGCACAAGCATAGGCAAGAGACAGAAAGAAGTGCAGGCAGACTGACAGACATGCACAATGAAGTCTTCCAGGTGTGACAAGGGGCCATGGTTAGACACGACACAAGCTATAACCTTCCTTCACACGCCATCCTTCCAGGAAGGGGCGGTCTGGCCGCCCCAGCTAGCCACGCCCCACTCTGTCTGTAAAGCCCAAACATGGGCGCATGTGAAGCAGAAGTAACAGCCACTTCCTCCAACTGTTTCTGAGAGATAAAACAGCTTTCTGGAGCAAAAAAAGGGTGCGTAGTGACCAGCATGGTGTCCGCTATCAATCAACCCCCTCGGAGGCTCAGGAAAGGGATTTTGTTGGGTGGGTCTGTCTTAAAAGCAAAACATTTACACAATGAAGGCAACTCTATAACTGCCCACTGGATAATTTACATTTACATTTATTCATTTGGCAGACGCTTTTATCTAAACCAACTTACATAGGTTACAGTTCTTTACAATGTTATCCATTTATACAGCTGGATATTTACTAAGGCAACTGTGGGTTAAGTACCTTGCCAAGGGTACAGCAGCAGTGTCCCAGCAGGGCAACCTTTCGGTTACGAGTCCTGCTCCTTAACCACTATGCTACACTGCCGCCCATAATTACATCCTCCTGTTTACTGCTTATTGTGCAGCTGGTCTAATTTTAATCCCATTAACATTAGTTCGACTGAAGTGTAACTGCAATGCATAACTTCACAACAGTTCTGAGCTGAAGCGATTATGAGGAATTGACCGTTGACCAATATTAGCGACGAAACTATATTTTCCCCTCAGGGACAGACCAGCACAGCTGATGGCAACGCACAGCTTCTAGCAGCATCACTGTGGGTGATTCTCCTCTGCGGGCAAAGGATAATCTCCTCTCCTTTCATGTTACACCCCCTATAATTCAGTTTCTACGCAACGCGCTCTGTGAAGCGGAAGGAAAACCCGAAAGGCATTAAGCGCACGGGCGATGGTTCGAGACCATGGCTTCTGCGCCCCCCGTGGAGACCACACTGAAGCATGGCCACCTTTGACAACAGCAAAGCACCAGAACCCGCGGCCCAGCCACGTTCCACTTCCTGTCCTTCTTAAGAGGGAGTGCAACACAGCTAGGAGAAATTATGACTTTTTTTCAGGAAAAAAAAACAGCACCTATGCCAATACCTACCATACCATTTCAAAGGCGTGTTATACAGTAGGACGCTGCAGTTTGACTGGAAACCCGCCGGAGCGCACTGAGCACGACACTCCGCAGTCCCGCTCGAGAGCTCGGTGCAAGTGCACCCAACCGAAAGCTAATTTGCTTTTAATTTTCATGTACGCGCTACACATTGACCTCCTTCCCCGAGGGTGAGCGTTCATTTCAAGCCCAGGCTTTAACTGGGTCAAACGAAATGATCGCGGCACAGCTGGGCCAACTCCGCGTTCCTTTCCAGGGGGGGCGTTCCCGTTTAAGGGACGCGGACGATGTTGGGCCTCGCGTGGAACGGGGACGAAAGCACAGAGCGGCGCTCCACGTCCAGGGGCGGGGGCGCGTTTCGCTAACTCCGCCCGCTGACGGCGTGAGGAAACATCAGAAGCGTGCTGGATCTACTCGAGGGCAGCTGCGAGCCTCAGCCTTCAGTGCGTCCCCTGCGCCCGCCGGCGGTCTGATGCGGATTTCTGGGGCAGAGCGTGGGCGGGAGCACGTGGCTGGGGAAAGGGGCCCCCCCCCCGCGGCTCTCTGTCTGCGCCGCCGTCTGGAGCGCCGAGCTAAACGAGGTGACCTGTCTCCGCCGCCGCTGCCGCTGGTGGCCCGGCCTCGCGGTGACCCTCTTCGCTGCGTCTGCGGCGCTGTGACCCGGGCAGGCGGACGCCGGGAAACAGCACTTCCAGATGAGGGGCCGTTTGAGCCACCGCTGGTTTTACCGGAAGCAGCTGAGGGTACTGAGTAGAAGCTAGCTACTGATTCCACTTGGTGGATGAACCTGGTTCTTGTAAAACATGGATCATGTCAATGTGATGGGCCCTGGGAATTCACTTCCCCTCATAGTTTAACAGCGACATTAATATTGGGGCAGCAGTGCAGCATGATAGAGAGCAGGGTTTGTACCTTAGAGGTTGCTGGTTCAACTCCCTACTGGGACACTGCTGCTTTACCCTTGGGCAAGGTACTTAACCCAGAATAGCCTCATTAAAAGAAAAAATTGTAACCTATGTAAGCTGCTCTAGATAAGAGCGTCCCCTAAAGGGACAATAATGTAAAGTAATAAACTCAAACCTGGTCTACCTGTCTGCACTGCACCAGAGGAGAGGGTGCTACATAAAGAGACAAAGACTCAAAGTAAAAACATTACAAACTGCCCTAACTGGGTTTGTGCAGCATCAATACCTGTTTTATCAGTATTCTTTTAACCAGGTCACCCCCGGGTAGGAAACGCAGTGCCTTTTGCCTGGCATCTCTACCCCTGTCTGGCCTGCAGCTGCCGCCATCTGTGTCCCACAGTGGGACGGAGCGCACCTGTCAGAGCTGCTTTCCAGGGGGTGTTACTCACCTGATCCCACACAATCACCTGAGTCATACGAGTGGCAACACACACACACACACACACACACACACACTTCACCGGCGCTGGATTATTTTATGAACTTTGCTGGAGGTAACTGTTTATGAGTTTGCCTACACTCCTTTAAAGGATGCTGAAGATGAATCCTCCCATGAGTGGAGAACCTGGGCAGGCGCGTGTATGAGCTGGGCCAGAACCAGAACCAAACCAGAACTCTGCAGGCTGGATTCCCTGGTGGGCTGTCACACCCTTGAGGAAGGCGCCCGAATGGCTTTGTTCAATACCCAGCTGCATAAATAGATAATGAGTAAAACATGACCCCAATAAGTCGCCCTGGATCAGGACATGCGCTAAACAAACACATACTAAGACGACGACGACGAAGAGGAGGAGGAGGAGAAGCAGAGGGATGGAGAGGGGTGAGGAGTGGCAGAAACAGAGGGATGAGGAGGAGGAACACGTCTGAGCAGCAAGACCACAGCAGGGGACTGAGCCACTGAAACGGATGCAGGCCTGCGAGCGCCTGTCAGCGCGGACCGCACCTCGCTTCCTCTGCGCTGTTCTGCGCTGAATCACCCACCGCAAAAAAAAAGCATGTCCTGACTTTTTCTTATCTCGTTCAAAGCTAAAAAGCCTTTTATCGGTCGATTTTACCAGTGAAATGACATGTCGGTCTCGCTCAGCGTGAAGCCCTTTCCTAACCACAGAGACTTCAGAGTAGGTGCTTCCGTTTCTAATGAGGTGGCTGACAGGATGGAGGGTTTGAGTAATGTAGGTCAGGATGTGGGCGTTCACCTGGACACCTGAGAGTTCCCTAATGGACCACCGTCAACCTTTCCAGTCATACAAAAATGGGCTGGTGTAACCCAATGGAGGAATTTCATAAGTTACAAGTGTCACACAACACCTGCACCCAGTCACACCAAGGATGATGGATGTCATGCCATGCCATGGGGGCAGCAGTCGGCTGAGTTCATTCTCCCTTATTACGGTGGCAGTGTGGCACAGTGGTAAGGAGAAGGGTTTGTAACTAAAAGGTTGCTGGGTCAATTCCCCACTGGGGCATTGCTGCTCCACTCCTGGGCAAGGTACTTAACTCACGACTGCCAAATATCCATCCAGCTGTATAAATGGATAACATGTAAAAAGACTGTAACCTATGTAGATCGCTCTGCATGAGAGCATCTGTTAAATGACAATAATGTAATGTAACATAATGTCGTATTACCACTCAAAGGTGCCCAGGAGCACGTAAACATGGCCATTCTAAAAAAGGCAGTTTCCACTTGCAAAGTTTGCTAGTTCTCTTTTTTAATCACCATGGCAGAGGCAGGATGGGAAAGGATCAGACATCCACCGTCCTTCTGTATTTAACGACACCTCAAGATAACGCAAGGAAACAATGTTTGCTTTTTAGATGAGGCTCTCGACCATCAGGTCAACGAGGGTAGTGGAAACAAGCGATTACACAACGTAACCCCGCCTCCCCAAAGGGAGGGGCTTGCTGGGATAAATCTTGCCCTTGCCCCCTTTTCTCCGGGGTTAAGGACAGAGCACCTGCTGATATCTAAGAGATAACTCACAGTGATAAAGTGCAAAGTTAAGGACGGGGCGAACGGTTCAGCTTATCGCTTAGTTACATAATGTAGTCGGCTGGCTGATGCCCTTATCCAGGATGACATTTTAATATGCATTTCACATTATTACCATTTCATATTATATAACCTTACATCCATCCCATACCTAGCTACCAGCTGCTAGCAATAAAGGTGAAGCGCCTTGCTCAAGGGAAAGGAAGCAGTCTTACACCTAGCATGTGAACCTACAGCTGGCTGAGTTAATTCTCCCTTAGTGCAGTGGCAGTGTGGCAGGGCTGGTGGTGTAGTACAGTGGTAAGAAGGGCTCGCAACCGAAAGGTTGCTGGTTCGATTCCCCGCTAGGGCAGTGCTGCTGTACCCTTGGGCAAGGTTCTCAACCCAGAATTGCCTCAGTAAATATCCAGGATGACATGTCAAAACTGTAAACTATGTAAGTTGCTGTGCATAAGAACATCTGCTAAATGACAGTAATGTAATTACAACGTCACACAGGTAACCTACACCATTACAGCTTAGCCTGCTTCTACAGACAAGGCTAAAGAGCATTTTATTTTATTTGTTCAAGTATGTGGCCTGCCTGCTTTGTTGAGCTAAGTGTGACTTCAAACAATAGGGCAGCAGGTGTACCCACATGTTCCTCCAGCACCTCAGGGGCTGGCCTTGAAACTGGCCCAGACCGACACCATTGTCAGGCTCTGTTCTTAACAGTTCTACCCTTTCGACTCTTAACAACCAGACATGAATCATGGCTCGATAAATCGGATCAGTATGGAGCAACACTAAGGGTGTGATATCCTCTTTGTATTGTTTCTACACAGTCCTTGAGAATGCTGGAGTGTGTATGTGTCTTGCGTTGCGGATGCTTCATTATCAGACCTTGTCTGTTCGCTGTAAAGCAGTACTGTGGCAGTGCATTACACAATGCCCACCAGAGACACCTTACTGACTGCAGGCTTCCACAGAAGAAAGCCGCTGAATAAGAGTGTCTGTACAAATGGGCAATGGGTGTCTGTTATCATTTAAAGCTGAGAGACAACAGATTCACAGTCACATGATTTGCGTGACAAATGTTGTTTGCTTCCCTTACACACACACACACACACACACACACACACACACACACACACACACACACACACACACACACACACACACACACACACACACACACACACACAGTCTACTCCCCATCCAAAATACACACAGGGGCCAACGTGCTGCCGATTTAGCCAGTATTGATCTCTCTTGAGTCTATTTTTACCCAACAGGTGCCGTTCTTTTACTACCTGCACAAACTCAAAGGTCAGTCGCCACAGAGTCAGGGAGCAGCAATTATGTACAGCGCAAGCGGGTAGATGGTGTAAGAAGGCAGTCTCCTATGAGACGAGGTTCCCCAGATACCAATCTATGTGTCCCTTGGTACTTTAATAGAGACTGTCCAATGAAACCTGGCTTAAGTGTCCACATCCTCCTTCACGCTGTCCCCCTTCCCCCTTCATTCAGGAATAATAGCAGGATTGGTCCAACACCCCCCTGTGAAGTAGTACCGTCAACCTACTTGACCTGAGTTATGGAGGATCATCACATCCTTTATAAATACATCAATGTCATACAGTATCACTGCGAGCACATTTCAGACAGAATTACAGCAAAAAATATGCTAGAGATGATGCCCTTCTACTTGACAGTTTATCTTTCATGATTCAGAGACGGATTTGGGTTTAAATCACAAGAGGATTGGCTGCTCTACTTATCCTGGCCTCCACCACGGTCCTCTTCATCCAATATCCAGAAACATTTAGCCGAGCTTCTCCTGAAGCACCGCCCTCTGCTGCAGCCGCGCTGGGTTTTATCGCATCCCACGCAAACTCACAGCAAACAAGACCTTCGGCCTCGGCGGGACAGTGACAGAAACCCTCCTCAATAACAGCACAGTTCACCACGCCGGTGCTGTGTGCAGACTGGATCACAGGCAGGCAGCACGGAGAAGTAGGAGCTGCACTGGTGGGGGGTGGGGGTCTTGCTCGGTGATCCCCACCCTAAAGAGCACGCAGTGCTTTCACAGCAGACCTGTCCCATTGCCATGAATCATTCATTGCCCCACATATAGCTGTCTAAGTGCAAATACTCGCAAGTAACACAAACGCAAAAAGCGCTCCCTCGAGAGGCTTGAGCTGCGATACGTGGCGATCAGTCTTCCTTCTGCAGGGCCTGGTGGGGGACAGCACTGATCACAGGCTAAAGGGAGAGACAGGAGCATGTGCCAGTGGCTGTAAGGTCCAGTCTAATTGAGATTGCACTGTCCTTTCTTTGGACCATCTTCAGCCAGGAAGATGCGTGGCTCAACGGGTAAAAGCCCTTGTCTGAGTGCAGGATAGGTCCTACGCCCCAGGGCAGTAAGTTCCAGTCTGGGCTGTGCTGCTTGCTGACAACTGCCCCTTTAGTGACTAGCGCCAGGCACCTCTAAGGCATTTAGACAATGTCTGGGAGATCCACTTCTCTGTTTGGCACTTGTTCTCCTGCTGCGCTTTTTTTACTTGCAGTGAAAATAGCGTACAAGTTTATCAGAGGATTGCATGCGTTCTGACCAACTAAGCAGTGAGGTGAACTAAGCATATAACTGCCGCCTGAAAGTTAGGGTGACAAAAAAACATCTAGAGGCCAAAATTATTATTCTTCTTTGACTAGAGAGTTAGGGACTTCACATGAAACCCTAACCCTAACCCAACCAAAGGACACTCTGCTTGGTTCCCTTAAAAAAAGGATCAGACCAGCTCCCTATTTAAATACCTCACCTGTTTGCATGATTATGACATTGGTGTGAGATTGGCAGCCTAGGAGATCAGGGATAAACTGACAACGTTACACTGTAGGTACAAGGACAGGCATAGACGCCATTATAACTCAGTGCATTTTCAAACCAACTTCTCACCAGATCAGATAAAGAACCCTCAAAGTTGTGGTTATGCTTCTATATAAAAAGGACAGGATGTTTAGTAGCAGGTGTTCAGGGAAGGATTATTTTTTAAGTGCTGATGATTTATGGTCCAACCTTCCAAATTCTTTGGGCACTACTACATGTCACAGAAAACATTTTTCTGAAATAAAGCCTTTTATTGCAAAATGACAGAGCTACACACAGAAACATGCTCAGATTCCATCTTTCCTGAAGAGGCAGCTCATCCTACCATGGATAATTCATTCCAAAGCTGGAAATAACATGTAACCTACTGAATGCCCATTGGTCATAAAGGATCTGGAAGCTGCCTGAGGAGGACATCCATGTGTTTTACAACCATGCTCCATCTACTGACTCCACCATCCTATGACGGAAGAAAGTCGGCATTGACTTTTGCTTTAAAAGTCGGAAGTGGAATTTGAATAAATGGGTCAATCTGCAGCTCAGCATGGAAGGAGGAATTGGCCTTCGCCTCACAGCACACCCACACAAAACCTCGTAAGGCTGGTCTCTGATATAGCATGCACAGTGTGCACTGAGCAGCATGCTAACGGACGTGCTTGAGTCTTCATTCAAAGAGAGCATGAATCAACATTCATCACAGGAGTCACATGCAATGACCTTTGCAGCCCTCAGTGAACAAGACCGCAGCTCTACGAGAGGCTGAAACAGCTTGGGGTGATGGTGACACTCACCTTGAGATAGGATCCGTAGTACTTGGTGACAAAGGGACTGTCACACTGGCTCAGAACGGTGATTTCTTGCTGAATGTCTTCGATTTCGTCCTCCGCTTCCTCGAGGTCGATTATTTTAATGGCCACAACTTTCTGAGTCCGATTGTCAATGCCTTTGAACACTTCCCCGAAGGAGCCTTTGCCGATCTTCTCCAGCTTGGTGAACAGCTCCTCTGGGTCTGCTTTTAGATTCTGAGAGGAAGGGAAGACAGAGAGATGTCGGGTAATAATCAATAGTAGTCATACAAACTAATCTAATCTAAACATTTCTAAACCATTCCACTGTGTGTTTTAGTAAATGCCGCTACTTAAAGAAACAGACAATCTAAACATGCCTAACTCTTCCACAATGTGTTTTAGCGTACACCAGTACCGGTACAACAAGCTCCAGTCTGCTTTAAAAAAATTAAAATTAAAAGCAAAACAAAAACATTTTGCACACACTGAAAGATGAATACATGTTCATGAAGAGCAAATCTAAGCTTAAAACAGTAACACCCCTGTGTGAATCTGCCTCTAGGACTGTCTACATGTTGGACACTGCACTATATTTGTGATCAAGCCCTCAAAACCAGAAGTGACTGTAGCTTGAAGTAGGTTATCAGAGACAAATCAGGATAGAAAAGTTCACAGACATTCAACTTTAATGTAACAGAGATGGAGATGAGTCTTATTAATGTAATACGATAATGTAAATGTAAACAGCCTCACTATCCAAACCACTTGCAGAAATAGGACGCACCTAAAATATTCTATACTTCTTTAACTAGGAGGGACAGGGCGGCTTTGTGGCCCACACAAAGGATGGAACTATTGTGTGCTATCACTCAATGACTCGTAATGATCCAATCAAAACCTTCCTTTCCACGGTATTACAAAAACTAAGTTTCATTCAAGTCAGTTACCACCAACGCATAATGCCACGAACTGTGAGGTACAGGAACCCTCACTGTGCCCTAAATGACATTGCAAAGGAAATTTGTGATGCAATTTCCTGTCACTATCATAAAAAAAAGCTCACAAGTTACCCATGCCACTGTAGTCACCAACCGCATTGTGAGTCAGAGCGGTAATATTGCCCTGGGTCAACACTCGGTCCATCGTGACAAAACACAGGCCCACACACGGGACAGTCAGGCGTACGGACACCCACCCTCTGTGACATAAAATGTCTCCTTGGTGTCCACTGAGACGAACGCCTACAATCCGTACAATGCAATTTCAGTTTCATTTGAAACGCAAGAACTGAGGCTCAGTCCAGGCTAAATCGAAAAGGTACTGACTTTTTTCTTAATCCTGCACTAATTTGGTGAAAGCTCTCCTTGTGCCTAATGAGGTGTATTGCCTCAATCAGGGTTTCTCTGCCATTCACTCCCTCAGGAATCTATGTGTGAGACACTCAGCAACTCAATTTTACAATCAAGCCCTCAAATCAAACCACTTCTATTTTTTTAATCTATCACTTTTATATGTAAAAATGAGATTTGTACAAATGCCACAAGTGCATTTTAAATGAGGATTAAAAAAGGTGTGTTATTATTATTGTAACACACTGCACATTCAAACACAGGTATTTTGTGCTGAGTGGCTCAGCATTGGGCTCTAACATCACCACAGGACAGAACACTTCAGAGCAGGGGCTACTACACGCATCAGATTCCATGGTCTGAGGGCTCCAGCGAATAGCTAACATAAATATTTAAAGTCTTGCGTTTATAGGAACGCATGTGGAAACTTTCAGCAATATCTGACGGGTTAACGGCAAAGTCGAGGCAATTTCACACACAGTAACCCAGTTTCCAGAGCAGAAACAGAACGCTGATTGTCCTGCCACTGATAAATTGTTATTTACATTGTCCAAACGTGGAGGGAAACAAAGATCTTAAGTAAATTTAAGACGTGCCCTTACCCTCCTGCTACACTGTCTGTAGTCCCCTCACCGTCACCGACAGAGGAAGAGGAGGGAAGTGCTAGTTTGCGCTATGCTCGCTTGACCTAACCGAAACCACACTTCCACTAAGACGCTGTCGTAGAGTGCAGAGAGGCTCACGCGCGAGAAACCTGAACGTGGACGTGAAAACGGCTCCCAATCCAAAACTGTCCCTACGAATTCACTGAGGAGCTGTGACTGTTGCACTGTGTCTCCAAGCGCATGGCTCAAACTGAGATGGGGCAGTCTATGGGGTTCCTGTACAAGCACTGAATGGATTACTATCCTAGCCAGGTAGAAATCTGTAAACCGCAGAGCAGAAATCAGGCCAGGTTGGTTGATCTAGCAGGAGGGATTCTATCCTAATCGAGTAGAAATCAGTAACCCACACAGCAGAAATTAGACCAGGCTGGCTGATCTAGCAGAAGAGAGTGTTTCTAGCCTTGCCTGGTAGAAATCGGTAAACCACACAGCAGAAATCGGACCAGGCAGCAGAGAAGGAGTTGCGTGCAAAGCACTAGTGACTAAAATGGAACACACAGCTCATTCCAGATGAGGGCTTCTGAACCTTTTAAGGTTGACGTACCCTTCGGCCTCAGCGAGAGGTGTAGTGTGCCCCGCTCTCAGCGGTGACTCAGTCGTTACAATATTTATTCTGGCACATGTGCTGTGTTTTGTATATCCCCGAAACGCTTTTTCGGGCCTTAAAATGTGGCGCACGCACCCCTGATGAGGGTTTGCGTTCACCCTGTCCCCTGGTGCACCTCCTTGTAGCCGCGAGGCGCGTGAGCTCTCACGCACAGGGTCGGCCGCGGCGGCTTTATCTCGATCCCGGGCGAAAACGTCAACGCTGCGGCGACCATGTGCAGATTTACGCCCTGGCACTTATCTACAGGGCCGATCCCCCCAGGAGTGCTGGCACGGCACCGGCCAGAGCTGGATCTCCTATTAGGAGGGACAGTGGTTACGTGGACTCCTGCTCCCCCCATGAAGAGTCAACAGGTGGGGTGGTGCTGTCGCACAAGGCACTTAACCCAGACTGCTTCGGTAAACATTCAGCTGTATAAAACGCATGACAAACTGTGTACGCTTGCTCTGGGTAAGAACGTCTGTTAAGCGAGTGAATAATTCAATAATAAAACACCATCAGGCGATGCTCCCGTGGGTTCCTGTCACAGCAAAGTCCCCTTTTCAGTATTAACTGCATAACAGCAATGGTAAGCAGGATCAAGGTGCCATCCATGACTTATTCAGGGACACTCCATTCTCTGGAGGCAAACACACACAAATAGCCAAATCTAAGGAAACCGGTTGATTGAATGTAGCAAAGATCAATCAGCACCACAGTGGCTAAGCAGTCACCTCCCCGTTTAGGGGCACTTGTAATGTCTCATTGAGGATTTGACCCTGAAACCTACTCCAGAGGTTCTGTTCCTTGGCTGCTGCACCCTGCCTGTGAATGGCTCTGAGTGGCACAGCCTCCTTCCCTTAGGGCCTGGGAGAATGTCAGTGCGGGGGGGGGAGATGAGATGCTGAGTCGTGTGGCAGGGGAAGCAGAATGTGTCACACAAGGGCCTGAGACCAGCGACACGAGTGCAGGGGACGTGCCAAACCCGCCAACGCGCCCAGACTGCACGGCTTCTGCTGCCGCGCGCTTCCTGTGTCGGAGCACCAACGTCTCGCTTCGAGGAGCTGCCCTGTCAGCGGCGTTGCAGGCAGGCAGCTGGGCGAGGAGAAGGGGAGGTGCGGGTTTGAATCACACTGACATGCTTACCGCTGCTGTACCCTTGAGCGTGGCGCTCACGCCTCAGCAAACGCCCGGCTGTGTGAATGGGCGACGCGTGACCCCAGATAAGACTGTCTGCTGATCAAATAACTGGCAAGCCAGAATGTTTCCGCTCGGAGAAAGTCAGCGTCGCCATGGAGAGGGACACAGCACGCGGGGAGGAGCGGTCTCCTGAATGCCCTCTTAGGACACATTTCCATCTGACCTTGGTCTTCCTGTGGCGTGGGTCTCTTCTGCGCAACGCAGCCGAAAACAGGAAGCTCCATGCAAACAGGATGTCTCTGCGGGTCCACCGGGCCCATCAGAACTGCAGCGACATGCACGCGAGTTCTGGTGACGCACGGAGCGGAACAGGGCCGCAACCCATCAGAACATCCCAATGGACCTCGGAGCCTAGACCAGCTGAATGGGGAGGCCTGTTAGCTCATTCCCAAAAGGTCCTCTCCCCTCCCTGTATCCCAAAATATTCATCTCGTTGCTATATATTGACCAGTCATGCTCGCTTTTCATAATGAGTGTAACAGATTTTGAGGCCTTTTTTCTAATGAACGTTGCACAGATCCCACAGACTCACTGACCTTTGTAACATGTGAACTGGCTGATACAGTGCACTCAGTGAATGGGGTCAACTATCCAAATAATTTAAATATCTGTGAATCTGCGCAACGCTGTTTTTCAAACAAACAAAAAAAAAAAACTAAATATAAGACACGAACAACAAAAAAAAACACCCTAAAACCATGCCGAAGTCTCATCTGTGACTGGGTCACATCTGGAGAGGGCAGGCAACAGGAACAGAAAGGACCCTCGAGGACCGCAGCTCCCAGGGGGCTCCCTCGCCACCTCCCCGCTCAGCTGAAACATCACTACACAACGTCAATCCTTAACGAGGGAACATCCGCTTACAGCGTGTTCGCGACCAGAGCCCACATCAAAGGGCGCCTGCATTCTGTAAATAACTTAATAAACCTTGAGGAGCCCCGATCAGGAAGGCGATGCGTTTTAACCAGGGGAAGTGGCACGGGCTTGTACGGCGGTGGAAGGGCTTCTTCATGATTTGACGACAGAAACCCAGCAGCCAATTAGAGTGCCCTGACTCCGCTTGCCTCTGACCCCCACTGGACGGGCCAGTGGTCTCCACGCTTGCCATGCCAATTCACTTACACTGCCACGGCAACCCGCAGCCTGGAGCACCAGGACATCTGCTTCATATTAATATACGGCCCCTGTCATCTGCATAATAATAGGGGCGAGGAGAAACACTTTCCAGCCTATCGCAAATTCACTTCATGTGATGAGGGGATTGGGCCTAATTGGTACAAGTGTGCCCTCAAATGAACCCCTTCTGAATCAGTCGTGTGCAGATGTGCAGTTAGTAAAACCGTATGCTAAAGAGCAGGGGCTGCTGCAGCCAATTGACAGTGTGGGAGCCACTCATGCCACTGTATGCTAATTTAAGATGAATAATTGGCCAATTTACCCATTTTACATGTTACATCTTGTCATTTACACAGATGGCTATCCACTGAAGCAATGCAGGCTGAGTACCCTGCTCAAGGATACAGCAGCAATCTCTCCCACCTGGGAATCAAACCTGCAACTAACTGGTTGCTGACCTCGTTCCTTACGTAATGCACAACCGCACACACAGACCTGCTACGCCTTCCTTCAGCTTCTCTCTGCCCACCTCAATGGCAATAAGGCACTTTCTGCCCTTAGCAACTGATCCTGGATCACAATCCAAAACTGTAAGATAAATGGCTGGGGTTAGTATTGGGGGTGGGCAAAGTGATCTCAGATCTGTTCCCCAGGGCAGACAGTACTTGTATTCCATGTATAAGGCCTCCATCATTCAGCCAAGCTTAACACGCGTGTGGTGATAACTGTGCTGTTAACTGAGATAAGGATGCATGGACCCCAGGGAGGAATTCTGCACGTTATCCACCAGGCCCTCAGGTAATGATAAACACCTGCTTGTGTGGCGTACTGTTAAACCCCACTTTGAGTTTAACTGCATCAACACTATAAGCATTACGAATCCAACAACATTCCAAGAGGCCACTGCTTCTGCTGTGTCCTGGTTCTGTGTGTGTTTTCGGAGTTTTTTTTTTTTTTAACGGGCTCTTGTTATGCGACAAGCAAAGGTGCTGGAAGGATGACAGCGGAGTATGTCCCAAATGCACTCCCAAATCACACCCTTCCCCTCTGTACTCGAGTGTGTACTTATGTGGTGTTGCATGAGGCATGGACTCTGACTGGGACACAGTCGTAGTGTCTGGCGGTGTAACCTGATATGTGGTCAGTCTGGTAGGAGAGGCTACTCACAGCCTGATAACTTTAGAAAGGTGTGACTGCTGATAGGCTGTTCTCTCTGGCAATGCCACTCAGTGATCCTGGCCCTGGCTGTAAGATCCTGGACTCCAACTAGCTTCGTACAGCTAATGGGGGGGTACCATGTGTCAGGATTAATCTGACAAGATGGCCTTACTGGGTTTGGCATCTGCGGCCTGCACATACCCAGGACACTCCTGAAAAGATAAGACACTCTGATGTAGCTCTCCACAGAAAGGCTCCTCCTCTCCATCTCCTCTTGCTCGACTTTCAGAGGAAGCCGCTGAGGGACCTTTGGGAAAGTGAATCATCCCCCAACCTCCCCACAGAAGAAACAGTTACCTTCTGTCACTTAATAGCTCCTCTTCTCAAGACCGGCTTGCAAGAAAGAGCACAAAACTGCATCGCAGGGATGATACAAAACACAGCACACCACATCTGAGCGCGGCTGCCGTGACCGCCAGGGACGCACCTGCTAAGTGCTGGGAACACACATTTCAAGCAACCTGACATTCCAGTATTCTGTGGCACTTGAGAACAAATATTTGAATAACAGAACCTTGCTGCATGAAACTCCACAACTGCAGTTCTGTCTAATGACTCACTGCTAGGAGACCTGTTCTCACTCACCCTCAGACAAATAAACAAATCATTTCAATTAATTATCTTATTTTACCCAGCCTTGAGCTGCGAATCGTGAATATGAATGAGAACAAAAGCACAGCACTGGATTTTCCTTCATTTGTAAATAATTTGACGCATCTGAAAGCTGTAATCAATTATTGACGCTACGATGGAATAATCTTGTGGTCGGGCTTCACTCTTCAGAAGCACGCGATTGGCCAGGCACGCCGGTGTTGAGAGATAGCGTGCACGCCGCTGCGGTGTGACGCCCAGCGCCTGGTCCGCTGACGGCGAGCCGGCCTGTGGCAGAGACGTGCCGATGCCGGCCAAGTCTCCCGCTTCAGAGGTGCCAACGCAGCCTGACGTCAGCCAGGCAACCGGAGGCGTCGCTGACTGGCATGCTGTCTGGAACCCCGCCGTGCGCAATCCCGCCTGAACATTTACATTTACATTTATTCATTTAGCAGACGCTTTTATCCAAAGCGACTTACATAGGTTACAGTTCTTTACAATGTTATCCATTTATACAGCTGGATATTTACTGAGGCAACTGTGGGTTAAGTACCTTGCCCAAGGGTACAGCAGCAGTGTCCCAGCGGGGATTGAACCGGCAACCTTTCGGTTACGAGTCCTGCTCCTTAACCACTATGCTACACTGCCGCCCACTGCCGCCTGAACCTGAACAGGGAGCTGCAAACGCACGCGCGGCCTTCTTTCTGATCCGAGCGAACACACTCTCCTCTTCGCTTATTCATCTGGCAGCGGCTTCTGTGTTCACATTCGCCCAAACCTGAGTGTTCTGCCCGCTGAGAGATGCCAAAGGCGCACTCTACACTGGAATGACCCTGGATTTTTGGTATCTGGCGAGCTCTCTTGGAACAGCAACATTTACACGGCCCTCAGAAACATAAAACGCTTTGTGAGCGTGTCCTCTCCATAGTTTGGAGCCGTGGGGGATGAGATGATGAGCTTTGGGTCAAGAACAAAACTCATTTCTAAGTGATGTGTACATGAAAAGGCCGATAAGGTTCACAGCATCAATTTACATCAAAGAGGATCACAGCAATACCAACACCAATTAAACAGCGTGCAGTTTTTCTTCACTTAGGTTTGAATTTCTGACTGCTAACTCTCCACAACACTCTCTATGTACCCAAAGTGTACCAGACATCAGGCACACCCCTTTTTTTGGCAGTTTAGCCCTGATATGCACTAATGTTTGCTCAGATGGAAAAAAACAGGCTATTTCCTAAACTCTTCTAAGACAACACAAGGCATCTCTACATTTTAAAAATCTCTGATGCCATGATAACCAACAAAAAAAAATAAAATCAGAGTAACACTTTTTCATCAGAGTGATATCAGAAACCACTTGTAGTTGACATCAGTAACAGCGTAGGTGATTCCCAAATCAGACGTTGCTAAGAATGACAAAAGTAGGTGCATAAATAAAAACAGCCTTCGTTGCTATGGTTCGACGGCCCGTGGGAATGGCAGACAATAACACTGCGGAGAGCGGATGGCATCCTCTGCTCTGGCTGCTCTATAAAGACGTCAGTGCGCTAAAATCAAAAAGCGAACGGACGTTACCTCATGACAAGAGGCACCACGCCCGGCGAGGCTGTGGCCGTCCAGCACAGTGCTGTGATCTGGCAGAGCTATCTCTGCTTATGCAGAGACGTCAGTTAAACAAGTTAAAGTGTCAGAATTCCTGCAGGATTAAACATCTTTCAGGTGGAGGGATTCTGTGAGAACACGACACACGGAATCCCCGGCTATACGGCCCGGTCCGCCTGGCAAGAAATATGCTCAGAATCTACGCTCAGAACGCTGTGTGTTACGACTACTGGTTCAAGGGAGCACGTCTGAATATGAATGAAACACACAGGCCTATGCCTGCACAGCAGTTCCTTGAAATGGATGCATCGAAGCGGATGAAAGGACGGGACATGTTCCCTGTCTGACCGAATCATAAATGAACGCTTTAAGTAAGAGCGTGATGCAATGCCGAAGACAGTGCTACTCACGGGCTGGCTTGCACTGACCCGCCTCAGCTCTGTGTGCGTGTGTGCGTGTGTGTGTGTGTGTGCTGTTCCCACTCGGCCAAATATGGCAGCCTGGCATTTACAGCTGCAGAAGCTTCTCTTCATCCAAGCCCGCTACAGCATTAATAGTGCACCATCACTTATCCTTAATGGCCATCGATTACAAAGGAGGCCTTTTTTTAAAGTCTTTTTGGGTCTCAGACCAACAGCCTGGCATTTTCCCTCAAGGAGCAGTCTCTCTCCACCAATCAGAGCGCAGCCATCGGATCCCTTTTACAGCCTGGTCCCTTGGGCGCACACATACTTCGTCCAATAAGATACTCATTTAGGGGGCCGTATTTCACCTGGGTTTATAGGCACATGTACAGCTGATTAATTCCAATAAAGGGAAAGCCAGCCTGTAGCAAATATAGCTTGCAGACAGATAACGAAGAGAATATGTTTTACACTGTGTTCTCGGTAGACAAACAGACTTGACATTACTGCATAATATTAGAGCTTGAAAGAACACATAAAGGTAAGACAGAGAGAGAAGGGAGGAAAAATTAGAAGAGAAGCACACGACATCAACTGCAATGTGCCGGAAGCACCTGGTTTATGTGACATCACCATCAGAAACATTCATTAAAATGTCAACACACACAGCTTTAAGATTAATGGCGACTCAGATGGTGACACTGAATGGCAAAGGCAAAATTAAACACTGGCCTCCTGCTGTCACACAAACACACCCCAACTCCATTCATTTGTGGTGCTCCTGATGCAGTGGTGAAGCAACAGCATGACAACGGTGTAACCGACATTGTGGAGTGGAAATATAATTTGCAATACAAATAAACAGGTGATTACAGCAAGCAGCCAAACCACCCCACGCCTAAAGCTGCACATGGAAGTGGTAATGCGAGGCTAGAAGGGTGTGCTTCCTGTGGATCAAGTAGAAACCACTTCCCCAACGCTCTGATGGACGACCGAAAAAGAAAAAATAGGTCCTGTCTCTTTCTGAGATCATTTCCCATCCCCATCTGGGTCATTAAAATGATATCAAAAATAAATTCTGCAGTGTGGTTAGATATGGCACTAAACGACTAAGTACGACCCACACCTCGCGTCTTGTTGGTGAAAATGTGTTAACCCTTTCAAACGTAGATCTGAGTTCTTTACAAAGCATTACACAATTAATATTATAATTATTATTCATACCACAAAAGGAAAAGCACACCCTTTCCAAATGCTAATAGCTCAGATTCTATAATGAAACACTAAGAAATGAATGAAGCAATCATTTGCTCTAAACCTGAAGACGCAGCTTCATTACAGTTGTTAAGGACCTGGAAATGACGATACAGTCAAGCCGTCGGATTTGACTATTAGTTTTACCTGGCAATCTACAGACGAAGCACAAAATAGAGAGACGTGTGGTGACCCTGGCCATTACGAAATCGATTCGTACGAAAACCCATGAGGAGAAAACTACAGTTTGCGTACCCTCGAACGCGTTACGTTCAATATGATCTGACCGTAACATCTGAAAAAGTGCTGAGTCCGCAGAAAGCAGACGCAGCCACGGTACCATCCAGTCAAAAGGGAGATTTCCAAAATCCAGTAAAACCAAGAGCATCGGAGGAGCTACCAAACCGCAGCATGCAACTCAACTGAAGTAAACTACGAGTGCACTGTTAAGGCTAAGTAACGAAACTAGAGTATTTTGGGGGAATATCACTGAAGCAGTGCTCCTATCGCATCTCCCGAACACTGCATAGCAATCATGTGTTAACGTCACCTTTAATTTCCGCACAAAAAAATAAAGACCATATTGCAGGTAGCGGGCTATTGTCACTGAAATCCATTATTATTCCAAAAATACTAGCCACCAAAGTGGACAGTTATACATTGATGTTAAAGGGACAATACAACGAATAATATTTCATGTTCCCACAAAAGACAACGGCTAGAAGTGACCAGCCAAATGAGTAACGTTAGCTAACTAACCTTACAGTAAGAACAGGCATTTCATGACGTCTGCTACTGAATGCATTTCAGTCCAATGGCTAACAAATTTCGCAAAATGTACTCGGGACAGGACGTTACCAAACATCCAACCCAAACAAAGCCTAACACAAGCTAGCCACAAACTGATCAGCTGTTAACACTAGCTAATCTAACGTTACCTGCAGCTCGCTATCTATTCGATAACAAGAACAATTGTGCAAAATATTTGCAATTCAACAGCGCAGCACATGCCTTTGTTCTTGGATTTACTAGAAAATAAGACATGTCTACTATAATTCCACAAAAATACATTTGACAGACGCCTATGAGATGGCTAGCTAGATCTACCTAGCCGGTCTGGCCGTTTTTGCACAAACCAAAGGAGGTGGCTCTCGTTTTGCCCAGGAACTCAGCGTTAGCTTGAGCAGCTCTGCTCTCTCGAAGGCCGCACGCCCCGGAAAAGAGACAACCTCAAGCTTTTCCCCAACTCAGTTTCCTTGCAACTTAGCCAAGGGTCCTTAAATGTTCGGGCTGATCACAAAACGCCCCATGTGTCGCCGCATAAACGGCCGCGATTACCGCAAACAACGTAGTCTGGCTAAGGAAACTTACTAGCTTGCCTGACTACCTATCTACCACATCCCCAAACTGGAGAAGCTATGACACCATCATTACATCTATTGTTCCCTTGCTTGTTGGCTGCAACTATATGCCGCATTCAGAAGTTTATTGCCTTTAAACTTCGTAACTAAGTTTCGAGTATCAATGCAGAGAACAGGTTAGCCAGCTGGCTAAAATGCCTTACCTGCATCCCTGGAAGGCCACCCTGTACCGGGGAGTGCGCCATGGCGTCACGCAAGTTGTCTAAAAGCAGAAATAAAACAAACTGCGACGTGAATTCCCAAGCGTGGACCCTTTACACTATAACGCTGTTTTTGAATACTCCGTCTTCTTGCTTATTGTGGGGGAAACCGTTTCCTCCTCCACGGACAGAAATACACAGTCAATTAGCCACAGATCGCAATCAGCCTGACTTTCAGAACCTCCGGCTAAGCGCTCCGTCGGAACACCGTGTTCCGAGGGTCTTTTCCTTTTGGACTGAAACCAAGTGATTCAGGTACCATTAGCTAGTTGGCTATCCCGAGAGTCGATGGGCAACTACAGAGAAATTCCAAACAAAACAGAAAAACATCTAGAAAACGTTAACATATATGCGACAGCGAAGTGCCGTTTCTCGGCATTTCAGATATTTTTACGAAGTGCACGCAGGCTTTTTTTTTTTTTTTGCTTGACTTGGGTTGAGTTGACAATGTCCCGTCTTCCGCCGATAGACTTCCCTTGCATAACACAAGCTCGGGTGCATTGGTTCCACGCCGCCCCTGCACCGGTCCGATGTGCGAGCCGAACAACCAGACCCACCAGCCGTAGTGAAAACAATACAAATGTCTTCAGCTGTGCGATAAATGTTGTGTTGTCCTCCTCACTTTGCGCTTGTGCCCTCCGCCATCTTGTCGGTGCTGTCACTGTGACATCAGGGCGGATTCGAACGACACTGCTGAAACTGCAGGGGGAGCAAGACCCCCTGCCTCCAATCAGGGTCCTACTCCCGCCCCGCTTCTGGTATCATGCAGAAACCTACACGTTACAGAGATTGGAATACATTTTACCTTATATTATATCTTTATTGTGTACGCTCTGTTCTGCGATAGGATTAAGCAGTATCCTGACCAGTAACATCGGGACGAGAGAACTTAACTGACGCATTAGGTCTTAATTGTTCAACACTTTTACCCCAAACCGATGCTTTGCAGTTACTGAGTTGATATATGACGTAGTTAATTTATTATGATGTAATTTTATAATTTGCGCAAATTCTTCAAAATAACATCAGTACTTTTGTTCATCGCGGAATATAACAGGTGTCTCGCAACAGTGATGAAATGGCTTTCACCCTGAATACTTTAGATTCATAGCCACTGTTTTCATAATCTTTAAAAAAGGCTGCAGATCCTCACAAAATACCAGTGAGTAATGTAACACAGATCAGACTTAAAAACAGTAGGCTACACTGGGATGGCAGATATAACCGAAGCAACCTGACCTCTTTCCTGTCACGTAGATGATGCATGATCAAAGGAGGACCGGTATTTCTCATAATTGTAACACCGCCACAGATTATCGGTAAATTCACATAAATTCAAATGGCGTGTACCTCTGTACATTCCCACATGTTGACGTATTTTTACGCAAATGTTCGCGTAAACGATTAAAATACAACAGCCAGGTTATCTTGTATTGCTTTCGTTAAAAAAAAAACGTGAAACCAAGTGGCTTTAACGACATTATATTTCAAATGTACGATTTTAAGAAAACCCCCTTGTTGTAGCCTACTTGTATGTTTGATGTTAATGTCATGTACATGTTCTTAAGATGACATGAAGGCAGTCATTAAATGTTTTTTGTTTTGCTTCATGTTATTTGATATATCACTTATAGTAAAGCAGATCCTGTTACAAATATAGGAAAATGACTTGTGACTAGATATATACAGCCACAATACCACAAAGAAAATGAATGAAACAATCATCTGAACAATAGATTCCTTTTAACTTTAACAATCCATCTCTACCGAATCCGTTCATAGTTGAGTCTATAGATGGCTCTTGCATCTACCAGCGCAGGATCTGCTGTTTCTGGAAGAAAATAACATTATTTCCTCCAATCTTAATATGTGTTGTGAAATATCAATTTGAGTTGTTTATATGTACTTTTAAAATTCCATATTTCAAATTCACAGAGAATTACTAACAATTTTATTTTGAAGTGAATTGATTGCCTTCTGTTATTTTACTGAGGTGTTCATATTGATATATTAATATTTTATTAATACTGAATGATTTAAAAAATCAATGATCATTAAACATTTAATAACATACAACTACATTCATTTATTAGACATCATAATGTATTTAGGGAATTGTTTCAATTGATTTATAGGGGTCCATGTGAATGTGGTGGTACCGGCCACCTGCACTGGGGCCAGTGGTATAGTATACTTGGTATGGTCAATGAAGCACACTTCAGGAATCTTGGAATTTGATATGAACTAAAAATTCCAAGAATATGCTAACATTCGCCAACTTTCCCTAACTGATGATATCTTTAGAATAGGTATGACTCGATATATAAAGAAACACAGAATAACTCTAAAATAAGTGTGGTGTATGGCATAGCTTAAGGCAGTATATAATGTTAGTTTTTTGTTGACATCACTAGCACCGTCACACTTTTTACCATTTTGCCAAAATATGATACATCCATTGTGTCATATTGTGTGGGTCATAGTTTTATGGATTAACTGACCAGTAAACAAAAACAATAAGGCACAGCCTGAATCCATTGTTTTTGTTTTTAAATTTATTTAAACTCTTATTGATTGACAGGAACATGTTTGTCACACAGTTTTACTGTTCAACATGACTGAGAGAGAAGCAGCTTCATTAAGGTGTCTCTGTGTGTTGGTGGAGCGACTGGCCCCATCATGTACAAAAGCACAATAACAATGATAAAAATACAAGTTACACATAATACTTACAAAAGCTGGAATGGACATGTATTTTACCTCTTTGGTAACCCCAATAAAATGAATGAAAAAAAATTATTGTAAAAAAAATTATTTACAATATTAAGGTAATTATCCCGCAAAGCTGGAATCTGAGATGGTATTTTTTCATGAACACCGTTCACATCTTTTAAAGATTTTAAATTTCAGTCACTGGAAACTAAAGTATAATAAAGTGTCATGCTTCTTGTTTTGTTCAGCTCTCTCCCAAAAACTGGAGCGATTCACTCTTCCCTTTCAAAAGCCACTCTTACGCAATACTACACTGCATGGTGTTTCACCAGCTCCATCGCTGTCATGGACACAACCGTCTTAATCTCAGTTTGGAAGCACCTTGGTGTCAGGGGTAGAATGATCTGATGCCGGTGAAGCATTACGTTCTATTTACTCATAACAGACTGTCCTCTTTGAGCACTGCAGGGCTGTGCCATAGCCCCAGATGCATGACACCAAACCAATTCAACCCACTGGGGCAAAAAAAAAGAAGCTTATCGAGGTGTTTAGATCTTGGTTTGCTTGATGTCTTCGTCGTGGTGCTCGATGGAGTCTTTCTTCTTCATTGGGATGCTGTCCTTCTCCTGTTTCTTTTCTTCTTCTGTTCCATCCTTGTTGAACTGGGCTTCTATCTCTGAAGGGTCCACGTAAGTGTAGAAGTAGGCCATCACAGCAAAGATTATGCACACTGCCACCAGGAGGGAGGCAAAAAGGATGTACTCTGCCCACTGTGGACACAAGCAAACATACACGCTCACATACAGAAGTGAAAAACCCACCAGATCTGTCATTCTAATGATCAACAAATGTGTCATTTGTACCAAAGATTTATGAATTGCACGCATGCACATTTGCACAGGCACACACACACACACACACACACACACACACACACATACACACACATGCATGCACATATGCACAGACACACAAGCGCACACACACAAACAAACACACACACATACACACACACCTGATCTGGGAGCTGTGCTGCCTCTGCCACAATCAGCACAATGATGTTGCCCACGGCGACAGTAAACAGCCATCCAGCCTGAAGCACTGACTTCATGTTGCTTGGAGCCTGGAGAGTGAGAGACGTTGCACATCACATGCGAGCATATGGGTCAAAATCAGCTGCATGACTTGAAGGCACCAGCTGTGAGGTTATTTTAATTAGCCTTGAGGTCTAATAACAAAGGCTTCAGATATGTAGTCATATCACCCGGCACATCAGAACCTCGGAAACATGATATAGGAGGTGAATTTTCCAACAAAAGCATTTCAGACCGCTTATGCTAAAGGCCTAGAAAGACTCCTATCCTTCCATCTATTCTGCCATAGAGACCGGGGACCCAATCTACATCACATAACATTACATGTCTACTGTCTACTTGTTTGACAAGAAGGTGCGCCCCCTACCTGTGAGTAGGAGAACTCAAGGCCGGTGACAGAGAAGACCACCTCTCCAGTGGTCATGAGGAAGTACTGTGGGATCTGCCAGGCCATGTGGAAGGTGTTGGGTTTGATGTCCATAATAGGCTCTATGGTAGATGTGCACTGGTTCAAAGATATGAGCAAAACAGAAAAAAATCAATCCCCTGTACAGGTAGTTGACTGGCCAAGGTTTTTATCTAAAAAACACAATTTTTAAACATGAAGCCAACTCACATTTTGGTCCCATTTGAATGTGCTGGGGATGAGGACAGTGAAAGAGCTACCAAATCCCAGTGTCATGGTGAATTCACACGTGTCCCCTGCATCATTCTTGATTGTGAAGGTGGTCCTGAGGAGACAGAGGGGACACCCTAAATTATCAGTATCTTTACAGAGGGACATTATCAGCCCTTAATACAGCAAATGCTACCTTTCACAGTGCTAACCATGTACAGAAAGGAAATCTCTCACATCCCTGACCAAACCTGTGCAGGTACATCGATGAAACCAGCAGAAAGGACAAAGCTGCTAGAATACAAGACTACTACTCAATAGATGAAGATTCAGCTTATTCAATGAGAATTGCAAAGACCACAACATGTTCAGATTTTTCATTCAGTCCTATAAAGTGCCAAAGGAGACAAAAGTATTGCAGAGTCTACTGTGGAATACAGGTAGTATCAAGAAGCACGTCATGTCATGAAGGCTTGAAACTGTATCTAAGAGTAAAGGCCACTCCCTGTTATTCAAATGGCTGTTTCTCAGCAGCAGGTGGTAGAATGACAGAGTGCTGTATGATAGATGTGGTATATAGATACACGGATGTACATGTACTTGTGTAAATTAGCCCTATAGTCCTGTGAAGATACTTACTTCCCCTCCGGTATCTGAGAGTAGTTTGAAGCAGTGTAGGGCCAAACCGCTCCATAGTCTGTTTTACTTGTTGACACGTTCAATACTGAATCCATACCATTCACAAATCTGGAAAAAAAGGAATAAAATAATAAGGCTTCAGCCCCCAAAAGAATAACAATATCACAGCAAATGTTCTGTAAGGACCATGACCCTGCACCTTTCCCTCCACCAAATCCTTGTTCTTTTTTTTTTATAGGGTTTTCTGCTGTATGTTAAGCTCAGTATAATGGCATGAGAGAAAGTCAATTTGTCTCCTTTTTTCCCTCTCTTTCCTCACAGTGGAGTATGGACCTAAGCAGAAATGCCCTATCCGTGAGAGCAGATCGCTACAGTATTGGGAACTTAACGTCAGTGTCTTTTCATGCCAGCTTACCTGATGGCATTATTGCCTTCCTCTGGCTTTTTAGTTATATCGTCGATCTGGAAGAGGAAAATATAAGAGTCACGCGTCAATGAGATCTTCTGGACACTGCCTTCTGGGGCCTCACATCAAAAAGGTTTCAGTCATAAAGAAAAAAACAAGAGCGTGTGCTGTCACTGGAGCTTCCTCCAGCCCGTCTGGGATCAGGTGACAGACGTTATCTGGAGAGAGTGAGGCTTTATAAGCCCCCAATTGGGTGGAGCCAACAGGGGTTGTTAACAGCTCACTGTTTGGAGCCAATTATAGTGTATTTGCTATGACAAGCATTGTGAGTGGTTCAGAGGAATCAGTGACTGAGAACACATTGCACATCTGCCTATTTCAGGGTTCACTTTTCCTGCTCTTGTCTGTAATCAGGAAGCAGGAATCGTCTTGGATAAAATAAGCCAAACACCTTTTGACTTGCCCAGGGACAGGACTGGATGAGTCTGTTAAAACAGTGCCATCTGCACAGTTTCACTGTGTGAACAGCGAGCAGTGTGATACTTACCAAATCCATTGTTTTGTTGGCAGGGTCGATCAGCAGAGTCTCCCGTGCTCCTTTCTGTAAGTAGACTGTCTCACTTATAGAGGCCACAGAGACCTTTATGCTGGCTGTGTCATACGTCGTGTAATCCACAGTGGCCTGCAGGGAGAAATGGAATAAAGTATGTTTAGAATAGCATTACAAATTTATATGAACTGTTGAAATGCAAACTCCCTCTAGTGGAGAGTCAGGGAAGGGCAAGTCCCTGGAAAGAGTTTGCATCTGATCCCTCTCATCTTGTACAAATGTGAAGATTGTGCATCTTTGCCCCTAATTGATTTTTTTTTCTACTTTGTGTATGACGTGAAAAGGAATTTTACATATTCCTTATTTGGTGGCTTTCAAGACAACAAGCTCAAAGCTGCTTGTTTAGGCCTTGAATGAGTTTATTTGTGCCTATCCCTAGATATGTGCTCTCAGAGGCCAAGTACTGTGATACCACATGCAGAGGTGTGGAAAAATGGAAGGTTGCATTTAGTGGAGGGGTACGACCCAGATGTGACTTTCACCACTACCTGCAAGAGCCAGGTGGAGGTGTGGTGCAGTGGTTAGGGGAGTGGACTGCCTATAAAAAAGGTTGCAGGACAGATTCCCAAGCGGAGCATTAAATATAGGCTTTAGTTGGATATGGCCCTCTAAGAAATAACACAACAATACAACATACAGCTTAGCAAACCAAACTTACTCCCCTTTTCAAAATGCATGTCATGTTAAAAAAATTCCAGCTTGCTTTGTCATGGTCAGTACATAAGGTGGTATTGCTATCTGCTTACCTGAAAAGCGCCAACATGCATAGTTTCGGTGCCAACAGTTATGTCCACAGGGTTGCCACCCAGGTTTAGGAATTTCACCTGACTTTGGGATTTGGATGGGAAGGTTGGCAAGGTTTTCTGTAAGAGAGCACACAGTGACAGGGTGAATTAGCACTCATGTGCTCTCTGCTCATGTACATTGGCATCGCCCTGATTCAAGAGACTGTATTCATCTGCTAACATGAAGGTCACAAACAGGCACATGCACATGTGCACAAAAGCAGACACACTATTACACACACACACACACACACACACACACATACAAGCACACGTACATAGACACATACACTCTCTCCAATGCCCCCTTCTAATGTCTACAGCAGAAATTCTATGAGATTTGGTCGGCTGTGAGCTCTGGCGTACATGTATTTATAAAAGAAATCCAGGGAACGTGTTTATCTGGCCATACCAAGCTTGTACCATACAACTGACCCCGACAGGACTGATGTATAACAACCAAAGACTTTCCCTGTGTTTTTAATCTTCTAAAAAAAGTCTCTGTTTCCTTTATGGTCAGATTAGAGCTGTGTGTGTACAGGTTGTACATGGCTGGTTCATGGGCTCTCCGGATTGGTCGACGGCCTCACTCACGTCAATCTCGATCTGCACCAGCGCTGCTGCCACGAAGGCCAGGCCCGCCAGCAGCATCCCCACGGTCATTCTCTTCAGAGGCCTGCAGAGCAGAGACAGGCGGTCAGACCTGCGATCCTTTCTAACCACGCTGCCTGGCTCCTGGGTGCGGTAGCCAGAGAGCAGCCACGGCTCTCACGACTGCAGAAACAACCAATGCTGGTGAGCCCACACCTACAGCGCATTCCACACACAATGCAATGCTGGGATCCGCCGGCGTGTTTCCATCCACCTACGTAATATGTAATTTCATCCTGAAGGGGGCGACGGTGAGCTGAATCCGAACCCACACAGGTATGCAAGTAGGCATGCATGCGTGTATTGGGACGATATAGCGTAGGCCAGTCAGAACCCAGAGAGCACGTCTTTAAACTGCAGGATAAGGAAAGTGTGGTACCAGGAACCAGCTCAGACACAGGGAGGACATGCAAACTCAGCACAGACAGAGTTGAACCCTGGCCCCTGGGGGTGTAAGGCTTCTGTGCTAACCACCAGAAATAACACGGGTCTTTATTCTCCACAGACTGACCTTTTAGTTCTGTGCGTGCGCAATTGGCTCAGAAATACTTGTGACGTTTCAGGAGGGCGAGACTCACGTGAAGTTGAGGCCGCACTTCTTGATCAGCGGGTAGACAGCGCTGTCCACGATGGGCACCAGCACCAAGATGAGGATCGGGTTCACAGTCTGCCCAAAAGAAGGAGCTTTAACACTGAAGAACTGAGCTGAGGCTCAATCACATCGGTGGGAAAGCGTCCGGAGCTTGACCTCTGTGACTCACCTGCATTTGATCCGGCTGAATGATGAGAGCTCCCTGAAAAGAAAGCACGGGACTGTAAGTGACTTTGCTCCACGGCAAACGGAGGGGGATATGAGTCACATTAAAATGTGTCCTTCCGAGGACGCTGAGACACTTACAAAGTTCCCGTCCATGGTGGTGGCCTGGAGGGTCCAGCGCGAGCCCTGCAAACGGAGTCACAGTCTGCTTAGAGAGTCCATTCCTCACACACTTCCCTCCTCTTTCCACACGGACAACATATAGCATGGTAACCACAGCTGTCAGTGCGCCCTGGCTCAGTTTTTACTTCTGAAAATGCACCTGTGTTTAAATTTGTCTGTATCGAATTAAGCTGTGCTTTTAGTTGGCCGGGTTACGGGCCTCCATTCATTTTGTCTTATCCAACAGACACTAAGAAAGAAGCCCTGTTACCTGCTGGTCGAACAGCGCCCAGAACATAGGCAGCGGGATGTAAAGGAACAGAACCTTCAGCACCATCTTGATTTGAGCGATGAGGAGTTTCTGAAGGAAGACAGGAGCAGAGAGAGAGAGAGAGTCGGGACAGAGGAAGGGTTATTTCCAGTCCTGGATTAGGCACGTCTACACTGGTGCAGTATTTAGCATGCAGTGTGTGGTGTGCAGTTCTTGGTGTACAGCGCATCATATCCAATGTGTGGTATGCGGTGTGCACAGTGAATAGTGAGTAGTTTGTAGAGTGAGGTGTGTGTTGTGCAGTGCACAGTGATTTGTATGCAGTGTGCAGTGCGTAGTGTGCAGTGTTGAGCGTGCAGTGTGTAGTGTGCGGTATAGTATGACCCGTGCGTAGTCTGAGAGTGGACATACGTCATATTTCTCGTTGGCCCAGTCCATCCAGTGCTCTCGCTTGGGATGCTGTTTGCTTCTGTGCCTGAAGCGGTTCTTCAATGCAAACTGAAGAAGAAAGGACAGGCCCAGATCAGTCAACCTCTCACAATTATTAAAGTTATCTGTTTTAGTTTAGGTGGAGAGAACAGCATTCATGTAAACTAAAACAGGCTTGTCACACATACAGCATACTGCAGTACTGTTCACAACCAGGTGCAAAAACGTTACTGTCTGATACGTGCAGAAAGAGCTGCCCAGACACAATGAGGACAATTTTTCTCAAAGTAACTATCTATACGACTGAATGACGGTACAAAGAGAATGCAAAAAACATGGTCAGTGTATTTCTGCCCTTCATAACTGATCTAAGATCAGGCTTCCCTTCCCCAGTCCTCACCTCCACAATTTAATATCAAATTTTGATGTTGATCTGGGATCAGACGCAAAGGACAGAGACCACCTAAATCAATCACAGGCTCTGAAGGCGAGTTAGGCCTGACTCACCCCAATGCACTTGCAGACTTCCAGCATGATGTTGCCTTTTGGGGCCGCCTTGGTGTACATGCTGCTCCCGACGATGAACACAACTGCAGAGGACACACAGACACGAAATCAGCGGCCTTCAGACACAGCCCACGGAGAATAAAGACAGGGGCTGGAGAACAGAGGCGCCGTGGGAAGGAGCTTACGCAGGGCGACCACCATGAGGGCGGCGGGGACGCCGAAGGCCAGCGAGTAGCACTTCTGCTGGGACCTGATGCCGCACTCCTGACCTGTGGATGGAACGGGGACACACGGGGAAGACTGTGTCACACCGTCATAGTCCCACAGACTTCTCATCATTTATACTCATTACTTGACCATTTAGCAGACGGTCGGGTCTTGTCAAAAGCAATGTGTAAGGCCATTGGCACAATGTATTAATTGAACGTCACAGGAGTAGCAAGAGCACTAAAAAACAAAACTGGCTGTAGCTTTGGAACCTAGCATGAAGCTGCAAAAGCATGGATATAAACAGCTATTGTTCCAGCATAAATTGACACACAACTAACTAACAATCACACTTAAGAGGAACACACCGACATCATACCAACACGCACATTGAGCCTAATTATAATCTACCAGAAAGACATTGCTTATTTCATATCCCATCAGTTTTCACCGAGCACAATTCTCTCTGTTTTGTCTCCCTAGTATTAGGCATTGTGCTGTTTTAGTCAGCACCATAGGAAATACCCAGGGCATAACTGGGAGGCCCCCCTCACTGGAGAGTACTGAGGCTATATTACTTGTGATGGGAGAGCGAGGCTTCTTGAACCCCGTAATGAGTGGAAGCTTCACTCTGCTGTCACTGTACCAAGGCACCTTCCCTGCCTTTTGGCAGACCCATTTGGGCTGATGTCACAGCTGTGACTCATACCTCTGAGGATTGGAGTGATGATGGTGGACAGGAGACTTCCAGCGTTGATGGACAGGTAGAAGATGGAGAAGAACGTGCTCCTCTGTTTCTCCTGCAGAAAAGTGACAGTGAGAAGGGCTGAGTGACACCCCAGTGACAACTCTCAAAGGGCCCCGATTTTGAATAATGACTGAGAAGAAGGAGAGATGTGAATACTGAACAAAACTTCTTTCCATATCACAATATCGCTGCTGACAAAAGCTCAAAAAATAAATATCGCTTTCTTGGAATTTCATTGTTATTGCTCTTGACTTTTGATATCGTTATTATCAGTATTGCAGTATGCCATAAATGCTTCTTGGGCTTGGCCTTGGAGAGAGACAATAAATGAATATCTGCTTTATTGGGTCCTGGCGTGGTCCCAGGCTATGGAGAGAATGTCTGGGTCTGAAGCTGGTTCTATCAGCAGGTGAAAAGGGGGAAGAGGCGATGGCTAGAAAATGTGGGTGTGGTGGACCTCACCTGGTGGTCCTCAAACTGGTCCCCACCGAAGGCCGCCACGCAGGGCTTGATCCCACCCGTCCCCAGGGCGATGAGCAGCAGCCCCACCATGGAGAGCACACTAGGATAGGCCGAAAATGCAACCTTTACCATTTTGAGTGGGCACCCTTCTCTGTAGCAACTGTAGCTGAGCGGGCAACCTTCTCTGTAGCAACTTACATATCATAATTTTTTTCCACAACAACCCAGGTAAAGCACTGCTGAAGGGTATAACAGTAGAAATGAACCAGCGGCCTTTAGGTCACAAACCCACTTCTTTAGCTAGGACACCACATTGCTGCCCAGCTAACACTCCCACTGACAGGCTGATGTTTCTTTTATCTCACGCCAGTGAATCTGTTCTTCACAATTAGCTTTCCAGTTTGAGTGTACATCACCTATCGACAGCTGATTCCACCATGATGGACCCTTGTATACCTCACTAAAATAATTATCAAACAGAGCTAAACCCTCTGTCTCTCATATTTGTAGATCACCAGCATCCTCCGCATCATACACTAACTCTTAGATTCCCTGAATTTTAAACATCTTTCCTCAACTTTGACTCAAAATTAAGTTACCTTCACAAACACAGTTTGATGAGTTCAGCACTCATCAAGTTGTTGTGTTTCTTTTGGAAAAAAAAATTTAAATTTTGATTGAAACCAGATGAAACCAGATGTATGTCTGTTGCCATTAGGCCAACGTCATTCACCCAATCACAGCAACCCTATTGCTATTATACCAATAAATACCATATACAACCAACACAGTAACTGTTCTTAGACTACCATTATTCAGATATAACACTCACAACTATTGAGAAGGGACACTAACTGCATACTACTGAGTAAGTGGTGCACTGGGTCTTCCCACTGGATTCATACTAATATCTACTTTGGGTTTATGCTGAAGTACTAAGATGCATATTGGCACGGGAAATTATGCTCATTTATGAAAACAGCCATCTTCGACACTAGGTGGCGCTGCAGAGAGATCAGCGGACTCACACGTGGAGGGTCATGTTGTTCGGTGTTCCGTCCCCGTCCGTGTCCGTGATGTCGTGAATAGCACTCACCGCCATCACAGCCTGCCCGATGGTGTAGACGATGGACAGGTAGACGATGGTCCTGCGAGGGGGCACGAGATCAAAGGGTTACCTAGGGGTGACGGAGGGCGGGCTATGCATTCCACGCATCGGTAGTGGTGACCATGCCTGCCCCTCGGCGCCTTCCCCCCCGTCACTCACTTGAACTTCCCCAGCCAGGAGTCGGCCACGATGGCACCCAGGATGGGCGTCAGGTAGCAGAGGGCCACAAAGGTGTGGTAGATGGAGGTGGCCATGTCATCATCCCACTTCAGGAAGTACCTGAAGTACAGGACCAGCACCGCTGTGGAGTGGAAAGAGACATTGGAGAAGCATGTGAGTCAACACTAATTGCTGATTACCCAGGGTGAACTACACAGCTGACATTTTACGACGTTATCCATTTGCACAGCTGGGTATTTACATTACATCATTGTCATTTAGCGGATGCTCTTATCCAGAGTGACTTACATAGGTTACGGTTTTTACATGTTATCCATTTATATAGCTGGATATTTACTGAGGAAATTCTTGCCCAACTATACAGCAGCAGTGCCCCAGTGGGGAATCGATCCAGCAACCTTTCGGTTACAAGCCCTGTTCCTTACTATTATGCTCCACTGCTGCCCCCAAAAATCAGTTTGGTTTCAGCACAGTGCAATGGCACAATCCTGACTTGGGAATCGAACCCGGGACTCCCAACTGCAAAGTGACACAGCTGGGTCTGTGTATCACAGCACTTGCACCGATGGCTGTTGTCGCAGTGGCCTCGGTCCTTACCTCGCATTCCATAGTAGGAGAATCTCTCGCAGAACTCATTCACCACAATGAAGAAGATGCTGAGGGGGTAGCCACAGACCTCCACCTGAGAACACAGGAGACAGAGCTCTGTGAGGAGCTGACACAGGGGTGCGCTCCTGTAAGGAGGCGTTAGGAAGCACGTCTTTTTAGATGCGTTTTAAAAAGAGCAATGACTCATTACTAGTGATGGTCAGATTAACTTCTTTCGGGTACATTGACATGACATCCTGCCATATGGCACAGCTGCTTGTGTAAACGCTTGAACAAACTCTGACAAGCTGATGGAAAATTAAGCCAAAGTGTTCTAATAACAACTGTGACAAAATTGTGTCAACAATTGAACTGAGGGCTAATCATCGAAGACCATTTATCTTGGTTCAAGTATTCCAGATGACAAGGAAAGAGATTTAGCAACATATAGTACAAGGACCTTTTTGGAACTTAGGCCTTTTTGAACAAATTACACTTGTAATCCAGGGAACTCCCAGCCTGCATGATCCAATGTCTGCAACTGAGGCTTTTAAATGAGGTGGAATTGAAGGAATTAATGTTGTATTTTTCCACACCTCTGTTGAGTTCAGATTGGGAATGACACATCAAAATTACCTTTTTCTTGGGCTTCTTCAGGTCCTGCTTCTCAGAGTCTGTTTAAAATAAAACCGAACACCAGACAAGATTGGCAACAACGTCTTATATCACAGGTCACAGAACTTCATAAGAAGAAGAAATCTCCAAAAAATGCCAATGGATAAATAAATAAAAAATAAAAAGCAGCCTAATAAAGAAACGCATAAATATCCATAAATATTGACATAAAACAATTGAGCTATAACATTGTTGAATGAGTCTGACATTTTAACAACCTATAATTAATGTATTAAGTTATTTAAAAAGAATTTTGTATTAAATAAGTTTAATACAAAAAACAGCAAATTTGAGAGACGTCTCTGAGATGCTGCTCTCCTGACCCACCTGTCATGATTGCAGTGTATGGAGATAGCTCCTGGTCCTCTCCCGTTAAAGATCCTACAGCAAAGAGACAGAATCCCTTACGCTCGGCAAACTTAAAGGCTGAGGGGGAGGGGGGCCAGGGGCCTTTTGTAACCTGCGCTGTGATTAGGGCTTGGGAGGTGGACTGCGCCCTGCATTTATGGCACCCTGCGAGAACACGAGGGGGGCAAGGAGAGACAGGGGGCGGGGGCGGGGGCGGGGGTGGCGTAGGGTGCACTCAGGTGGTTGTGGAGACGCAGGCGCAGGTGGGTGGGCCTGGGGATGGCTGTTGCCAGCGTGGCTGTGCTGTACTAGGGACAGAGCCAAGCCCGCCTCCAGGACATGAGATTGAAGAAGTCAGCTTTCTTCGATGTTGTCTTGTCATCTTTTTATGGTAAGGGAGAAATGCTGTGTTTTATCTGTGTTTGGGCCTTCTGCTGCTAGCCCTGGTGAGAGGAACGCTTCTGCATCGGCCCAAGGAGCCAAGTCATTGTTTCCTCAGAGGGCCCTGCTTGGACAAATGAACGCAGGCTTTCAAGAGAATGATGTTCCTGGAGAGTGCTGTGGTGAAATGAATAAGACCAGGCCAGTGACCTATGTGGGACTCTACCAGTTAGTCCCCCATAGGAAATATGAAAGACAGGCCATCTAACCATAGCAAAATGCACTCTAACTGCCACATGGGACTTTGTAAGCATGCATATGTAACGTAAGTATACAAAGAGCAGTCTGTCTGGGCCCCGATTGTCAGTATATGTGGACATAACCTCCTAAGAAAAATACATTCCAGGAAACAGGATGAAAAAACCCCACACACAACAGCTGCTTATGAATGCAATGATGAAAATTGCAGTGATGAAAATTCAAAATATTTCCTTTATGACAAACTGTGACATTAACTTTAAATTTGAACATTAAATACATTTAATATTCATAGGGGTTGAGGTTGTTGCAAATTTTTTCAAGGGTTTTTGATACTGATATTAATTTTGTTTACTTTGTTGTTTGCATTTTATGTGGGACCACATGCCAATGAGGAAACAAGGAAAAAAATGGGCTCTGAAAAGTAATATGAAACAATTATGTTATGTTGTTAACATACAAAAAATACAGACTCATCCAGGACATAAAACAAAGCACTTGTCCAGATTAAATTCATGATGAATATATCAGAATAACATTTTGCAAATTATGTAACTTTCAGTCTCTTTTGTAGAGCATGTGACTTTGTATTGTTTGTTTTGTTACGTCAAAATGCAAGTGCACACCAAAGTCTGACCTGTCTGTGAAGATTCCAGCCACGCGGGTCAGCCAGACTCTCAGTAAAGGTACAGTAGATAACACTCACATGTTAGAAGTACCGGATTGACCTTCTCACGTGCACACAGGCACTCCAAAATGCTTTCAGAGAATTATCTTTGTAAGAACAGCCAGGTTATCTGCAATCTAAATACATTGCTGGAGGGCAGGATTGCAATGTCCCATTTAAGATTTAAACCTGCAACCTCTGATTAAGCTTTGTTTGTGGAGCCAGTACAAAACAGGATCTAATTCACACCACAGAGTGCAAACACCCCAACAGAACTGTACAACACAGCCGATAAACGAACCACAAAAGACAAGCACACACCTGCAGTCTGAAACGAGAAAAGAGACATGAACCTGTTTCACTCACATCTGAAACATGGTGCTCGGCAATCCCCCCGCCACTTTGAACAACCTGTTTTTAACACTCTGGGTCTGGGTAGCGCTGTCACTGGATGAATCAGGATTAATCTCCCTTACTGGCGGCAGGAGAGCTTTCAAATGCGTCAGCACCTCTCTTTCAAAAAAAACACATGTGGCCTCAGCAACAAACCTCCAGCGTTGACTTTATTCAGTCACACACACACTGGCCTCTTTCTCTGGACATCAACATGGATCACAGGAGAACATGTCAAATGTAGGAGCCATTTTTAAGGAGTTCAGATAATATAATTTGAGTCATATTTAATGCTGAACTAATGTTACTTTTTGGTTAATGCTAAACTATTTTATCTACTGTCATAATCAAACAACACCCTAAATAAAAGTCTTCTGGATCATTACTAGCCATAAAAAAGGTTAATTTGGATCTGGCAATATTTCCTTATGGGGTTACTTGTGATTCATTTTGGCTTGTGACAGAAAGTCTTGTGATTAATTTATGATTAAAAAAAGTAGTAGTAGCAGTAATCCCATTTATGAGGAACTTCATGGAATTCAGTGGATTCATTAGTAAAGGACTGGACTCTGTACAGGAATTAGCCCTGATGTGCAAGTGTGGAGCATATAGGGAGTGTGTCCCATGTGAGAATGAGTGTTCATAGCATAGCGTAGGGAGAGTGTATTGTGTGTAGGGGGTGTGTATAATACATGGGGAGAGTGTATAGTGTGCACAGAGTGTGTATACCTTACATTCCATCCATTTAGCAGACACTCTTAACCAGAGTGACTTCCACCATGAAAGAACAGAAGTGTATCAATTCAGATTAAATGGGCAACAGTCTCAGGCCAGGCTAACAACATTCCCAGACCAGTGAGTGTGAGCGTAACACTATTCAAGTCGTACCGCAAGTTAACTTGTGCAACATGACTAGTCAGAAGAAGCCAAGTATACTACCATACATCAGTCATTAGATTACAGAATCCAAAACACATTGTGATACTACACGTGAAATAAAAAGTAACACAAGTGTATAGTGTATAGGGATATGTGTAGTGCGTAGAGAGTGTGTATGGTGTGTAGTGAGTGCATATAGTGCATAAGGACTGTGTACAGTGTATACAATATATAAGGAGTGTGTATAGTGTATAGGGTTTGATGCATTTGTAATATGCTTAAAACAAAAGCGAAAGCTGTCCAAGATATAGTACACTGAATAGCAGTGGCTTTTAAAGTAGTTTAAAACAACAGGGGCATAGAGAAGAACAGACATAATAATCGCTAATTTCTGTGTGGTTTCCTCACCTCTGCTTCATGTTACATTGACCAGTGTGCAGGCATACCCTTCTGAATGTTTTCATTTGAACATTCAGGCTTTTGCATTAGTAGCAAATCATTTGAGAGCTGCTTACAGCAGAGGTGTGCTCTCACACTGAATATGCAGTTATCTTTACGAGTAAAGAACACGTAGACAGTCATGTTACGGCTGGCGCAAAGTCCAGTGGCCATGACATGAAGCAGGCAAAGAGCAAACCCTGGAGAGAAACACAGTGGGCTCACCTCGGACCCAGGCCAGCCTTTTGTGCCAGCGGTGGGACACCATGATGCAGAACCTGCTGTTACACATCGTGCCGGATCCTAGCGGCCTCCTCCTCCCAGCCCAAAGATGTGCATTCGTTTCGCCCCTGTGCTGAACCGTGGAGCGTCCTGTCCCAGTCCCAAGGCAGAAACGCAACGCGAAGCAGCTACCTCTCAAGCCGGAGCGCCGTCAAAACAGTGGAAACTGGAACTGGTTCTACCAGGTTAGCCAGTGTGGAGCATGTCTGACTAGTGATAAAGAATTCAAGATGGCTTCCTTTACACAAAGAGGTCTCCTTGCGCAGAAAGGTGGCGATGTACAGACATAAACACAAATGGCCTTTTCATCCCTTGCTGGCCTCTACCAAGAATAACACTGTGACTGCAGCAGCACATGCCTTAGCAAAGACTCTCAGTCTTTCATTCCCAAGCCCTCACACAAAGAAATCAACATGCAGGTTTGGCAGTTTTTCAGAACTGAGGTTGAATTCTGACTATCCACATACTGAATTTCAGGGCAATACACCTGCAACATCAACAAAATCAGTTATCATTCCAGAAATACTGTACAACAGTGATGTTTAATTGATGATTAACGACCAAATAATGGAAACCGCCCTTTTCTCATGAGAGAGGAGCAAAACATGATCAAATGCTGTTTTTGTTTGATACAATTCAGAAATAAATTAATAAAGGAAAATGAAAACCCGAATGACCACAAAGACAACAACAGACAGAGGAGAAATGTGTCGAGATATTAGTGACCTTTAATTAAAAGAGAAGCATAAGGGCTCATTTTACATTTAAATACAGCAGAACAGTGACTTTCTGTTAAATAAAAAATAAAAACCCCTTTACTTCCCAAATATAAAATGATTTCATAAACAATAAAAATGAACATTAAAATGGCGAAAGCATCGTGGTACAAACGAACGCCTTTTTCGCAGCGTGGGCCGTCTCTGGGTCCACATCATCTTTACAGTGTATGAACCAAACACAACACCTCGCCCAAAAGACTCATATTGCACTCCTTTTTGTCTGTACAGGAACAACCAGTAGGGAATACAGTCGCTCTATGGCCTTGAACAGTTTTCCGTGGAAAGTCCTCAGCCCTCTGATGGTAATGGGTTGGAAATCTGAGGGCTAACGCTTTCATGGGAAAATCTTTTTAAAATAAGATGCATTTGTGTAGAAATATAATGTCTTCATTTACAGAGAGATTAGCGCAAATGTGCGGTATGCATACAACAAACAATATACATTGACGCACCTCGGTTTCCATCCAGAGGAGACATTTATCATACACTGGAATACTGTACATACAAAATTACTGACAAGAGTTCAGAACCTGTAAATAATAATAAGAAGAAAGAAAGAAGGGAGAGAAACTGTCAGATACACCCAGAGGGACAGTTACATGCATAAAGTGTTCTTCTTGCTTAGGAATCCCTGTTGGGAAGTCTCCACAGGAAATGCTACTGAAGAAGCCCATACAGACACGGGAGGCTGAAAGGACCGCACCTCGAAACGTCTGCTCCCCTATATCTCCTCACATCCTCCCCCTGTTCTCCATTTCTTTAGCTCCCGTTGCACCCCTGTCCTCTCATTTCCTCTCTTCCTGGCCGAACACAACTGCCCCCATCCAGCACAGAGACAGAGAGCTGGTGTCCTGCTTCATAAAACAGACGAGAAAGAGGGTCCTACAGAAGAGGGCGGGATGTTCGGGGGGAGGACGAGGGCATGTCAGTTCACGGACAAGCCGACAGACCGCCGCTCTCTCAGAGCGCACAGAGGCCGGAGGTCAAAGGTCAGAGTTCAGAGTTCGCCTCACGCCACGGAGGTGGAGCCGGAGATGCCCTGGATGGAGGCCCCCGTGGGCGTGCCGCTGATGGCGTTGAAGATGTGCAAAGAGTCCGGCAGGACGCTCTTCATGCCGTCCTCCACCGTGTGGATCTGGGGAGGGGAGAGCGGGAAATGAGACGACACGAGAGACGCAGGACGTCGGAAAGGCTGCGTTTATTTAAAAAAATGACCGGAAAATCCAAAACAAAAGCACGTTACCATCCAATCTGCCCATGTTGGCGCAAAGAAAATAAGAAGGAAAAAAAAAAGTTATTGTCATAAAGCCAAGCAGATCGCTCAATGTGAGCTTGCAACTAACAACGCACTATTGGACTGTGTACATCATGTCATCACATACGTGTGGTCTAATTTAACTGCAACTCTGTGATATTATTAATAGTCCAGACAGTTTCCTAAATGTGATAGACCCTGAAAACGAGCTGCTGGGATAGATGGAGGGCGACTCAGCCCTACCGGCTCGTGCATGATGGTGGACAGCTCCCTGGCCAGGTCCCTGTAGTTCGCCTTCATCTCATCATGGTACTCCTGCTGGTCCTCTTTAATCAGGCGCTCGTTGATGCCCAGGCCCTGGCCACAGGCGTCCACGAATTGCCTGTGTAAAAATGAAGTCCAGCACATCTCAGCAATGCTAAAGACAGCCATGTAGAGCAGTGGTGAGGGAACGGGCCATGTGATTCTTGTTGTAGCCTGGAGTCAGGTCTTCAACTACAATTGCTTCAGTTAAATTTATTAGATATTTAAAGGAATTATATGTAACATGTGAGCCATGTAAATTATCCTGAATGACGGCATTGACAAAGCTCAAAGCTAATAAATAATCTAAATGAATAATAATGATTTTTGTCCAGGGACCTTGGGCTTACCTGAAAACTTCTTTCAGCTGTTTGACCTTGTTATCAGGGTACTTCTTGGTGTTACAGTCATCCAGGAAAGCCCTGGCATATGCGAGCGGACCAGCATTTACCTGAAGGAAAGGGAAGGAGAAGGAGAGGCAAAGGGCCAATGACTTCACTTCCTTGTTTCAGTCACAAAGTAGACGGACAGCATCAAATTTACTACTTGGGTGGGATATGAGATATAACGCACCATTGCCTTCTCTTGAGGGTGATGCACACTCAGATTAATATGGGGGTCATGATGTGTGCGTGCATGCATTTGTGTGTATATGTAATGTCCATTCACCTCTTTGCAGATGTGTGAGTGTGTGTGTACGTATGAAAATGTGTATTTAAGTGTATGTAGATGTGTGACTCTAGGTAGATGTATATTTAAGTGTATGGAGATGTGTGAAGATGTACATGAGTATTTAAGTGGGTGTACATGTGTGCATATGTGTGCGTGTGTAGATGTGTATTTAAGTATACATACTTTAAGTATACATGAGTCTGCGTGCGTTTGTCTGTGTATGTAGATGTGTGTGTGTGTGTGTGTGTGTGTGTGTGTGTGTGTGTAGGACAGCCACCTGCACGCTGATGCTGCCCTGCAGTTTGAGCTGCAGCCGGATCATGTCCACGTCGGTGCTGGAACACAGTTGCCGCAGCTCCGCCACCTTCTTGCTCATCTCGTCGATGGCCACCTCGATGGGGTTCAGGTCCGAGTGGTGCTGGTACATCACCGCGATGCGCTTCTTCACGTAGGGGAAACAGTGCGTGGCTGGACAAGCACGGAGAGACACGACATGACATGACATTACATCACGTTGTTGTCATTAAGCAGATGCTCTGGAAACACTTACATATGTTACAGTTTTTACATGGTATCCATTTATACAGCTGGATATTTACTGAGGCGATTCTGGGTTAAGTACCTTGCCCAAGGGTACAGCAGCAGTGCCCCAGTGGGGAAATGAACCCGCAAACTTGGTTACAAGTCCTGCTCCTTACCACTATACTACACTGCCACCCCCAAGAGGAGTCTGCCATGAACCCTCAATACATCCTTACAAAGGGCTGTTTCATATTAGAAATTATTATTATTATAAACGTCCATAACACAGACAGAGAAAGTGTGGGGTTTGTCAGCGTTTGGGAAAAAGGTGAAAAAGCAGTTTATTGGGAACTGCCCCCTCAGCCTCCACTGTCGGTGAAAGTGCTATCAGGTAATAAAGATAACAGCCGCACTTTGGGATTTATCAGATCATATAACAATAAAACGCAGTCCAGCAGGACTGGGCAGGACAGTTAATTAAAAGCTGACAAGGTAAAAAACGAATCTGTGGAATATCGTATTGACCCAGGCACCTTCCAGGGGGTAGTGCTACCATTAAACGAACAGGGTTCATTATCCAGGAAATCAGACGGGCTCCCATTACCATCATTCATCCGTCATTTCCCCTGTGAGGATGGCTTGTGTTGAAACACAGGTTTGACTGGCAGGTCATGAAGCATTATGGGGTTATATGGATGGGCTGAGGGTCATGAGGTGAGATTCTGTAGATGGGTGGGGCTATCATTGTCTTTCTTTGTCATTTAGTGGACGCTGTTATCCAGAGTAATTGACGATTTTATCCATTTAGACAGCTGGATATTCACTGAGGCTAATGTGAGTTAAGTACCTTGCCCAAAGGTAGAACAGAAATGCCCTAGCGAGGAATCAAACCAACAACCTTCCAGCTACAAGCCCTGCTCCTTACCTTATGCCACACTGCTGTCCTAACTATGTGTTATCAGTGACTGCCCGATTTGAACCAATCATGATGCTGCTTGAATGGAGGAAAAAGTCCTGATTGGCTCATATGAGTGACTGTTTGCTGGACGCCGTGCGGTTATCCCACCCCGTCCGCGGGGACACCTACTGGTCAGTATGGTCCTGCGCTTGCACTGCTCCTCCACGCCACCCTGCTTCTTGCCCGAGACGGTGAAGGGCATCTCGAACACGAAGCGCCGGATGTTGTGGCTCCTCTCGAAGTCCGTCTTCCTGTCGGCCAGCTCCTTCTCCTCCAGGTAGGGCGTGACGTGGGTCACCTGGATGTAGGCGTACTTGGAGTCCAGATCTTTGGGATTCACCTGCGCAGAATTTTCCTTTGTTTGTCTGTTTGTTTCTGCACTCAATATGTGACCACAACTCGAAAAGGCTCGAACAAAGGCGACCTCGCTCCACACACACACAAACACGCACTGTCTCTCTTACAAACACGTGCATGCGCACACACACACACACACACGCAGTCTCTCTTACAAACACACACACACACACACACACACACACACAGTCTCTCTTACAAACACACACACACACACACACACACTAACACACACTGTCTCTTACAAACACACACACACACACACTGTCTCTCTTACAAACACACACACACACACACACACACACACACACACACACACACACACACACACGCACACACACACACACACACACACACACTGTCTCTCTTACAAACACACACACACTGTCTCTCTTACAAACACACACTGTTTCTCTTACAAACATACACACACACAAACACACACAGTCTCTCTTACAAACACACACACACACACGAACACACACTGTCTCTCTTACAAACACACACACACACACACACACACTCACACACACACACTGTCTCTCTTACAAACACACACACACACTGTCTCTCTTACAAACACACACTGTTTCTCTTACAAACACACACACACACACACACACACACACACACACACACACACACACACACACACACACACACACACACACACACACACACACACAGGGATGACGAGTATCATCAGTATGCATCAGTCCTTCCTTACTATGCAGCAATATTCGACATATTCATAAGTACAGTGCGATTATTCAAAACAAAACCCAGCATGCTGTTCACTTAGTGATATTGGATAATTAAGTGCAGAGGAAAGGAAACATTCCTCTTTCAGGATAATATTAAATGTATAAAGGTTATCAGTGGGAGAAGTATCATTCATGGTTTATAAGAGCACACCCTTAGGGCATTCTCATGAGACACACTGGCGCGTCACTCACAGATAGCACTGTCACAGATAAGGATAAGAGCATATTATTGTCAGTGGGCTTCCCTGGTCTGCATGCTTCATAAAAACATTTTAACAGGAACAACCCCACTACAACTCAAAACTGATTGGCTGTGGTTAATTAGCAGGGAAACAACAAAAAACACACACAAATATACTGTGAAGTACATCTACTTAGACAATCCAATCCAACCCTTACACAATTGTATCACCAGTCACTCAATCACACTGTGGCCTTAGAGATCATAGAGGCACCTATTAAATAATAAATGTCTTCAAACTACTTAATATACTGCAGAAAGTACAGCCATAATTCTAGGGCGGGCTTACGGCTCTGATTAAACTCCATCTTTAGGCTTCAGGGAAGTCACTATAGATTATATAAACACACAGAGACCTGACAGAGAAGACCAAAGTTGGCTGTAACCAGTGGATATCAGGTTCAGTTCCATGGTGGGACACTGGTAGAGATAAGGTGCTGAAACCTAAAACTGGACAGCCATCCAGCTTGGTACATGGATGACATATAACATCAACATAAAAATATAAACTATTTAGGTTGGAGGTATGATATCTGCCCATTAAAGTACACTGCTGGGCTGGTACACTCAGTGTTGGTCAGGCACTGAGACAGCTCTTACCTTTCCAGAATCCTGGATCATCTTCACATTCTCTGGGCCAAACTTGTCAGAGTAGAGTTTAAGCAGTCTCTGGGAGATCTCCGAGAGGGGGGTGAATTTGGGCTCTTTGTAGATGTACTCTTTGCCGTCCTCGTCCTCAAAAAAACCCTGAGAGGAAGGACAAAAACACAGACTTTGGTCTATGTGCTTTAACTGAAAACCGTCTGAGGTAAGAGTTAGGTGTACATAAAGCAGCACATGAAGGGATGTCTAAAGTGAGTAAAACAACTGTGGAAATAAACTGAGGGGAACGAAAAGACACTCATTAAACCACACGTGTTCAGAGACTCAAGTCACTCTCATGCCCTATACAACAACCCAGTAACAGAGAGAGAGAGAGAGAGAGAGAGAAAGAGAGAGAGAGAGTGTAATCAGGTGTGCGTGTGCTTATGACAGTGTGTGAAAGTGTGTGTGTTTTTATGAGTGAGTGTGTCTGAGAGAGTGAGAGACTGAGTGATATCACAATGATGAAGACCTTAAGAATGTGGCTAAATCTGTGAAGCACACCCCTGAAATCCATGGAGCCATAATTGGAGTGAGGTTTTTGGTGACCTCACACTCACACACACACACACACACACACACAGGAACACTTAGCTACAAGGAGGAAATGGCGATTTACATCATTACATCAATTTAACTGGGAAAACAGCATATTAACCTTCAACAGTTTCCATATGAGCCATAACTGTACAAAGTGGTTGCCATTTCATAAAACATTTACACTGAAGTAGATCAGCAAATGCTACTTTGCAATGTTTGAAGGCAAAGGGGCTGAACAGACAGCATGCAACCCTTTATACAGCAAAGGGGAATATGTCTAAGATGAGGAAGATGGTCAGAGGGCAGATCATAGCCATGATCCCAAGGACAGGAGTTTTAGTTCACTCCAATTCAAGCATGTTAGCATCAGCACACGAAGGAACACACCAATGCCCTTTCCACAGCTTAACCCTGTTTATCAAACTCGGAGAATGACTAACTAGAGTGAGCATTGTTTTATGTGTGAACATAAAGGTGCACTCTGAACACTGAAAGTAATGAGAGCGATGACAGCGAGGCTTCACGAACCCTGGAATGTGTGGAGCTACAGTGTGGTGGGTTGTGAATCACCGACTGGTACAAACCAATCAAACATCCTTGGATTCCATAGCGGCACACTATGATTGGCTCCCAATCAGTGAGTCACAGATAAGACTCGATGGCTCCACCCCTTTCAGGGTTCATCAAAACCTCACTCTCCAATTATGACCTTCTAAGTTAATCTTTGAGACAAGGTGGCTACTGGAAGCCTTGACAACACAGAGGCAACACTGCAATGCTGAAATGGATGATCTGGGTGGGGGTAATGACGCAGGGACATACAGTGGGACTCTGGCTACACTCACAAGGGGAACATCAGGAAGCCACAAAGCTCTTAATGCAGTGCATCTACTGCATCATTTGCTTTTATCATGTTTATTTACCTCCACATCCCTCTCACTCTCAGTAAACTGGTACTGCTACAAGGTCATAAAACAATAAAAAACAAAATGAAATTAAAGTTATTCCAAAAATCCACCCAGAGAACACACCTAGAAGCAGAAAAGTCACTTTTAGACTGAGGTACTATAGTTTAAAATGGATTCCTGAATGAATGCTCTGAAAAACCATCCTGAGGAAGGTGTCTAAATGGATGCACCAAACATTACTGGTCGGCACTGTAACAGTAGGGGCCCTCAAATTGTTGGATACTCGGAATGTCCCATCAAAAACTTTTCCTCAGTTTAAATTGTCTTTCAACACAGAGCTCACAAACATTTACAAGTACACATTAGACAGAAGTGTTAAATGGTAACAGCAAGATATCCATATACCATTTAACAGAAATCAGCAGGAGTCAACCATAGGTTTCAGAGACAACATTCTGCACATCTTTTAGATACTTCAAACAGAACACGCACAGAAGAAGCTAAAGGCGACAGAAGCTTAAAAAATCAATTCAAGTGCAAATGAGAGATGAAGCAAACTGATGAGGCTTTAACAGTGATAGCAAACCAGACTCAGAGGCCGTTTTTCCTTCCAGCTACATGCATTACTCTCGTAAAGCAATGAGATGCAACTCCGTGCCTGCGGAAAACGTGAAGCAGAGCACTATGGCCGGAAACGTGTTAATGGTGAATTAGAAGCCGAGAAGCACATCACACTCAAAGCGTTAGTCTGCTGAGAAGAGCTAGCAGAGCCTACTGCCCGACTTACCGCTGCCTTTGAGGAGGACAAAAAAGCAGAAAGACTTGATTAAAATAGATAATAAAACAGAGGTGGGTGATAGGGCTCATGCTTTTAAGAGTAGCACTGATTACTGCATTCATGCTCACTGAGGCCCTTGAATATGCAAAATCATAAGCAAAATCAGTCACTGGCAGCCGTGTCTCCCCAATAGGAGATGTTCTCTCAGCCAGGGTTTTGGTGGCACTTGTCAAAACCAAAATGTAAAGAGGTTAACTGCCTGAGGAAAAAAGACTATAAACAACTTAAAAACAACTCTCTACATTACAGTTAGCATCAGCATTGAAGACTGAATATTACTGAAATCACATTTAGGTGAAAGAGAGGTAAAAGGTCATGATTTTCTGCCCGAACAACATCAAGACTAGCCTCTGGTTCTGAACTCTGTCTGATAGGATTGCTGTTCGTTAGCTATGGCCCGTTCGGGCCACCATAGCCTCACCTGGCCGAAGAACGCCACTCTGAAGTACGTGCCCAGGAGCCTCTTGCCTGTGTGCATGACCTCCGTCACTTTGCTGTAGGCGCGGTGAAGCGTGTCGTAGAGGTGGGCCAGTTTCTGCAGAACAAACAACACCAACCATCATGTGGCTGGAGCTACAGCAAGGGTGAGCACTCTGACATTGATGGGACGTGCTCAGGTCTTCCGAGTGTCCCTGTCTCCTGGTTGACTCATTTGGTGACAATGCGCATGTCCCCTTCTTCAATAAAGGGTGTCTTTTCATAGTTCTACATGTCCGGAAGGAGCCAGCCAAAATTGTCTTTTGTACACTATTACTGCATTGCATGGTAGTTAATTGCTTAGATCCTGTGGTTTTATTCATGAGGCTGGCCTGTCATGTGTGAATGTTGCCAGGTGAAGTACCTCGAAATCCCGGCGTTTCTCGTAAATGGGGATGATGAGTTTGTAGATGTCCGATATGAGCTCGTAGCGCTCCGCCTTCCACAGTCCGTCTGCACACTCCTCCAGCAGCTCCATGAGCACATCCTGCCAAGACAACCAGGGCTTATCCACAGTGGCCACAGGTAGGCGCTTTGAGAACGTGTGTAACCAAACAGCACACTGGAATTCATAGGCAAAAATGACCTATCCCCTTAGAGGTCTTACTGGTCAACTTAGACATCTATTCAATCAACCTGATATGTCTTCAGTTTTGAGAAATAAATTTTTGGCAGAACTAATTGCACCGTGTAAAACCAGTAAAAAGAATATTTTCCCAAATGAATTCATTTAAATTAATTTATTTTAAGTTCAATGTGTAATGACAAAGAGCACTGCAGAGGCGTCTTATTCCCAGCTAGGGAATGACAACTTTTTCTACATGATTACCATTGAATATGGCATTAAAATTTGATTAGGGGAGCTTAGAATATGATTAGAATTTGTTCCAGAGTAGAGTAGTTACAATGTTATCATAATGGTGATTAGAATGGGTTTAGAATGGAGAGGTGATGATGTCACACTAGAATATTAGTGATGTCACAGCCAGAAAGGTGACATCACAGTATATAATGATGATGTCACAATTAGAATGGTGATGATACAATAGTAAGAAAAACAGCAGAAGAAATATGACAAAGTACAATCCCAGTAATCATCAAAAGATCATCACTGCTTGAACACCTATTGCCCTTAAACAGAAGATGTCCATAACAACATTTATCGCATACCTATGATAAGTTTATGATAGTTATGATAGTTACCCTAAATGTAAAACAAAATTTTGTTTTTCTTCTTTCTTGCTCATGACTTGCATTGGAAATTGGCAGTTTATTCTAGTACTGTAACTCTTATGGAGGAGGTGCAAATTTCTCTCTCTGTGCTTAATGTCAGGTGATGGGGAAGTCTGATCCATCGTCACTGACTGTTGCTTCATTTCATACACATAAATGGATAAGTAAAAGCAAATTACCCTGACTGTATTTACACAAGAGGATAATTATAGGTTCTTGTTGCAGAGAACGCAGAGTCTGCTTTTGAGGACCAGATGGAGAGGAAATGGACTTTTCACTTGTCTGGAAACAGAGAATTTCCCATGAAGATAAACACGGGATGGTAGCTTAAAATGGTATTTACAGTGTACAGCTTCCAGAACAAACAACATCAGCTCTGCGGCTGCTCTCTGGGGCTGTGACCAAGACACATTTGTCTTGATAGTTTGGCACGTAGCTCATCTCCTGATAAGGACATTGTAATGCAGCTACTTGGTTATCTGTAAGAAAAGTGCAAACTCGGCCTTCCTGCACCGGGGACTGTCGGTACACACGAGGCAGAATGTGAACAGCAATTGATACTCCTTACAGAGAGATAAGCCAGCTCTGGGAACATGTTTACAGCCACACAGCCATAACCCTAAGAGCCAAGGTGGCAATTTTAATACAAGGTAGCGCCACAGTTATATGGCCGCTTTTATTGTGAAATTTACTGGCAGGCTGTAAAATATGCAGGGCTTGCCAAGACTAACTTGCTGCAGTGTCCAGTTAATTTTACTTCATTTTTACAGGCAATGAGAAAACAAAATTTAGCATTAATAAGAACATGCACGAAGCAGTGAATTCAGTGTTTGTTAATGTATGGATTCTGTGAGACTGGCGGCTGTGCAGAGGTCCTGGACACCTCCGTTCCTTTCCGGCCCAGAGGAAGGGCAGAGGTGACTCGCAGGTCGAGGCGGGTCAGCGCCCTCACAGCGGAGAGGACTGAGAGCCGCAAAGCTTCAGCCCTCCTGTCCTCCTGTCCCTCACCTCGTTGAAGTGGACGTCCTGCATCCCCACGTCCTCCATCATGGACGCCTCCTCGTCGATGTTGGGCGTGATCACGCGGAACGCCGAGCAGCCCTGCTTGAACATGCCTGTGACACAGGGACGGCGATGACACAACCACACAACTACCAGGGATCCACATAACATCTCCTTCTTATTAACTATCACCAGCACTGCCATCTAAATTTATTATTAACACCACACTGTTCAGACTGGATGTGTGCTGAAAAACAAACACCTCCAAGGAGAGGTGTGCGGTGTTCAAACACAGCATCATCTTTAAGGCACTGGAAGGTAGAGGTCAGAGGTGAACACCTCAGACCTGTAAGACAGAATCTTATTGTGACGTTTTCGCTTCATTGCTCAATGGCTCTTGGCAATAAAAATACTGCACATGAGAAGGATGCATGCGTTGCATAAAACTTGTGATTTACATCTAATGACTACAGAGATTAACACTGATATCTGCAAGAGCCTCGCAGAAGGCTTATCAGAGGAATGTGTACTTTTGAACGTCAGCTAATACACACAACAAAAGTCTGTTAAAGTACCAACATGTATGAACACAGCTAGTCATACACCAGTCTTTCCCTCTAATGCTACCTGGGCAAAACACAATTTTACCTTCATTTTTTTGGTGACAAAACTTGTAAGGATTATCCAGCAAAAAAAGCCATGAGACAATCATGAGATTAAATCTCTTGGGCCATGCCTCATGCTCTCATGCTCTGATGTGATGAATGAGCATTTTTCTTATTTACACCCAGTGCGAAAGTATCATTTATGTGACACAAAGCTGATACTGACCAGGAGAACCCAATGTGTATGGCCTAAATGCCCCTCCCACCTGTTCCAAAATCACAGCCCCTCAGGCACTGCATATATTGAGATCTCTGGCGTACGGCCCATGGTATAAAAGTTTACTCACACTAAATTTGAAAATCCTACATTTGAAAATTCTAAATTTGGCCAGATTCCCAATTTGACATGATTCTGACACATTCACATTCTACATAGATAGTGGTTCGAAGGGACAGAGAACATTAATAACTGATCAACTGACAAAGAAAATATCAACAACTAATTTGTATTTGAATTACCATGGTTTTAAGGAAAAAAAACTATAAACTGCTCTCTGTGAGGACAACAGAAAACTGATAATTTTCTACACAAGGGACATGTTATCTAAGCAAAGGTGCAGAGGTGTGTGGTGTCACCCAGTGGAGATGAGATGCACTGCAATTCCAGCGTCCCGAGCTGAAGACATACCTTTCCTTCTCAGGTATTCTGCCACCAGAGCTGCTACGTGCACATAGCACATCGCCGCCTGCAGACGACATGGAGAGGTTCAGGGCAACTGCTCAGAATGAATGAACACGGGACAGCTAAACTGGCAAAACACGCTTGTGTTAAGACTGCAGAGTATCCCTGTACTTTGTTTATATGCCAATATAATGAAGGCCTTTGCACAATCACATTAACTGCCGACTTCATCACAAGTGCCTTGAATTCAAGAGATGCAAGTCATGTTTTTTACATAACACAACACACTACTGGGACCAAATAGGGAACATTTCAGTTTTACACAGATATCTCACATTGGCTTTCTACTTCTGCCCTCATACACGTTCAGGTATTACTTTGCCCCTCCTATCTCACTGCCCCTCCCCCTATCCCACCCCCTACCCCACCCCCTGTCCCACCCTGACCTCAGACAGGTCCCTGTTTTTCACGTGGATGCGGGCCATGCTGTCCAGCCAGGTCTTGCGCAGCTCTGGGGTGCTGGCGTAGGACTTGGCCAGGCTGTACTGCAGGTCCACCAGCATCTCGGGGTCTCTCTCGTGCTCCTTCATCTGCGCCGTGGCCATCAGCACCGTGCGGATCCGCTTGGTCAGGTCCTTCACGTCCGACGGGAACGCCGTGTTCTGCGGGCGGGGCGGAACGGACATATGGCGTGACTGCTGCCACCCGCCGACGCGAAGCACCTGCTTCGTCGAGCGCGCCAAAACCCGTACAGCACCCACCTACTGAGCCTATACATTCTTTCTAAAAAAAACTGTAAAATATTTGCCAGAACGATGTTTAATCAACTGAAGGCCTCGTCTATGCTAGGGACACAAGAATAAAATGTGGAATTTTTTTCCACTGTTGTGTTGCTGCCTGTTGTGTGCCACTTAGGACCCAGTAGTAGGGTCCTTATTTATCAATTGGGTTTCACTGTGTGAGTGATAACCTGTGCTTCACATGCTGGGGATCTCTGTAGGCACAAGATGGCGCCCTCTGCAACATACTGTGCATGTATATTTTGGACTTGAGTACTGTAGGAGCTGCCCTGCGGTTAGCCCACTCACCTTGATGGTCTTGTCGCTGTTGGCGCAGTTATTGATGATGGACAGAGACTGCTGGAAGCGGGTTCCTCCGATCCCAATGACATCTGCGATCAGCTGGCTGACTGCGATCACCACCTGCGCAGAGAGGGGCAGACACTCCTTCAACCAATCAGTAAGCATCTATTCTAAGTAATGGCAGCTTTCATCACTGCAGGCAGTCCGTGAAGCTGCAGCTCTAAACCAGAGCTCTTCAACATTGTTATGGTGGCAAATAACAATGGATAAAAAAGGTGCTGGCAGGCTCAGCTAATTGCACTTGCTAATTATCATTCAATGTATGAATAAGTATTTAAGTAGTAAACACACTGACCTAGGCACAGCGGCTAGTTGTCACATTCTGAATATAGCATTGCCTTTTAATTGTTCTAATTAATCTCATGTGAGGCAAATGATCAATTTGGAAAAGCTGAGTACTATTTAAACAAATAGCACAATACTGGAAAAAAAAACAAATATTTCAGGTCAACAATCAACAACAATTATGAATGTAAACATACAGGGAACACAGCACTTTTACACAACAAGGCAAGCAGTGATTACAGTGGCTTACAGTGGCAGTGTCCCGGACACATAGAATACCATCATACTGGATTTCCAAGCAGTCACAATTTTTGATATATGGTAATAATAGGAGTTGTTTGTTTCTCAATGATCAAAGGGCCAATAGGAAGCCCACTGTGGGCCGCACTTGGCCCCCGGGCTGCTAGCCAAACAGCCCTGCTGTAAACTGATATGTCACACAGCTGAGAGAGCGCGCCGGTGACCTGCAGGTGCGTGCGGACGAAGGACTTGCGGCCGGTGTAGTCGAAGTTGCTCTTCATGAGGAAGTAGAGCAGGTGGGCGGCGTCGCTGCGGATGGAGCTCAGCTTGGAGTTGCAGCACTTCAGGATCTCGTAGCAGAAGGAGGCGCACATGTCGGCGCGCCCCTCGAAAAATGTGCAGGGGAACTGAGAGAGAGGGCAGGGAGGGAGAGAGAGGCAGAGATTTAGTAACAATTTGGTTATGTCTGTTATTATTGCAGTTACAGAAGTTCAGGATAAGATTTCTTGTCCTATTTTTTTATTGATTGTTCTTCATGCTTTGACAATATGTACTGTGTACAGTACCAGTCAAAAGTCTGGACACGCCTACTCATAGAAGGGGTTTTCTTCATTTTTACTATTTCCACATTTTAAAATAACAGCAAAGACATCGAAACTATGAAATAACATAAATGGAATTATGCATTTATCAAAAAAAGTGTTAACTATCCCCATCACCTGACATTAAACTATATCATATTTTAGATCCTTCAAAGGAGCCAAAAAATATTTTTTTTAATTAATTTTTTTTGAAAGAAGTTCATAAATTGGCATCAACTTCACTACGTATATTTGTCTAAGAAATACATTTCAATCATTTAAGCATACGTCTCATCATGCATGCATTTGAATGCAGGTGTGTCCAACCTTTTGATTGGTATTGTATGTCTTGCCAGTAAGAAGGCTTAAGCTCAACTGAGAAAGGGAGAGAGGTAATGTGATGGGATCATGAGAGACATGTTAAATGAATAAAAGCATCTCTGAAGACACACTCATTTGCTGGAATGCGAAGGGGCTCCTGCTCACCTTGTAAATGAAGGTGCGCAGGGAGGTGAAGACCTGCTTGAGGGCAGCCTCAGACTGGTTGATCTGAAGGAAGCAGAGGTGGACCGCAAACACCTTCTTCATCAGGAGGTTGTGACCGTGGTCGGAGCACAGCTGGGTCTGAGGACACAGGACCTTCTGTTAGTTCTTTCTAAAGAAAACGCCTTCTCTCTGAATTCACTCATTCACATAGCAAAACTACCTGGGTTGATCCTAAAATGACCTCAAAATAACCATAAAACCCCACAGAGAGCCATCAATTAGGGGTGAGTTGTCTTAATTAGGGGAAATAATCACATTGATCAATAAACACACAAACAGCCCCAAAAAAATATGATCACCTTTTTCCCCCATTTGGAATTAGCAAATTGGCCACCTGCTCGACCACCTTTTTCCCATACCCACAGGAAGTGATCCTGCACCCACAGGAAGTGCTGAAGGGTGGTACCCACACTCAGCCGTGATGTCAACAGCTGCTTCTCACTGTACAAGCCGCACAGTGTACCACAGAGGAGTTAGCGCTGATAAGAGGATTGGTGGAGTATAGCAGGGAGGTAGACAACGCACCTTGAATCCCATGATGAAGACGCTGAGGGTGTCCAGCACAGTGAGACACACCTCGGTGGCGATGTTGGCCTCCAGCAGAGACTGGTTCAGCACGTCGGCGTCTGAGTGGCTGTAGCCTGCAAGGGACGCGCCACACTACTGAGGACCCCTGCCCGTTACCCCCATTCCGCATACTCACAGAAAACAGAACATCCGTACATTCACTTATGGTGCAAAATGAGGGAGCAGCTGTTATCAGCAAAACCAGCATACAACAAGAAGGTCACATTTGATTCAAAAAAAGTACACACTGTAAATAAATATTCACATTGGATTTAAAAGAAAATACACATATAAAATACATATTCAAACTATACTGAAAATGCATACATACATCAAATGAATATTCACAAAGTATTTAAAAATAATATATCAAAAGCACGTTTGACCTTTAAACAATGGGAAGAGCATTGAAATGCAGCAATGTCAGGAAAAGATATGAATAGGGAGAGAGGAAGGGTTTGGAGAGTGGCATTCCCAGCATGCACTTGGCACAGCTAAATTAATCACTAAAGAGCTGATTATGGCAGGCTGGCTGCCGACCTGACACGCTCTTACCATGGTCTACAGAAATTCCAAGAACACTTGAAATCTTTCTTACACTGAAAACACAAACAAAGTCACTTCATTAAATGAAAAATGATTAGACTTACCCCCCTTATGCACCCCCCCCCCAAAAAAAAGGAGGAAATGTTCTTGTTTTCAGTGAATTACAAACCGACAGAGAGCTGTGTCTCTGTGACAATCACAATCAAACTGCAGGAGATCCAATGTTGACTTGATGCACGTATGTGTACATACCACCTGAACGGCAACACACATGGTCAAAACCCTTAGCTCTGCTAACCTGTTCAAACACCCATAAGCCACAGATGAAATTTGGCGGGGTCGGGCATATGTGAAGTCAGCATGACGATGGTGATGATAATGACGATGATGATGGTGAAGATGGCGAGGGCGAAGGTGACCAGAGAGGAAAGAGGGACGGAGCAGAGGGGAGTTGTGGGGAGGGAGGGAGGGCTGCACTTACTGTGGTTAAAAGTGTAAGAGTTATCCAGGCTGCTGAGCTGCTGTAAGCGGGCATGCATCATTCCCGCCCTGTTACGGGACACAGGCAGAGTCTGAGACTTCCGCTCATGTGCTACGGGCCCTGCCCCTTCCTGGTTCCTGATGGGGGGGAGAGGGGTGTTAGTGCGCTAGGAGCAGGCAGGGGTGGACACCTCCCACCCCGACACCTTCAAAAAGGGGGTGGAATGTAAGAGACAGGACAATAATCAACACTATGCTTCAAGCGATATATGCACAATCTTCATTCGGGGAATTGATTTGATCTTAAATATGGGCACGTAAATGGGCACATACGCATTTTTGGATATCACTCCCACCCCCTTACACATCCCTCTGTGCCCCTTTACGTTACAATCTTCAGCACAGACACACTGAGATAGGCTGCCGTTCGGCATGCTGTGATTCGGAGAAGGCTGTTCCACATGCAGAGAGATGAGCAGTTAGTACCAGCAGACAATGAGACATGCCGTGACCAGCAGGAGGTCACACTGTAACTGTGGTTATTAAGGAAGTGGCAGTGCGCAGCATGGTGTTACGACATGACCAATGAGAGCAGAGAAAGAGGCAGCATGCGTTTGGTGTGGGAAAAGGCAGGCACACCCCAAGTCTTACCCAAGCAGGAGAGGGCAGGAGCCATGTGTTTGCCGTGTGTTTTTATTATATTAAACTTGACAGCATTTAAGTGCAAAAAACAGAGAGAGTGAGGGAGGGTTAGAGAGAGCAGTGACCCAGAGCCCATGGTTTAACAGATATACAGAGAGTGTGTGTGCCTATGCATGCTTGTGGGTGTTTATGTGAGTGAGTGAGTGAGTGAGTGAGTGAGTGAGTGAGTGAGTGTGTGCGTTTGTGTGTCTGCATGTGCATGTGTGTAAGTGTGTGTTGTGGTATGAGCATTTGTCAGTAGTCTGTCAAAAGGTATTGTGTACACTGTGTACGATGTTAACACAATGACACAAACCAGAACACACAATATTAATGACACATATTAAGAATTATACATCAAAACAAAACTGAGTTAATCTTGTTACATCATCTCAAAAGTTCAGACACGGTGTAATTTCAAATGTCTGTTTTCTTTTTGAACTTTCAATTGAATTTACTGTAAATTACTTCAATAATATGTCAGATAAACAGATAAGCCTGATCTGAACCATGCCCATTTGTTTTCATTTAACAGTGCAGACTTCTAAGATGGGAACAATAAGCAAAACAATTAATCATAAATATTGGCTGATGAAATTCAAAATCTGCAATGCACAGTGTCAGGTGATGGCGTATGACCATCACAAAACGTTTAGTGTTTCACATTTCTGTATTGTATGGATCATTTAAAATTTGATTTGCATTCGTTTACTTGTATTCTTGTCTAAGAAGCATATAATAAATCCTAATGATTACTTAATGTAGCTGCAACTTTAAGCTTTTGTGAATATGTTACATGTGCCTTATAAAGATGCCCTTAGATTTATACATTTATGGTACGGTTTCATATAAAGTTAAAAATGTAGCTGGTGTTGTCCGTGCTCAATCTCTAAATGACCCAAAGTACTGCTAATAACAGGGCCCCTTATGCTTCCATACTTCTGACTGCATCAGAGAAATGCAAACATTACCTGGCGATGTGCCGCTTCCCCATGTACCTGAACTGATGGAGACACACCCTGTGGGAACACAAACAACAGCATCGTTTCAAACAGGGGAATTCCATGGAAAGGATCCTAACATGGGGCCAAGCTTTTCTTAAACCTGTTCCTTGCTGCTGTCATATCATGTTATGTTGTATTTCGTGCATCGCTATAGCAACACCAGAAACAGCATTGTTATTTTGTTTCTTGAGACTGATGTTGTAATAAAAAGGACAGGCATGCCGTGTGGTGGGCAGGACTTACTCGATAAGCGTGAAGAAGTCCATCAGCTCAGCTGAGCTAGCCTTGTTCCAGTAGGTGAACAGAGCATCTAGAGGTTGGACGGAGAGGGAAGGAGAGCGAGAGAGAAAGTATTAAAATGTTATCAATTTCATGTGACTGATCTGATAACATAGCAGTAATCCTATGACACTGAAACAAACCAAAAAGAAAAAAAAAACACAACTTGAACATTCAACCAAGTTCTTCAAAAATCCCTACAGACATATTCAGTCTAAGCTAACCCAGCGGTAAGTGCTGTCACTTTGGAAAGGTGGGTCTCTTCATCATAGTGAAATAAAGAGGCAGGGTATTCACACTTCCTTCCCCCCGCGCAATATTTTATTATCTCTTAAGAAAAGACAATGCACCGAAAAAGATGCTGTTTGTACTCAAATTTGTCTGTCGTTCTGTGCACACAAAAATAACAAAAAAGCTTCCTTGGAGAGTCAAATAGAGTACTGTTCCCGCAGGTCTGTTCACACGAGCTGCCTGTGTGTGGCGCAGGCGAGCGCGGCGGCCGTACCTTCTGACATGCTCTTGAGCACGTGCAGGAAGCACATGAGCAGGCTCTTGATCTCGGCCTGGTCCAGCTTGTCGCAGCGCAGAATCGCGCTCCCCAGGGTGGCGGCGGGCTGGTGCTGAGGGGGCAGGAGAGTCGGGTCAGAGCGTACAGGGAAGGGGGACAGAGGGACGCTCCCCGCGGCAACGGGCAAACTTTTTGCGGCTAGGCCTTCCTGCTCTTTCTGCTTAGTCCAGAAACACACCAGGCTTGTCACCTTCCCAATGAATGTGGGGTCATCTCTCTTTACTGCTGACAAGGTGTACTGCTGTCTAACACAGCTTTCAAATAAAACTTTTATAGTTTTAAAATGACCAGTTCTATAAACACTACAGCCATTAATAACCAAATCCCATTACGCCTCACAGTTACAATGCAATAACACAGCTCTGTAAAATATATCCATCATCTGTAGACATCTGTGTAAAGTATTCTGCTGGGGAGAAGGGAGCGTTCACTACCATTCACCCACTGCCTGCTGAGACCTCTGGGACACTTATGGTATGGCATTCCTACTACACGTAGCTTGTGGAGTCACTTGGCTCTGTAGTGCCAGCTACACCAGGATAGCAGTGAAAGCTCAGCTCTAAGTGCACCTACTCTACAAACTCTCAAACTCCCCGCAGAGAGGAGAATTCGACAAAGCGGCAGACTAGCAGGTCTAACGCAGCGCAGGGTTGGCCCAAGTGACTGCAGCTTCCTTTGCCAGAAGGGAACGAGACTCTGCCGGTGAGGGAATGGAAACCGTGAGGCTATGGATGTATCTTTAAGGAAAATATGATCTGTCTCCGTGCGATCCAAAACTTTGCACTGAACAGCCTTCGCACTGAGTAACTCGGACAGCTGGCAAAAGATCGATTCTCCATTCTCTTCCCTGTACCCAATTCAAAATGGAAACCTATCAAGTCAAAACCAGATTCAGTACAAACAACATTTAAGAGGAGGTATAACTATTGTATGTTAATTACCAGGTACGGACACAGAGGGTGGGGGGTTAGGGGGCTCAAGCCCCTGTCCTTTCGGTCCTGAAGATAAAAATGCTCTTTCCTGCCTTTCCATGCTGTTTTCATTTTACAATCACCTTTTATACTTTTATGAGAGTGATATTTTAGAATTGACAAAGACATCTGCCGAGAGTCTTAAAAGTAATTGTACTTCATACTGCACCTTTCCAAAGACACTAAATTGTCAGATGATCAACACCCAGTCTGAATGATTTAAAAACACTGATCATTGATTTTTCAAGCACTGACATGTTTAAAATCAACAATAAAAAAACAATAAATCACTGCAGCCAAACCAAAGCCATCTCTGACAATTACTGGCAAGATGCTGTCAATATTCCACACTTCCAAATCTCAAAACTCATCTCCTAAGAGATCAGCGTCTGATACTCCGGTTTCTGTTAGATTTTGGGATCAAACACACACGGACAGACAGAAACTGTGAAATGTATCTAAGAGAGAAAAAGGATGACATTGCGAAGAAACACATTGAGGGAGTTTCTTAGGAAACAAATAAAGGATTTCTTTTCATCTTTCCACCGCAGCACTTTGATGCCCAACACAATATCTGCAATTGATATGCATGTTATTTCTGCTTTGTGTAAAATCTAATTGAATTGTGGCTGTATTTCCCCAGGACACCCCCAGAATGAGTTGAGAGAGAGCTGTGGAGAGCAGGGGGAAGGGGTGGGGGGGTGAGGGGCTCCTCCCCCCCAGGGGGAGCACACTATAGATCCTAGCACGAGCAGAGCGGCAGCCCATGAATCCAGACGTCTGGTTCATGACACCCCGGAGCAGCACTGGCCAACAGCGGGGCTCGCAGGGACAGTAAGGCCTCAGCACAGCCAATCCACACACACTTGCTCCCGGAGGACAAGACGGGGGCAGAGAGGGGACAAAAATAAAAGCGTGTCCAGTACTTGGAGCGGCATGCCGGCATGCGCGATATTCTCCTGCAGGGTGGGGACTGAGAGCAGGGAAAAGTCCATGGTAACGCGTTTGGTGCGGGCCGAGGGCGTGGCGTCGTCAGGCTCGGAAAAGAAACGCAGCACGTTGGCAGAGTGTCTCCGGGTGAACCTCTCCCTCTGACATCAGCAGCATGGAGATGGGGGGGGGGTGTCAATGGTATAAGGACAGATTAGAGGAAGAGGGGATGGGGGTAGAGGAGTGGGTCAGTGTTGCACGCTGCCGTCTCAGGCCGAAGGCGAACATGAACACATCTTTGCCATCCCTGAGACATTAGACACACCCCCACATTGAACAGTATCCCCCTTATGACTGCTTGTAATCAAACAAGAAAGTATCTTATTACATCGCACAGTTTTACTGAATCTCTATTTCAGAGTGCAGGTCCATGTACTGTTGATTGCACTCTCAATCCAAAGCACTGCAACCCTTTCCCTAAAGGACTGCATTTAAAGCACAGACCATTTGACGTTGCTTTCTTCTGTGTCTTGATAGCTGCCTGGAACAGATGAGGCAATAGGAAATGACATCACAGGCCTTGATTTTGCTCACAGTGTCTGTACTGGGCAGTGAGGAGGCCTCCTGTTGGCTAGCTCATCTGCTGAGCGATGGCTTTTGCAGAGGCCCGGGTCACAGAGACTAGAGGAATCACAGGGCAGTACCTTGTCCAGGGAGTTGGTCTTGTCATGGCTCTTCTCCAGGAGGCTGTTGCCGGAGTCGGTGCTGATGAGGGAGCCGCGGGAGTCGGCGTGGCGCACCGAGTTGATGTTGGGAGTGGAGGAAGCGTGGGGGGAGGCTGCAGGATGGAGGCAGAGGGAGGCTGTGATGCTTTCATATACACACACACACACTCACACACACACACTCACACACACACACATACACACACACACACACGCACACACAACCACACATGCACATACAACTACACATACCCACACGCGCACATACGTATGCGCACACACACACACACACATATACACACACACACACACACACAAACATGCGAGCGTACACACAACCACACATACCCACACGTTCACACAAGCACACACACAAGTATACAACCACACGCACACACACACGCACACGCACACACACACACACACACACTCACGTATTTATTCACATACTCTAATTTCCCTGTCTAACTTCATCCACAGAAAGCCTATCCCTGCAGGCGGTGGGGAGCTGCTTACCTGTGCCAGAAATGACTCCAAACACATCCTTGTGCAGGCTATTCTCCAGACTGCCCCCTGGCTTCTGTGGAGTCATCATAGAGCTGCCCAGGAAAGAGTCATCTCTCCCATTCTGAGATCCAAGCACAAAAAGAATGCATCGTATTAAGAACCATTCAGCCATGGGAAGCTGTGTTTACAAATTGACCACTAGGTGTCAGCCTTACATTGTTGGAATGGTTGATGACAAAAGGGGAGACCTCCTTTACATTGAGCCTGTGCACGTTCTCCTGCAGGAGACCGAAGAGGGGCAGGTAGAGGGTGGCCAGCCTGGCCTGTTGGCTCTGAAACACATTAAAAAAACATTACATCATGCCGCCATTACAAAATCTCATCATTACATCATAACGCCACTATAACACACAAGGTTCCAACGGATTGTGCTTCTTAGCACTGCCAAAGTGAAGGACTCCCTACCTTAGAGGTATATCGGTCGTCAAAGGTGTGCTTGATCATCAGGTTCTTGAGCACCTGGATGGCGATCTGGCGGATCTCCCGGAACTCCTGCAGGGCTCCGCCCACCTCTCTCAGCAGCAGCCCCACCAGGAAGTGGTTCCTGCAGAAGTCGTCGGTCAGCGAGTAGTCCAGCTGCAGGTCTGAGAGGAGAAACGTTGGAGATGGTGAGGGACAGGGACGTCTTTCTCAGACAGCTCAGCATATCTCCCTGGCGTGCACAACTGCGCAACCCAGCAGCCCAGGTAGCTGAAGAGCTCTGAGCTTGCCTTGTCTTAAACTGTAATGTAATGTACTGTAAAAACTGATCTCACACAACGGTGACTACAAGAACAACTCTTCCAGACGCTTGCTGTCCAAGGCTGAGCCCTGACTGCCCTGAGGTAAACCCCGAGGTGACAGTTCCCATACAAACATGCAATATTACATTATTTATAGGGGCACCAATAAACCCTGAGTGGTGCTGCATCAGCTACCAATAAAAGCCATACTTAGCATTTTTTTACCGTAAGCTGTATACAGGGTGAAACATAATCAGTTTCATATTAGCTCCTAGCTAAGGATCAACAACATACTGTAAGCCCTGATTGGAAAATAGTATCTTACAAGCATAACCTACAAAAGAGAATGGGATTCTGAAGAAGTTTCTTATTCTTGGCTTGATAATGCAAGCTTTGGGATGTATCTTTGCCAGCTATGACTATGACAATGTGAAAAACTAAGAACAGCGAATTAGTCTGTGACATGATAGCTCTGTTCTTTACAAATTCTGGCTCCCAACAAAAGCTAGTAAAATAGATAAAAACAAGCTACTCTAGTGAGAATGAGTGGGATCCTATGCCGACTGCACTGTACTTCTAAAAGTGATGGATATCCATAATTCTGCTTCACTGCTCACATAAAAGACTGTTGTTCTCTTTGCTTAAAACACAACAGAACCACACATGGCAGTTAGATGTCTTCCTCATGTCACACTCACCACAAATCAGAAACCGAATGAAAACCTGCTCATCACCAAATTATTCTATCAGACCATCTGGGTTTAGCACATTGTGTCAGAACCTTGTGTTTTAAACAGCAGACTTTTACAGTGAGAGAACCTCAACAAGTAAAAACCATACAGTGCCCAGGGTAGGTTTCTTTGTGAGTTTGATTGAAATTCTTCTGTTGAGACTATATTCAATCTATGAGAAGTGACAGCTTTCTGTAGAACAGCTGGCGGTCTGGGAGGTTGTAAAACGGACATCTAAGAATTAGTTTAAGCAACAGCACAAAATCTATGCAATTGTCAATAGTGCATTGATCAGCAATCAAAGACAATCATGAATGTAGCTTCACCCGAGTTATGATTAGGCAGGGGACGACTGACCATACACAAGCTTTGTCAATGTTCACACTGCACTGACTTGCAGTCATGAGTCTCAGACAAAGCAAAATTAAACCACTTAAAATGTGGCTAGAATGAACACTCAATATATGGTCATGGCATGAGATCTAGAAAGAAAAAACACTAAGACCCAATATGTACAAAGGCACCAAAAAGAACAGAAAATACTTATTTACAAACAGCATACAGAAGCCAAGCAGCGATTTAGCATGTTGGTTTTTTCAGGCTACAAGGTTACAGGGAATAAAGTGAGCAGCACTTAGCATGAGAAGTTACACAAACATAAAACTTCATCACAACAAACCACTCCTCCATGTCCTCTGAAATGGTGGTGATAAACATTCACTTACACTGTCCTCCACATATGGGCTGTAATTGGTTCACATTAAAATATCAGAAGAAATATGGTTCTGAAAATAACACGTTGAGCGTGTTCATTCTTTCAGTCGCACAGACACTGTTCTGGATAAGATCTAACTACACCTCATTAATGATAAAAGTCCGCTGCTCCCACCCTATAAGTATTCATCTATTATTAAATCCTGCTGACATTTCCCAGAATCCCACCATCATGGCAGCACAATGTGAAGCTACTGCTTACAATTGGTTCTGATTTCTATGTAGTCTGACAGGTATCAGAGATGTCTTTCCTCTTCCTCTCTCTTTCTCTCTCCCTCTCTCCCTCCCACACTCACAGTCACTCTTTCCTTCTCACGCTCTGTCTCCTTCTTTTCCTTCTTTCACAGAAAACTACCTGCGTGTACACAAACACGTGCACGCACACACAGAGCTTGTATCAAAACTGGTCAGGAAATAAAGACTGAGCGCAAACAGACTGAGAGTCTGTAAATAGACCACTGCACCTGCAACCAGCCAATTACAATCCATATTGATGGAGACCAATTACATCAGCTTTTATTAGTGATGCGTGTGACAGATTAGTCATTCTACACCAGATACACAATGACACTGATGACCGAATAATTGAATTTAAGGGGCAAATCCGTTCATTCCGGCCTCTGCCATCCGCAGTGAGACACTGAATCGAGACGCCGTCTCGGACAGGAAATGCAAGCGGCACACCTGGCACCTACCTACAGGAAGGTCATGCGACTCCACGCTGGGAGACAGAAAAGCTAATTCATAAGGAAAGAAAAGAGGGAAAAAAACAAAGCACAAACAAACACAAAAAACAAGCCGCAGTCAAATGAGGATCAGCTGCAAACAGAGGAAACGTTAATGCAAAATACACCTGGTCATTCTCAGCATCTGCAGCCCAAGCTAAGGAGCTGCAGCTCCACCTATAGCTTGCATCTACAGGTGCAAAGCCAGTATCACCTAGAGTATGCACCACTCCAACTCAGCCAATAGGAAAAGAGCAGAAGGCCTTAAGGGAAGGCTGTGGGCAGCTGCAGAGGGACTATGTCTACACGGCATCTGACTTGTCCATTGATTTGCCTACTTCAGCCCAACCTGCAGCATGCTTGCACGCCTACATGTGTCAGAATAACTCTCACACCGAGTAGGATACCCAACATGCACAGCAGCACCCTGAGGATTAGGGCGGAGCAGAGGAATGGGCCAAGACTTTTTACCTTGAAACCTCTGGATTCTCCCCTTCCCGAAAGGCATGGGCAGGTTCAGGGGGACGTAGTGCTCGTGGTTGCATACCACGCGCAGGAACTCGAACTTGAACTCGTACAGCGTCTGGAAGAGAAAGCGTCTGCGTTAGATCAGGAACAGCTGAACAAACCCTGCCGAAACAGATGCCTTTCTCTCCCCTGTGGTCAGTACATTACATTATTTATTTGCTAAGTGGATGCTCTCATCCAGGGTGAATTGCATTGCTTACATTTTATCCATTTGTACAGCTGGCTATTTACAGATGTAATTCTGGGTAAATCCCTTGGTTATGGATACAATGGGAGTGTCTAACTCTGGACTTGGACCTGCAACAGTCTGCTCACTAGTTCACTCCCTTATTTCTGCTACACAATACTACTCTCCCATTCAAAGCATTAGATTGTATGAATATTCTGGACACTTGGTTGCCACATGCTACACAAGTACAGTGTGCACAATGGTCCAAACTACCTTGGAATCTCCAGGAAGAAAGCAGTTGATGTAATTGTTAATCTGCTTGAAGACAAAGCCTCGGTCCATGAACGTGAAGCATCGCTGCAGACAATAAGAAGGAAAAAAAAAGACACACTACTTACTACTTCAACATTTGACCAGACTATCAGGAAATTAACCTTGCTGAACATTGTTACGGCTGAAACTACAGGTGTGGATCATAACATCCTTGTTCTGTCAGTCTTTGTTTAGAACGTGGTTCCTGTGACCTGACCCGGCCTGGACCGTTTGCAGACGGTTTGGGCAGACAGTGTCCTGGGGCCACTCCCACCTTGATGAAGACGGCCAGGCTGTGGTTGGCGTTCCTGGCAGCGTCCAGGTTGCCCTTGTACTTCTGTGTGATGTGGGGCATCAGCATGTTCACCAGGGTCTCCACGGTGTGATGGAAGGAGGCGGAGAAGCGCTGGTTCCTGGACAGCTGACAGAGCGGAGGGGACCAGGGTTAGAGCTCCGCCAGCACAGATTTGCATTGGTTTATTTTTCAGCAGCGGCTTGCAAATTTCCACTCATAATAAAGCCAGATGAACAGTGGAACAGACATAACACAAAGACATACAGTAACACAGTCAAAAGAAGTACCATTGTGTGAAAACAACGCACTAATGAATATCTTGTTATGCACCAGTGCCACAGCGAAAGGGTCAACATAAAACCAGACTGGTATGAGATAATTCACCCAGCTTTAACTGCTGCCCTGCTCTTGTTAGCATTTCGTAGCCCGACACTGAGGGAAATTGATGGGAGTCTGCTATGGCTCCCTGATTACACAGAAGCATGCCAATGTCGAACAATAACAGGGTGGTTCTGGGTAATTAGCATCCTCTGTGGCTTAAAATGTGGGAGATCTTTGTAATTTGAGGGGTGATCTTGTGGGAAGGCTGGCAAGGCTGGAAGGTTAGGGGATGTGTTCATTTAGATTGTGAACCATAAAAGTGGCAGTTGAGTAAAGCATAAGGACCTGGCTTTAATTTATGATGTCTTTAAGTATTTACTTTGCTCAGCATGTTGTAGAGTGCTGCATCAGAGTTAATTTGCACCAAATTGCTGAAACCAATGTTGTGTACTACAATAAATACATGTTCACACATCGTGCTTACCTTGACTTTACCGCTTTCTATCAAATACTGGGCCATGGACTTCACTAATGCCTCAAAGAAATACCAGGAGTACTAAAAAATGGACAACATGATTAATCCACATATATACAGTACAAAAAGGTGTTTCCATTGTCCATTACGTATAAAAATGACTTTCTACTACTGTATTTGAGTATAGGTGCCAGTAAAAGTGATGCATAAATGGAGTTATGCTTTTTCTCACATGTAGCTGTCCCATACATAAATGCGGGTTAGAATAAAAAAGGTTATTCCTGTGTACAGCACATAATTTGCACCCATTCTTGTGTGAGTTAAAGTAAAGCTGGCATGCCATAGGCAAATTAACTCCTAACTGGCCTCGATCTACCTCCTTTAGAGAAACGGAAGATGAGCTATGTCCAAACAACTCACACATTATAAAAATCTTTTATCTGACATTAGGTGCATGAGTGGAAGCCTGGCTGCTTTCACAGCGTGCAGTGTTTCATGCTGTGTAAACTCGAATCGCCGTGGACCTGTGGGCTGGCGCCCTGAGCGGCGCATACCTTGAGCAGCTTGTTGCTGGTGAGGAAGTCTGTGGAAGGCTTCAGGATGGTGGTCATGGCTTTGGCCAGCTCCTCGTGCACCGTCCTGGCGCTGGTGGCTGTGTATTGCTCAGTCTTAAACACATACTGAAGGGAGCAAGCAAGAGAACAGGAAGGGGGACATATTTTAAAATGCCTTTTCTCTCCTGTAAGCAATCCTATTTTGGAATTTCTAACTATATGCTAAGACTGTCTCATGTGACATTCTGTGCCTTAACTGCTGAGTGACTCAGGAGTCCTAGGGGTATGTTTTTGAGTGAAGCCAAAAGGCAATGGACTGCATGGTATTACAACAGGACCGAACACCTCAGGAACAACAGTTGCAGTACGCACCTTTACGTAAGATTGCAGGTAGTGTTCCAGACCCTCCTCGTGGCAGTGAGAGACGATGTGGATCATGACCCTGAGAGGGGAAATGAACCACAGGGGTCAAAGGTCATGGAGAGGTCAGATGCAGTGAATCAGGGGAAGCCCTCACTAAGATTTACCTGACTCTGAAACACCTGCTGAAATACCAATGGTTGAAGCACACTCTGAAGCACACTCCAGAGGCGGTGTATCAGCAACCATCAGCAGAACATGAACCAGCTGTATCAATTACAGGCCACATTTTTACAGATAATTAAATGATTTAAGCCTCAGCTTCATGATCCTGAGAGGTGGGAGCAGGTGGCGGGCGAGGAGCACGCTTGCCTGGTGACGTTCACCGCCACGTCCTCGTGGGCCGCGTTGGTCAGGACGCGGAACAGCTGGTTGAGGACGGTGGGCAGGAAGTTGATCATCATGTGACTCTCCATGGCATGGAGGCTCTGCAGGGATTGGGGGGGGGGGGGGGGGGGGGGGGAATGCTTTTAATTAGGATGGTACTGCAGACCCAATAAGCAGTGCCGCTCTGTATTCGTGATAGCCAGCAGGGCAGTTCCGCCAGACATCCCCTAACGAACACGCCAGAGCTTCGGTGCATAACAGGATAGGAGGAGGACACAAACAGGACAAACAGGATGAGCGCTGATAAGCAAGGTGAAGAGGATGTTACCGGTTTACTCTGTTCCTAGAATACGGTAAGGCTGCGGGTTTTCAGATTCATTCCCAGCCACACAGCCATCACTCAAGGCCAGTGAAATCATTTGGCTTTTAACCTGCGGGTGACTCACTCCCCATTGTTAGCTTAGAGGCGGTGTTTACGATCAGACCCTGAGGATATGCGTGGTTGCGAAAAGCTTGCCATAAGAGGCCAGCAGAAACCATGCAGGAACACAGTGTGCCACGCTGTGAATGGGTTGAAGCCACACCCTGAGAAAGCGTGACTTCACATTCCTGGAAACTTTGTCATGACCTCCCTTCCGTGGTCAGTAAATATAAATGCATTTGTACTTTTTTTCCTTCAGTCATTGAATATTATAAACACATCCAGAGCATATTAGCGAAGAATTTGAGCAAAGTGTTTTTCTTTCCATTTGTGTCACAGCCTGTGTTACCGTCAGCGTAGCGTAGTGTTGCTGTCCATTTCAGCATTGTTTCCAGTGTCAGTGTTGCGGTCAGTGTCAGTGTCATTTAGATTTAGTGTTCCTGCCAGTGTCAGTATAAGTGTCATTTAGTCTTGGTGTTGCTGTCAGAGTCAGTGTTGTTGTTGCTGTCGGTATCATTGACAGTGTCAGTGTTGCTGTCAGAGTCAGTATTGTTATTGCTGTCAGTGTCAGTGCGGGTGCTTTACCTTCAGGTACTTGATGAGCTCCCCTCCTGAGGGTTGGCCTGCACACTCCATACTCTGACAGTGGTGGAAGAAATTGTGCAAATGTTGATCCTGGGGAAGGGGAGAAAAAGCACAGCTGAAGCAGGAGTCGCTTTTTTAAAAGCAAAAGAAGAAAAGATTATAAAACGACAGCATCACTTAAACAAAAAGACACGGAAGATTTAGAAATACACATTCATACTGTACGCTGTCTAATACTCATTTATATGCTTAGCGGGTTTCCTTGAGGTGATGTGCACAGATTATATTTCACATGTGATCTATTTATACAGCTGGATATGTACTGAAGCAGTTCAATTAGATTACTGAATGTTGTTCAAGGGTACAACTGCTGTGTCCCAACTAGTGTTTAAACTCATAACACATTGGTTCCAGGCTGACAAAAAGCTTCCTTATTACACAGCCCTCTCTGGTTTCAATAATGTAATGCATGACTGTTCTGAAAAGGATGTGTTGATGAACCCCAATGAAAACAAAGGTAAGCACCACCCAATTGCACGGAACTCAGTTATCACTAACCTGAGTGTAGACTGTTGAGACAAGGTGAGTGGACACCTTGAGCAAAGGCTTGCCTCCATCAACCCATTTGATCTCAGGACCGGAATGCTGCCATTGATGACAAGACACAACGGCAATTATTAAACCATTATTAAACGTTCACTGTATGGAGCAGACATCTACAGCAGTGACAGAAACCACAAAGCAGTCGCAGCTGTGAGGTGGCAGACAAACCCAAGCTGTTGAAGGACCCATGTTACTTGCAAGGTTGATGTGACCTACAAAGCTTTCCTCAATGTCAGACCTGAGTGCAATTTGTTCGCGCATTGCTTAACACTTGTGCATATCTTCATATGGGTGTCTCTGTGTATATAGCAAAGATAGAGCAAGGCCCCTAATCCATCAGCACTCAGCAAACTGAAGCTGTCTTTCATATCTTTGTATGTGGAATTGAGCAGCAATTATACACACTGCTTCATATGGGTGTCTCTGTGTATATAGCAAAGATAGAGCAAGGCCCCTAATCCATCAGCACTCAGCAAACTGAAGCTGTCTTTCATATCTTTGTATGTGGAATTGAGCAGCAATTATACACACTGCTTCACACCTAATCTCTACAGAGGAACACTGAAGGTTCTCAGGTGGGTGATCAGGTGATCAGGTACTCTGTATCACAAGGTCAGATAAAGCCATCACAATTCCTTTTTGAAAAAAAAAAAACCATCTACCTTTAAATAAAATGAAAGTATTCATTAAAACATAGCACAATGCACAGATTAAATTTGTCTTGGGTCCTATTCTCTCTGCAATTGCAGAACTGTGACACACTCCTGCTGGTGAGGATGACGATGAAGATGAGACGGGTGTGAGGGTAATGCTACAGTGCACAGTGCTAACTCAGGATTATCTGTGCGCAGACTAGTGATGGGAAAATGATGCTCCAAGAACTCCATCGTGGAGCTATATGTGCCGTCAATCATTGGTTACTCTGAACGAACCCAAAACACTGTCCAGTGCAGAGCATTACGAATCGTTCAAATCAGGGAGTCATCAATGAAACATGCAAGCTCCACCCAATGTGGGGTTCATGACCTCCCCCCATCCCACCAATCGTGTTGAACTGCACCCGCCCGCAGAAAGCCCCGCTCCAGCCTCGCTGGGATTGGCGTTACCTTGCTTATGCCCTCCTGGGAGCACAGGTACCCAGCGGGCAGGTTGGCGGACACCGGTATCTGCTGCTCGTTCATGATCACCCTGCCGTCCTTCAGTAAGGGGAGCCAGGCGTAGCCCACTGCCGTAAGGAGAAAGCAGAACCCATCACCCCACCGTCCATATGTCTATTCAATTTATCTGTTTCTTTAATGGACGCTGCAGAGCAACTTCAGCTCAGATTTTACACAGGCTTCCATTTACACTGAAGTCATTCAGGTTAAAGATATAAAAACAGTGCTCCACCTGGGATTTGAAATTGCAACCCTCTGGTTACAAGTCAAGTTGCCTTACAGCACTATACCACTGTACTGGCCACTACTGCATATACTCGAAGTTGGGAGGCTGTCATATGAGTGAAACTGAATGGAAACAGTGACACAGGAAGTGACGTGTCTACTTGAAAGGGTGATGTTAGGAGGGCGTTGGTGGTGTTCACCTTGGGTTTCCACCAGGTCCCTCTTCTTGGTGCTGGCCTTGCTGTTGCTGTCGCAGCTGACATGGTAGAAGGTGAAAAGCAGGTGGTGCTTCTCATGGAGCTGGGCGGGCAGCTCAATCTTGATCTGAGAGAGGAGAGAATGCACAAGGCCCCTAAAGCCTCACAGCCAAACACACGGGACTCCAAAGGACTCCTTTACCAACATACGCACAGAGGTGCTCACACTCACTGGTCTTTGAGTGTTGTTACCCTGGTCTAACACCATTACTCATTTAACTGGATACACTTATGTTCTATCGTGCTGGAAGTCACTCTGGATGAGAGCATGTGCTAAGTTGATGTAATGTAATGTAATGTAATGAGGTCCTGCAGCTGAAAGAGAGGGTTTCTGCTGCAGATCTTCTGTCATGCACAAACTGCTGGCTTTACCCTTTAAACTGCAGCTCAAAGTGAACATTCATGCATTCTTGTCTCAGGATGCTGAGTGCTGTTGTAATGGACAAATGCAAGATGTCCTTCCAACGGGAAACAAAGGTTATTTACACAAGGTTCCGCTCACCTCATCATAGAACTCTGGGTTCTGCTGATGGTGCAGCACTGCGGCAAAGGCGTTTTTGGCAAACAGAGGACCTCCGGGGTGACCATAGATACACTGCAGAGCCACAGTGAGAAACGAGTTATTCTCTTCTCTTAGACTGCATAATGTTCATCACTGCTTTCCTTTAGCTGTGGGGATTACAGCCACCACCCATGACACGTGACAGGTAACTGCTGACAGGTGATAGATAATGGTTGACAGGAGCTTACTTTGAGTGGCTGGGACTCCTCCTCGTCTGAATCCTTGAACTCAATACAGATAGCAATGTTTCTTGCCTGAGGAGAGATAAGCAGAGAGAGTGAAAGGGACAGAGAGGAGACGAGAGAGAGAGAGAGAGAGAGAGAGAGAGAGAGAGAGACAGACAGAGACAGAAAAAGGGAGAGAGAGAGAGAAAGGAGAAAGAGAGGGAGAGAGGGAGAGAGCATAAAGCTGACCCACTTAGAAAAGAGACTTCAGCTGTTCTTATTAGATGAAAAGTTCTGCTGGCAAAACTGGCAGACTTTCTTTCGGTTATTTTCTTTTATGTTAATTCATCATTTCCTCACTTCAACTTTGTTTTCTCTGTCAGCTCTGTCATTGTGCTGGCACAACAGCTAGGCTCAGCTGTGCAATATCGAAGAACTGGAGACATGACATACATTTATGATATAACCAACAACTGGGAGCAATTTAGATAATCTTTATATGATTTGGAGCTTGTCTGAACAACTTTAAAATTCTACTGTGCTCATATAACATCATACCTCCTTCCAAGGATTGTAATATCTAGCAGACAATAATTAATACATATATTCTATGTATCACTAACATGCTGTCATGTCTTTTCTATTATCTCTTGGTGGCAAAAAGTGTCATTATATTGTTTTTCATGCTATCCCCATTTGCATGTGTACTATGAAATGTTTGTAAGTCCTCTTTCCTAGAAGTGTTTGTATACCCTGAATCCTTATTTATTACAATGGAAAACAAAGTTCCAAAAGCATACTGAAAAAGGGTAACTACTTACAATAAACATCATTGAACTGTGTCTTTGAACTATGACTCTAATAAATTGAAATCTTCATCTGACAAATCTAGCCAAATCTTACACTGCTTTTATAAAATAAGGCTTTTTCCCACACAAACACCACAGTGCGAGGACTGGGTTTGTCCCCCTACCTTGGCAAACGACTTTTGGCTGTCATATTTCAGGTGCTTGGGGTACACGTAGAGGTGGTTGTTGTAGGTGGTGAAAGGCTGGGAGCACTTGGCAATACAGGGGACGAACTCCTCCACCTCGAACAAGACGCTGTTCTTCCCGTTGCACTCAAACTGCTTCACTGGAATGTAGGACGAAGTGACGCAATCTGGGGGACAAAACGAGACCAACAATGAAAACGAGAGGCGCCTCCGCTGGACGGAAAACGGCTCATGCTTTTTCGGTGGTTTCATTGTTTGAGCGTGGATCGAATTCGGAGATCTTACTCGTTAGGTCCGGGGCCACGTTGTCGATGGTGACATCTAAGTTTCCTAAGATTACAGGAAGCTTGGCCATCTTTTCCGGCCTGAGGAAGAGGAGAAAATAAGCACTAGTTAAGCCCTTTATTATCTTTTAACTCGGCCCTGATGGAAGCAGACTGGAGAGAAACTGACACATGGACAGAGCATGAAGTGAGCAATTATTTGTCTAGGTGCAGCGACACTGAAGGGTCAGATTCATGGTGGTAAAGAAAACATTATTCCAAAAACATACGAAGATATCATTTCACTCTGAAACCCTATGAAGGCCTGTTCTAAGCCTTAGCTATATTGTTTTAAAAGACTGGGAAAGATTAATTACGCTACCTCATTAAATTATAACAGTAATGATGACAAGTTTATTTGAGTAGTTATGAAACAGCAAAACTGTAAAACTAACTTTCTGAAATCCGCCAAAAGCTTGAACATGTCCTCATTTGAGAGCTTTCCGCTGTCCTGCCTGTAAATGGCGGAGAAGCGGGATGTTTTGTCCAGAGTCCCCGACGCGTCTCTGAACAGCGGCCTGCGGAGACACAAGGGAAGCTCTCTTGGATGGGGTAAAAACAAAGCTTCGCAAGCCGCGTTCCGCTTTCCAGGGCCGTTCCAGAGCAAAGCTTTCCGCAGAGATCTTCCCTAATATTCCATCTGCTTGGGTTGATTCATTTTTCCGCAGGATCAATGCAATTTCCCCCACTATCTCGGACTTCCTGCAGAAGCTCTTCTGACACTGGGGATGCCAGATTGTCCCCATCAAGAGAACGGCATTCTGCAAAACTAGCAGCCTCTTTCCAAGCATGAAGGACACAGGCCTGTTTCCACAGCTCATTGCAGAATAACTGCAGCTCCAGGGAACTGAGGTCATTTGTGGGCCACTGGAAAAAGCTTTTCCAAAGTATTTTGAACTGGACAGTAAGAACACAGCCAGCAGAGAACTGAACACATTAATGCCCCCCCTGTGGAGAGGACATAAAATATGGAGAAAACATGCTATTGTACAGCATCTCCTTTGCTAGCTAGCAGTTGGAGTTTTTTTTTTTTTACTGAACACATGTCAATCAATTCCTTCCCAGTGCTCCATCTCTGTCTGGACTTCTGCATATTGAGTGTTGCATAAAAGTCATGATCAAAGCAATAGCTATTTTAGTAGCTTGTGGTCATTTTTATAGTTATTGTTGTGGTGTGACCACCTTTTATCATTACAGTTATTTTTATCGCTGTCCTTCTCAGTGTAGTGGTCATGGTGGTCAGATGAACCATCTTTAACATGTCTGGTTTGCGAGTCAATTTGCTTATTCAGTGAACACAACCAAATGTGCGTTTCGTTGGAGTCTTGCATATTAAACACACATTAGATCCCAAGTGGACCTATCCCCTGGTACTTCTACCATGTCACTGAGTCTGTATGAGGTATGACTTAGTTTTGGGGCATGAAAAGTGAAACAGGCGAGGGAGCCTTACCTGGCTGCCCAGGCGAAAGGCATCCTGTACTGACCCAACCTGCTGCAGGCCAGTTTGGCATTTTTCAGGACCTTCTGAGCAGCCTAGTGATGGAGAGAAAGACCAGATCGTCAGCCCTGGGCACCATTTTAAAAAGACGCAGGCCTCATTTACATGCACATTAATGATGCCATTTTAAGGTGACTAAGACAAAACTTTGAGTTGTGCAGAACTCATGTAAACTCTTGGCAGGAAAGTGACGGGACAGGGCAGGGAAGAGTAACAGGCCAGTCTGTAATGTTACTGTGGGTGAAATGCCTCTCCTATTCCCACTCTTTACTCCAATTATCCATTATTTACATGTAAATGGGAGTGTTTGGGAAATGCTTTTTTACTGACAATAATCGCATTATCGTGTGTATATAAAGGTAGTCATCGAAAGGCATAACTTTCAGCACTTCAGTGTGTCCAATCGTAAGTCCAGTCGCTGCCAGCTGCTCTTTCACTTGCACCACACTGAAAAGCTCCCTAATGCCTTTCACATTTGCAGCCTGAATAAATCTCATTACCGCGCATCTCCTGATATAACCGTTTTACGGACTGATATGAATGGACAGGGCCAACCAGTCCTGCATTTGATTTAAAACTCTGTCAGAGTATTCTGGTGGCTGGCCAGAACTCTTTAAAAGGCAGATCGTATGTATATCTATGGAGTCTAGGGTTAGCAGTAGACAATGGAAGGGAGTAATTAATCTCTCTTTCAATGTGAAGGGCCACTGTTCTACGCCTCTCACGCCGGCCGCACCTTGTTGGAATCCGAGCTCTTCATGTACGGCTCTGCGCAGTGAGCAATCCCTCCTTGTAGGACCTTCTCTATGCGAGCCACAAGGAATATGTCTGGGTGGGGACACGTCACTGAGAAGACCCCCTGGGTTGAGACAAACACACTTAAAAATACAGCTAATCAATGCTTAACAAACAGTAATAACTTCACTACAAACCATCAACGGATACATCATTGATATGTATTTCTACATTAATAAAGGTTATGAAATGTTTTATTAAGGAAGAGGCCAAGGTTAGCAATGTGAGAAATTTCCACTCATGGTTACAACATGCACTGTTGACATGGGCAGATACACAAAATAACACTGCATTTTGCAACCCTGTGTAGAATTTCTCCATCTGGCAACTCTGATCAGCAACGGTATTTGTCAATGATTTACAATTAGGTTATTAATGCTTTATCAAACACAAAATGTTTCATCCCAGTTTCCTTAAACATTACATGGGCAGTACTTCTGACTGTGAGAGTTAGCTCTTTGCTAATGCTACCGTGTTATATGTACTGTTGGGTCACACATGCCTTCATTGTTACAGACAACCTGCACTGTATTACAACTGTTTCACAATGCAAGCTGTGGAAAGAATATATTTAAGTGAGTATAATTAATCAAATCTTGTTAATGTAAAGTAATCTATTCCAATCCACAGGTATGCGTTTGCATGACAAAGACAAAAATAAGTTTCTGTTCTACTCCATTCTAAAATGGAGAATGAGCGCCCCCCACCTGTCTGGGGTACTGCAGCAGAGACTCTGGCAGCCCGTTGACCAGCCTCTGGCCTCCCTGCAGAGTGTCCCCGCCCCCGTTCATGTGCTGGCCAATGGGAGCGGAGACCATCTGCCGGACGGACGGGTGGTTCAGGTCCACGTGGAAGTCGGCTGAAATCTTGCGGCTGTTCTGGATGTCGAAGAGCGACAGGGTGACATAAAACGGCTCCACCTAGAAAACAAAAACAGCCAATACCCATCCACGTCAAGCCAGATATGTTTTTACGGATAACAAGCGTTTTTATGGGATGTGCATTTGTACTTATTTTTTTAATGTTGTGAATAACTCCTAAGGGGGGGGGGTTCTTGGAGGGAGTGGAGATGGAGTGCAATATTGCAGACTGGAGTCTGGGGTGGGGGGGTTGGGAGGGTTGATGCACTGAGAGTGGGGCCACCTGGTTTTTTGCGGAGGGTGATTTACATCCTTGACTGAGCAAACACTATCTGACTGAAACAGAATAGCTGTCTATGTTCTCCCAGCCCTGCAGCACCCTTGTCTTTGTGTTCCCCTGCCTGTGTGCACATTTCTCTCTAATGAACAGACCCCCGTGAGTGACAGCAGGAAAGCGGCACTAGTCCCATTTCCCCCCCAATTGATGTGGTGCACAGTGGTTTGCTATGACGACCGGATCCCCCTGCCCCACAAAGACAAACAACAGTGATGGCCTGACCAAACTCCAACTGATAGGTTAACGCCTTCCTCCCTGCTCTGAAGTACTGGGAGGGGAAAAAGCTGCCTAATGACGATGCTTTCATGGAAAAAAACGGGGATGTGAACAAAGAAACATGTGAGTCTACGTATGGGGTTATGTATGTGAGTCTGTGAGGGTGTGTGTGTGTGTGTGTGTGTGTCTGTGTATGTATATTAGCGTGTGTCTGTGTGTGTCACATTGAGCGCACATTTGTCGTTGGTCCCTCCTCATTCTCGGCCACACAGCTCTGCAGGTTGAAGGACAGGTCGTTGCAGTTCACCAAAACGCGCTTGCCAAACTTCTCCTCAAACTGCTTAATGTCCGGCTCAATTCCTGAGAAGTCAAGTTTCTAAAGCAACACAAAGATAAAATATTAATGGCTCAAGTTTACATTTGCACAGAGGTAAGGACAGAAGACTTAGTTAAAGGGATCAGACAGATTCTACATCAAATGACAGTGCTCTGACTTTAATGGTCAGACTATCAAGGCAGTGGCACCTGTTGGGCTTTGATTTGCTCACCTGTGTGTCGGGATCCAAGGCAAACAGCTTCAGCCTGGTCTCACTCCTCATTTTAGATTCGATATCTCTCGCGCTCTGGCGAAAAGCAAAAAACGAGGTCAGAGCCATCACCACAGATGCTACATTTCACAAACAAAGCACTGCATGTGCTCACTTTTCGAAGTTTCTCAAATCTGAATGTTCTCAATGTTTCTAAAGTTCGGCCAAAAAAAAAAAAAAAACAAATAAAAAAAAATGACCCTGTCAGCTCTGGGGATCGAAACTCTGCATTAGCAGTCTGGCTGTGACTGAGGATATTTTTAGCTGCTCACGGTAGGACTGTTGAGTCAGAGGTACAGCGAGGAGGACGAGCATTTGTCACGATCACCTGTCCTATCTGTCTGCCCCAATTCGAGATCCCAGGGCTATGTGTCACCCTGGCGCTCCCGCGTCGCCTGCTGCTTGCCATGGCACACAAGGATGGGACAGGGCCGCAGCCATCTGGAGGAAGGTCGGCACGGCGACGGCGCGGCGGCGGCACGGCAACAGCACAGCGTGCCCTCAAGGTGTCTGTCAAACCGGTGGCCCGCAAGCCGACCCTGTCAGTGCTGCACCCTGTCCCCTGGCGGACGCGTGTGCCCATGCATGTTCGCCCCACAGACAGAGGGGCAGGTCTATCATGCCTCAGCACATTTCCACTTTGGCCCAGCAACAGCTTCTACTTCAGCATGATACTCGCAAGGAATCACTGCGCATCTAACAACCTGGAGGCCCACAGCTTTCCCCTCAACTTTAGTTTTTTAGGGGCCCTCAGTTCCTTATTGGTAGCAGGTGGGATCGCGTGCATGTTTTGTGAATCACAACCTACAGTTAATTTCATGGATTTGAAAACAAACCGATAAACAGATAATGAGGCACGCCCAAATACATGTTTGTGAAATGAGACCAGACTTTACCAAGAGTGGGAAGCCCAACCGAGCTTGCACTCGTTTGATAAAGAAATGATAAAAATGATAAAATGCATCTTAGAGTGGAGATATGACGGAGGCAGCCGTGGATGGGCAGAGTCCCGTTCGCTGTGGGTAGATGGTACTGTGGATCTAATGGATTAGATTCTTTGTTTATTCAGTACCTCCCACTGCGTGGCAATTTCTTGGCCAGATTATACATCATGTGAATCGGTGTGAAAAGGAGACCCGCCTGTTTGCGAAAACAGAACCTACCTGAAAGCCGTCTAAGCTCCCAGAGTAGCTGTCTGCTTTTCCCAGCTCGTCATCTGAAGAGGAAATGAATGATTTCTAATTAAGACCCAACACATCCTACACACTTACTGCTTATTTTCCCCCACTTACACCCATTGTAAGTCTTATGTCTGAAAAACAGACATTAGTGCAGTAAAAGAAATGTATAATGTCTTATTATGAGCATGCTCAAATGAGTAAACACATCTCACAGGTGCAGTACATTTTTCCTGTGAAAGGAAGTAGATCAGAAAAGCAATTCAGGCCCCAGAATTAAACTCCTGAATCCTTTAAGACTGTTGTTATTTAAACAACCATTAATAAAAGGGATTAGAGAAGCTTTTGGAGGGGCATAGCTTCTCTCTTTAGGCCGAGCTCAGATCAGGGAGGAGGTGCGATTAACAGCAGGCTGGGTGGTCTGTGGTCTGCGTAGATTGGGAAAGGAGGTGTGTGGCTGGAAGAGACAGTAAGAATTGTGGCTGGTTTCCCAAACGGATGTCTGTTTGAGCGATGACACGCTGACCTCTTTGACATGCCCAGAGGAGAATCAGCTTTCATCAAAAGCTGTCTCATTAGTAACACTGTCGTCTATGACCCCTGGCACACACAGACCTAGACCCACACATACAGGTGTGCACAAATGGACATTCACACACACATACACACACACACGCACACACACACACACACACACACACACACACACACACACAAACACACACACACTAACAAACACGCACCATCGTGCAGGTCCCCGTTCCTCTTCTCCTGCATGGCAATCTCGAAGCTGCTGTGGAGGATCTTGTTGAGGGTGCTGATCCACTCCTCCATCTCCACCTCGCTGTCCGCAGCCAGCAGGTACGTGCTCTTATCCTGCATCTTCAGCTCGAAGGCGAAGCGCCGCACCTTGGTGTTCTGGGCAGAGACAGAGAGAGACACTTATATCCCTCATCGGAGCTGGGTTCAGTGGGCTTTTCAATGACGCTTAATAGTGATTCCTGTGCATTCAGCTCAGTATTAGAACAGCTGTGAAAGACTGCTAATCTGCACAGGGTCCACAGTATGAAGGTCATTAAATAACAACGATAAAATAATAAAAATAATAATGAAAATAAACAAAATATACAGAAAACACTCAATACCAGCAACTGTCACAATATAGACATAAAGTCCTGTACCCAGTGTATCTGTGATGAGACTATTCATCTAGCTGACCAAAGAATTATCAGGAATAATAGTCACCGAGCAATTACCAGCACTGAAAGAGATGCTATAAAAGAAAACGTTTAAAGCTTTAAGCACTTCTGCTTAAAAAAAACGTACATGTGGAAAAACGTACATTTTTTTAAATGTAGAGTCATTCAATTGCAATAACAGACACGTCACTGCTGAGATCCACAGAGAAAGAGCAGTAATAGGGGCCGGGGAGCGGGGCGTAAAGACAGGGGGTGGGTGGTGGCTGGATGTGCTGCTGCCAAAGCTGACGCGGTGCTCCTTTAAAGCTGGGGTCTGAAACGTCGTTTCTGGGAAGCTGGAGTGGTCTTTGTTCCAAACAATTATCATGGCTTAACCGGTCCGATTAGTCACTAAGTTGCATATCCGCATTTCCCAAAGTACACATAAAAATAGGTCTGTGTGGGGACCCCCGAACAATCTTCAGCAATAATGTCCAGAAAATCCAAGCTTTGGAAAATGAATATGCTACGCATGTCAGAACAAACTCCACCATAGACCAAGTTTGAAAAAACAGAATAAGATCCTAAAACTCATTCATATTGTTCTGATGTCATATAAAGACCAAAATGTAATAAAAAGGCTGCACCCATGAGAAGTCTCCAGTTTCATAATGTATGCTTACCCACTTCTTTCACCTGTTTCTCTGGTGTTTTTTTGCAAGGATAGAAACCTAATGCCAGGTGTCTGGATCCTTCCAAGATGTCATAAAGACACTCTTGCACAGCTCTGATTGGCTAACGGAGACAGCACTGACCTATTATTACAGCTCCCTTTCAACACTTAAGACACAGATATATCTTGACAAATTCAAAACAGTGCCTTTTAATATCCTCTTCTATCATTTTAGATCTAGTTAAACGGCTTTGTACCCACTGAAATAATTAAAAGCAGAGATCAGTCAATCAAATTTAATTTGTCATAGCACTGTCATCAAAGGAAACTTCACACATCCTAGTAAAAGCCCTTAGAGCCATATAGTATGACATCGTATAAGGAATTTAGTCATATACAAGTGACGGGCAAAATGGAAAATATCCCCTAGCTGGTCTCACGGCAACCAAAGATAAACTAGGAAAAAGCCCACTCTGTCTGTTTGGGTGGACTGCAAAATAGAGCCTCGAACTGAACAGAACCCAAGCTGAAACAAACACAACATAATTCACAGTTAGCAGTTATTAACTGCTGTCACTTCCTCAGGATGAGTCTCTCAGACTCTCCATAGTCTCGGGCGTTGTCTGTTTCTTCGTCTTCTGGTGTTTGCACAACACATATAGCCAGTTTCAAGGAACACATCACTAAGGCCTCCTCTCATGACTAATATTGTGGCATTACCCACAATGCACTGAAGTTCTTTGAGAGGGAGGCTAATTTGTCTGTTGTGTAAACAACGCTCCCTCAACATTTCCTAAACATCTACACAAGTCATTACTGAGCCAGAGGAAATACTGTGTATTAAAAAAAAAAACACTCTCCATTTGCCTCATCACAGGGGTAATTAGTGCACGCCTCAGTGCATTTCAACCACAGAGGAGCTGCATACAATAGCACCAGGAAATGGCCGGGCATTACGCTAATCTTAGCAGAGGCCACATTAGATACGGAGCCGCCACACTGACATGGAGGAAAAACCCAGATGGGGTTTTCCTTTTCTTTATCTGTAGGATCTCCTGCATCAGAGGTCCATCACCCAGGGACATTACCCTGACACGTGAGTCCTATGAGTCTTTTGGGTCTGAATCAAACAACACTAAGCATTATGGAATAACCTCTCAGGCTCTAACCAAGTAATACGTCTATGAGATCTGGTAACGCAGTCACACAGTAGGCCCTTCACAGCTGTGTGCATGTCCGACAGACTGCTATTAAGACATTAAGACTGGAGAGACCTACAATGAATTGCTGCAACGGACGTATGAAGACAGGTGAGCTCTACAACGACCCACCACAGCAAAGGTAAAGAGACAGGTGAGATCTACAAAATCTCACTGTGGGAGACAGGTGAGACCTATGATGACTCACCACAGCCAGGGCAGCCACTGAAATACTGAGGATCATATTTCGAGACATTCTGCTCCAGCAGCTGGGGACCCAGCTAATAATTCAGCCTGGCCACGCTGCACAATGCTCTCTGCCAGTGCAGTTAGGTCTCTGACTCGGCCAGGGAGCGGGAAACGCAGACGCCGGCGCTCGGCCTGCGCGGTCCAGCCCTACTGTAAATCTGCGCGCGGTGCAGTGGGGGAGCGGCCCGGGCCGGCTTCCTCCTCTGCTTTCCTCATCGTGGAAAGACTGAGCGCCGCGACGGAGAGCAGAGAGCTCGGCGCAACTGGCTGACGAAATCTCCCCGGGGGCCAGCTGGAAAACGCGAGCGCTTTCCAAGGATACCAGACCTGTGATCACATCACAGCGATAGTTGAGTTTGCTGAGGTTTTGATTTGGTGGTGTGGGGTGGACCTGATGTAAAGGTGGGAGCAGAAGGACAGGGGATTTCGGAGGACCCAGGATACCTGGTATCTAGGATAGCCAGTGTGTACATGACAGCAATGCCAGTGTTCAGCATCTGCATATCTACTTCTAATCCCACCATTGTGGTTTATATCTGGAGTCCACACCAAAGGTGGTAGAGGTCTATATCTCTTGCTGGGTTTGTGTTTACTATTTTTTGTGTATTGCCTCTAGGATGTTGAAAGGAATCAGCAGACAGGTCAGAGACAACAAGACAGCCCCATACTTCAATTCCCACAATCCGCAGCATTCACATCACAGAGTGACAGACCCCTCTGCCCACAGGGGCTCGTCTTCTTGTCCTTAATCCTTTTCTTGCAGTTTAGTAAAACCAAATGCATTCCCTCTTTGTGTTTTTGCCTCATGATCAGAGGAAGCGCCTGAGCCCTCCAGGGAGACTGGTGTGTGTAATATGGTGATCGATACCCCCCAAACGTGCACTGTGGTCTGTAGCGTCACTCTCCTCCCTTCACTGAGGAGTCAGTGGTAATCAGTGACTGGTCAGAGCGAGCGGAAGAGAGGCTCAGATGTCAGCTTTACGTCAATGCTGTGGGGTGACTGCCAAGTGCACCAGGGGAGGTTCCACACTGCACGCAAAACATCCCATATCTGACCACCAGTGACCCGGGTCTGATTCCCAATTGTGTTAGTTACAAGTAACAATGGGGCGAAGACAAAAGCCAGGAGATACAGTTTAAGGTAACAGCTTGGTCTGAAGACTAGGACTTTGTGAGGGAGGAAAAAAACATTGGGAAGGCATAGCACAGTGCCCGTATGAGCGTACCAGCCAGATCCTGTACCACAATGTGCACATGACTGCACACTGACACACCACGGTGTGTGGACAAAGAGAACCAACTATAACGTCAACTGCGATAGGCTGTTAGACGTATTTCACAGGCACGCCTGTGAAAGTGAAGACATACGTCACTTGTGAAGCAACTGAGAAAGGCTACCTGAACAACCCCCATGCAGGAGTCCAGGAATATCGTTCCTTTCGGCTCTTTGGAGATCTTCTCGTCCTTGTAGAAGTTGAGGTTGTACGAGCCGTCGCCCAGCTGAGTCAGGTGGAAATACCTCCTCTTGAATGACTAGAAAGCAGATTGAGAAAAAACAGTAAACCAACTTTGACTTTTGCAAAATTTGGAAACGAGAGATGGGGGGAGGGGGTGGTGGTGGTGGCGTGGGAAATTAGCTCAAGGGATAAAAAATAGCCCTAGATGTTAGGAAGTCTGATAAACAGGACATCCCCCTCATGAGGATGTAGTCAGTGCTGATGAGTGACGGGCACTGACAGCGGCCGTTCCGCAGCCCATTGTGGGTAAAAACACACTGATCAGGTATGAAGAATGGCATGCGTGCCAAGGGGAACCACCAACGAGCAAACGCCATCACTCTCATCACCACCACTGCCATTCTCCTCACCATTCCTCTTCTCTGCACTGTATCTATTGATTTGATTTATAATCAGCAGTGTGGTGGTAATGGCTGGGCACAGGGCTTGTAACCCAAAAGGTTGCAGGTTCAAATCCCATGTTATGTACTGCTGTTGTACCCATAAGCGAATGACAGCAGGAAATGTCCAGCTGTATAAATGGATGTTGCTCCAGAAAAGTGTGTCTGCTAAGCAAATATCATAATGTAATGGGTGTGTTTCCATGGTGGGGGGTGTATTTCTGTGTGGTGTGGGACAGCTCATGGGTAATGTAATGGGTGTGTTCTTGTTGCAGGGGGTGGGGGAATGGGTCATTTTCTTACCCTCATGGTCACGCTGATGGCACTGTTCATGTTCCCTTTGTAGAGCCAGCCCTGTTTGGTGACCCCGCCCTTCTGTGACCCCAGGGAGGCTGTGTCCTGGAAAAGCACCCGACAGGCCACCAGTTAAACATGTGGATCACGCTCACACACACACACACACACACACACGCTAACCCCATAAACCCAGACTAGAGATTGGCCGTGCTTCAGCAACCTTCTGAGGACCTCAGCCCCCCACCCAAACTCCCACAGGCCAGCTGTGTTTCTAAGGCAGCAGGATAAGGCCCTGCTGTTGCCCAAACTCTGACATAACAGTCTCCTGGGAGCACCAGGAGAGGCAAACACACAGAGGACCACAGCGTGAAATCTCCCTCCAGGAGCCTGCTACTTCAACCAATCAGACACATCACATAAATAAATACCTCTTATGTCTCTTCTATTATGTACAGGCATGTCCAGATACAGTATGGACCTCTTCCCAATAAACAAAAGGTAAATTTCAAATGCAGCCTCTGGCTTATTTTTCACGTGCCAATAAACTGTTTATTACACGTGAATAAACAAAGGGCTACTCCAAAGGGTTTCCAGCTGCATTATGGATTAAATATGACATTATTTAGCAGTGAGTTTATCTGGGGCGAAAATGGAAGAGCAGACGGCTGTTTTTGATCTCAGTTCCTGGCATCGTCTCTTTTCCATGATTAAAAGCCGTCGAGAACATTTTCATTGGTTTCCGTTGACACGCAAAAGTGGCAAAAAAAAAAAAATACTGCTCCAGACAATTTTAGAAACCAAAAATAATGAATTTTCTCTCAGGACGTTTTATGACACCGTTCCTGTTCCATTCTGCAAGCTGAAAGGAGCCTTGGCGTGCTGGCAGGGAGAATATTTTCGGCATATCGTACGCTCATCTGCAGTGAGTCTGGAAACTCTCAGGGCCCGCCTACAGTGTTCGTCCTCTGGCCGATGAAGGCTGCTCCCAGAGGGGTTGGCCAAATTACCAGCGTTTACTTTCAGTGAACCTAGAGGCTCCCCAGACAGTCGCGAGGCGACGCCAAAATCAACAGTCGCCTTTAACCTCGTATGCTCTGTGTTTTGCGCTCTTTGCTATATGCTACAACTGAGACACATTTAAACACTGCCATTCAAAGAGCTTGACTGGATCTGCATCCTAACAAGATCCTTATGAGCTTTGACTCTCCTGTCGGGTGCCTTTGAGTCGGGACCTTGAAAAGAATGACACATTTTGATTTATTTGATTGGCTGGGAGAGCCTAGTGAAGGAGTTTTGAGAGAAACCGCTACAATAGTTTTCTTTGCTTGCACCTGCCTGAGGTAAAACATGCGCCGTCTCCCTGAGGGAATGCTTGCAGATTTGCTCTGGGCTGGCGGCACACCCTTCTCACAGTCTATCATCAGAAGATGTGCTTGTGTGTGTGTGCGTGTGTGTGTGTGTCTGTGTTTCTGCCTGCAGTCTGTTGTCATCAGATGATCCAGTACAGCACCCATGAGCTGAGGTGCTCCACCGCTCACTACTTAGAGCACTCCTCCTGTTATAGTTTGGATATTCCTCTATAGTAGAGTTCTTATTGACGGTCCCTAACTGAAGCAATGTCTTAAGTCCGATTGAGAATTTCACAACGGTCCCTTAAAAGATCAAAGTCCCATTTGCCAGTTGCAAGTTTGTTATTATGTAGTCGGAATCAACAGTCATTAAACTTGGATAAACTGACCATTGGTGTCATCTGTGCTTAATGACACATCATAATAACAGTGATACTACACACCCATCCTTGCACTCCAGCCCAAAAGAGGGAGCAGCTCAGTGGCTCAAACCATGGTACCGACACAGTTAGCATGGTTAGCATGCAAGCAGGTTAACATGTGAGCTGGTTAGTGTGCGAGCCCCTAAGTGTGTGAGCTGGATGGCGTGCGAGGTGGTTAGCGTGCGTGCTCTTTGGATTCAGTTGCGCAGCAGTGCAGAGAGAGGAGGAAGAGAGTAGCGGTGTTGTGGCCATTTCTGTGCCAGGCTCCCCTCAGCACCGGACTCTCAGCAGGTGACCCCCTGACCTCCCCTGGGTGCAGTCCAGGGGGGGTCTTCCAAGGGTAACAAAACCTCAAGTACATGGTTAAGAGATGGCATGGGTACATACAGCTGAGCAATCTGGCGTCCCTTACACATCCAGTTAATTAAGTGGTTCTTCTCAGCAGTTTAACTGAAACTAAAACAGTAAGTGCCAAAGTGCTGGAGTCTGGAGGCTTTGAACACAATGTTATCTCATGCAACGGAGGTGAGAGAGGAAAACAGGGCCTCCAAATCTCTGCCTGAAGTCAGTTCATGCAAATGATTGCAGTATTTTCCTGTAAAGTTTGGAATTAATTTAATATGAACAATCCCCCCTTTTTTCAGATGCCAGGAAGCTTTAATTATTTGGATCGCAGCTTTTATGGCAAATAAAATTCAGTTCCTTCTTGGGAGTAATTACTGTTCTCAGAGCCCAGACACAGTCAGTTCTATGAAACAGGGAGAGAAGCCGTGTTGGGGTACCAGATGACCGCTGCCAGGTTCTGCTGGTTCTTGGAAAATAGTTGGGTTGAAAACAGAAAACAAGCTCATTAACAATATCTGTGAGGGCATGATTATGTATTCAGTGTCTCAGGCTTTTACAGAGGAAAAGAGAGCTCCCTGTATTGCTGTTAATCTCCTTTGAGAACTAAACAAGCCAAATGTCCTATGTGCATAAATACCAAACTTTAATAGTGAGGAAACTCATTCCTGTCAAGTGCATCAAAATGGTCTACAAAAACTAAAAATGAACGTAGGCCACAGAACTCTACGACTTCGTAATAAGATTCTTGCTTATTGTAAAAAAATAAATAAATAAAAATAAGGTAAGACATAAAACGGCACTGTATATAGCACAGTATATACCTACAGCAGAGTATTGCTTCTGTATGACAGAAATAAAATGAATACCGACGCTGAGCAACCCAAAACCCTAATGATATGCCACAGAGGCACATATACAGTTTGATGTGGGTACGCTTTCCTGTTATCACACAAAAGGGGGTGGGGAAAGAGCAAAGGGTGGGGGTGAAGGGCTCTGTGGAAAAATCTGAGCTCTGTGTTTTTCAGCTCGATCTGTATATCAAAGCCCAGTCACCAGATAAGGGCACAGCTGGAATTATAGAGAATGTCCTCAAAATAAACTAGGAGTGAACTCTACGGGCACCTTTATGTTCACTGTGAGTTGACGGATACTACAGTAAGCACAGTGTTAGCCCTTAATCGCTTGATTAATTGTTTAACTGAAAGCGGTGTAATCCCTTCGTGCGCTGACAAGATCTTTGCTGGCTGGGCTACCCACATTGCCACATGAGGGCTTTAAACCCTTCTAACATTTTCATTACAGACAAAACTGTCGATTAAATTGTTATGGCAGCCAAAAAGTACACTGCTGACATGGAGAGAGAACATCTGTGCAAATCTAGACATGTGAATGAAAAAAAGAGCATTATCTGTTTGTTATTTTGGTGCATGACTAACATGGCTGGTTGAAGCCATAGGGAATTCTGATGGCATGAGCGATAACTCATCTAGCTTAGACACTCCTCTGACTTAAGCCAGATCACCTGTATGGCTTCAGCGTAATCTAGGAAGCTCTGACTCGGGTGGCCTTCCAGTTCAAAAACCTCATCTTTGAGTACACTAACAGCTGCTGGGGTTTTATCACTGCTAACATTCCCATCCCAAATCCCAGCAAGGGGAACCTCTCCATGACCTGTGTGTTTGTATGTGTGGGAGAGTGTGTGTAGGTGTGTGAGAGACAGAGTGTGTGTGTGTGTGTGTGTGTGTGTAAGGGAGAGTGTACGTACATGTATGTGCGTGTGAGTGTGCATATGTGAGAATGTTTGTATACCTGTGTATATATATATATGAGGGATTATTGTGTTTGTGCATGCATCTGTGTGTATGGAGGAGTGTTTGTGTGCAGGCCGAGCTATGCCTGACACAAGAAATTACAGACACAGAAGAGGAAAGGAAAGAAGACAGGAAAGAAGACTGCCATTTCAGATACAACGAAACAACACCAAAAGAGGCCGAGATAACAAAAAAAAAAATTTGTTGATCTTGACAGACACACAAATCACACTGCAACTTCACTACTACTGCAGCGAAACCAGGGATGTACATTTTGATTAATTTGATATTTTGATCATTTTATGGCTCAAAGGATTTGTTGAACTGACTGGAGCAAATCTACATTCATTCACCACTCATCATTAGTTATCAATGAATTCGATGTTCTTTTATGCATGAATACTGATGAGAGAAAATAAAGGTGGAAGACCTTTAGCATGTCATTATTGCTCTCCATTTGATCAATTAGATTCGATCAACCTACAATCTCTTGTTTGAATATCTGCAAAATATATGTACAAAATAACAATAACGAAATAAATTTTGAGCAATACAATCAGCCAGATTAGACGGAAAAAAGCACAAAATACAGTAAATGTATTTATCCTTAACATCACAGTGGTTTTATATCTTAATCTAAATTGTCTTAGGACAGGATGCGACCGGGCCAAGAAGCACACAGGGTAAACACACAGGTGCACACTCACCTCATCTTTATCCACATCTTCATCTACCTCAAACACGTGGACCGCAAGTTTATCCGGCCTGGAAACTTTACTGCAAAACAAACACACAGGAACAGGTCTATAAGAGGAACTGAAGGCATCACAATAAGGAATTTCAGCTGAGCCCGACATCGCCACCTATGAAGCTTAGTGTGACAGGGAGATGACACATTTTGTAGCAGGCCAAAAGCTCGCCTCTTAGCGTTTCCCAGCCGAATGTAACGGATGTGTGAGAGAAAGAGTGGGGCATTGAGCTGTGCTCACTGAAACAAGCCTCTCTGATTGCGTTTGCAAAGGTTAGCGCCCATTCATAATGATGGCTCATTCACAACACACTGAGTGACACAAAAAAAGGTCTTCAATAGCCTATCGATAAACATCTAGCTTTCTTGCCTGGCTTAAACTCTTTTCCAGACTCAACGTATGGTGCTCTCTGCTCTCTTTTGGTTTTTATTTTTACTGCTTCTATAGTGAAATGATACACCCACAGCAAAGAAAGAGACACAACAGTAGAATTAGAGTAGAGTCGCTGTGGACGGTTACCAGACGGATAGGGACAGTCCTTTATCTTGGCCACTGCCAGACTGAGAACGTTAATGGCGGCTTAGCTCATTTCCTTCGGCTACACCGCTCCACAGTGACATCTGCAAAATGCATTCCTCAAAACTCAAAGGTGGGGCTGGTGACACGCAGTCTGAGCCGGGAATTTTAGGACTTTCCGAAACTATTTCCTGAACGCGCACATTTGAGTAGTGCTGATCCAGGAACAGCCTGAGAGTGCCTCGCTCAGAAGGAAGTGGGCTATTGTTTTGCACTTCGGGGCTGAAAGACCTGAGTTTCCTAGCTTGGCAGCCACATCAGTAAACAGTCAGAGGGGCTAAACACAGCCAGATAATGACACTGTGTCAGAGGGAGGCTAATGGCAGGGGTGGGGAGTGATCCACCATCCCGGCGCCTTTCGTATAAAAGGAAGAGCAGCATGTTTCACCATCACACACGTACTGTAATTAAAGTGGCACACTTTATATCAGATGCACAACTCTGAGGCTTACTGAGGGAGCTGGCGGAAGTCTCCGGAGTAGTCCTCATACTTGTAGTTAAGGACATGCCAGTCAGAGATATACGTCTTGATGCACTGTGAAGAGAAAGCAAATTAAGGCTTTATGTGTGTCACAATAAAAAAAAAAAGAAAAAAAAAGAAACAACATTCTACTCCAACGATCAGAAGAGCTGAGAAGGTTACACACTCAAAATAAAGTTTTGGAATATTCCGCTTGTCGGTTTCATCTCTGACTGTGAAAACACTCACAGCTGTGGGACTACAGAACCACAATTTGTATGTATTAAGATCATGATGAGAAAACTGGAAATAAGTTCACAAATTAATGAAATACATAGTCTTGAAAATATGCACTGACAGAACAGCTCACACACATATGCACACTCAAAAGAGGTATGTGTCAGTGTCCCTGTGACGCCGACATGCTGTTTACATGCATTGTTTCGCCTACAGTGCATGCTTGTTTTAGACAGGGCCAAACAGCCCTGTTAAGTATGACCGACCATCAGACACTTTTTCTGGGCCTTCTGAACATGAGTGTGCCCATGTGTCTATGTGTGTGTGCAAGCAAGTGGATAGTTGTGTGGGTGTGTGTGCGTGAATGAGTGTGTGTGAGTGCGTGACGGGGTGGGTGACATTAACAGCTGCACTAGCTGTCAGCAGGATGTGAATTAGATTGCGATGCTCTATTAACCGCTTAACCACTTGAGGCCACTGGACCATGAACTGCGGACCAAGATGAACAGACATGACCTTAAGCACGAACCTGGAAGCCCCCTTGTTATTCTAAAATTGTGTTTCTGGGAATTCTGGTTGCTGACGTCATAGCAGCTATGAGGAGAGTTTCCAAACATGAATGCAATTACAACATGACAAAGCTAAAGACAGCTTGGTGTTTATTTTCACTTCTTTATTTCTTGGTATTGTGAGCACCACTTCTTCTAACACCAAAGAATTGGTGACCGTGTGTTAAGATTCAGTCAGGAAATGCTAACAATGTAGCATTATTCAGTTTGATAACTGCCCTTAGCCCCACTGTCAGGGGGCTTTCAGATGCATGAGTGAGGCCTCGAGGCCCTGAACGAGTCTCACTCGCTCACATAATGTCATGAAATATACAGTGGAAAAAGAAGGTGCACTAAGTTCAGGTTCTGGTGTACATAGTTGTAAGGTGAGCCTGTAATCTCTAAAACAGAAGTAGATCGCCCTGGTCTTGCAGTGCTGGGGATTTCTCTCATTTTTGTTTCATCCATGCTCTTAATCGCATAATTAGATCAACTGGTTAGCTAAATTAACATTTGGTTAATTTGGGCGCATTTACTTACCTTAATAATTGATCCAATTAGGTATTTAAGAGCTCTGCTGGAATAAAAAACTATGGGCTCTTCACAGGCAGGAAAAAAGTGATTTTGTAGAAATAAATACTTCAGCAGTAGGCACTGGGAGCTTGTGCCATTTAGTATCTCCCAAAAGTATAGTCATATGTGTGTCCAAAATATGAGTCCATACAACACAATTCCATATAATACTTGTGCGTGGCTACATGACTGAGATGTGAAATGTGAACTAAGATTATACCCATGAAAAATATATAGCTACTGTATAGACCTAAACCAGCTGCTATCAACCACAACATTGCAGGGGTCAGATGTTTTAGATGAGAAAGCTGAATGGATCTTACACTGGATGCCTGTTTCATTCTGTATGGGACAATGTGTTCTACACAGAAATCCCCACACAGGAGGAGCGGTTATGAGCTGTTCACAAATGTTTGGTTTCGGGATGCCGGGCGGCTCCGTAGGAGGGAATGCTACACACCGGACAATAGCTGCATTCACAGAGCCCATCAGAGGCGGCCAGGGGGGGAGAGAGACGCCCTAAGAGCACATATTTATGACCCTTCATCCGCGGCTTACTGGACTGGGCGGGGTTTCGGTCAGTGCCGGCCAAACACGGCGCGTTCCATTTTCCATTCATTCTTTAGGACTGACATCTGTTCCACATTAGGAATCAGAGTGATAGGCAGCATCAGAAAGGCATTCTTTAAAAAAAAAAACAAAAAAAAAAGAGGAGCAGGTTAGGAGAGCGAGGCTGACGGGGGGACCTCTCCAGCTGGAGGTCTGCAGTCGGGGCTGGCGTTTGCTAACGAGGATGGAAATGAAAAACAGCAGACTCTCTCTGCGCTGCGTTCTGCGTTCTGCAGCTGCTTCATATGATGATGTCATAATGCACTTGACCTAGGGGGTGGAAGTATTGCCTTACCCCTCCAAGGACACCCCCGCCCTCCCTGATGGAGCGCCACATGTGTGAGGGAGAAAGGGGGATTGGGTTGGAGTCTTTAGGGCTGCCGGTCACACAGTGACATCACAGATATTCTATATGCTATCCGGCTCTGTGAGCTTAACGCTGGAGGCTCCATCTCTACCGCTTCTGAGGCCATATGCCATCTGATTTGCTCGATTATCATGGACGTTCTTAAGGGTGTGTGGTGAGAAACAGAACATCCACAGCTAGCCTAGCGACAAAGACAGCAGCAGAACCCCCTGTTACCAACAAGAACCTACACAAGAGACTAGAAGGATGGAGGGAATGCAGGAGTTAAACATCCGGTCGTGAAACAGAACCTCCCTGGATCTACAATGCACTTCAGACACTAAAGTGTGCTGCCCACTCTACTGCCAGTCTGCCCTTTACTGAACACTGGCCCAACAACCATGAACACTGTCTATCCCCTTGAATCCTGTCAATATTTTCACTATAAACACCACTTACATACTTTATACACTACTTGTATTTTACTCGTACCTTGACAAGATATTTGCTGCTCTGGGTTCCTCCCACAGCCCAAAGATACAATGTCTACATTGGTGTCTCTAAATTTGGCCACCTTTTGTACATATGTGCATATGTGCATATGTGCGTGTGTGTGCGTGTGTGTGTGTGTTGTCTCTGGCCAACTGCAACCCCCTAGGGAATAAAAGTGGGTACTGACGAGGGATGGACTCACAGGATTGAAATCCCTGTGGTTCAGACTTACACACAAAGCTGTCTCCTTAGCTGTCTCCAATTCACTAAAAGCAATCCTTCTCAAGACTGCATAAGATCTGTAACAGCAATTAAGGCTTTCTTATGGAGAGTACCTAACTAATACACATGTCACAATGTGACAACAGCCAACCACACTGTCCATTCCATGTAAAGGAGAGGATTCTAAACACATTTTTACCACAGGAAAAGTGGTGCACTGAACAGGGCTGCAATGTGAATCTACTACAGGCATCCGAGGAGGAGACTGAGGAAGTGCTCACTTCTCTGAACTGCAGCACTGAGCGCTTGGCCAGTGTAAAAGCCCTAATTACACACCCATGGTGATGGAACTGGAAAAGCACCTCCCCTCGCCCCCAGCTTCCAAGAATGACGTACAAGATTCTAAATAAATCGCATGCTGGATCTGATAGCCACACCCACATTCTGAGAATTACAGGGAACTCGCACCAGAAATACTGCTATAAATGACAGGTCTACAGACTTAAACACCTTGTTTCCCTTCAGGCTCAAAGCTTAGCGGCGTGTTTAATGAGGCAAACACCTGTGACTTCTAACTTTGCAATCATGGAAATGCAGATATTACACTGCACCGTGTGGGCATGCAGCTACACGATATATGGCCAGATAAATTTCAAAGGACTGGGCTGCAAAAGACATTCTGTGTCATAGGCTTCACACTGGGGTTTAGTGATGAAATTCGAGGCACAGGGTTAGGTTTTCTTTGGGGTGGTTGGGATGAGTCATTCAAAGGCGCCTGTGCCATCAGGTTAGGTCTGTTCTTTCAGACATTGACTGATATTGAGACATCAGGAGTATTATACATATATTATATATCTATGGTCAGACTCCAGTAATAGACCTTGATTTCTGAACTTAAATTTCAAAGGAATTACAATGAAACCTGAAGTGTGTCATGAAGAATGCCAGTTTTGCAGAGTTCTGTAGGCGGTGACGGGAATCAGAGTGTGTGCTGTTCAGACCAGTTCAGTGCAGTTTGAATATGGTTCAGTACAGTCTTCCACTGCATGGACCACCACGTGCCACGTTGTCAGGCCAATGTGTGGCCTAACACTGGTACCTGTGGGAGCTGAGTGGCAAAGTTGCAGTCACACTCCGCTTAATGGGGTGTTTACAACTAATGACAGCATTTCGGGGTATCAGAACCAAGACAGTGAACAACCCCGGCGTGCTAGTGGTGCATTCAGAGTAGGAATTTCTGTTTTGGTCCAATAATGCTCACTGCGACCCTGGGAAGGGCCTTACCTCTTGGACAAACAGGCTCTGCACCTCCTTCTCTGCGTTTTCAGGCACGGAGGGGTAGAGGGTCCTCCACTGGCGTCTGAGGGTTGAAATCTGTGGGGGGAAAAAGCAACCGGAATCAACACCAGAGAAGACAGTGCTTTGCTTCACCGCATGCAACACATTTCACCTCCTATGCACTCTCTCACTGATGGACCTCTTCCCCTGATCAATAACTGCTGCTGTTAGCTTGATATAAAAGCACAGTCGGTGATGATGATGAGTGCGCTCTGCTTTCAACACATTTGAAATTTAAAGGGCGGAGAGCCAATAGAGAAACAATAAAGCCCGGTTCACAGTCCTGCACTGACTGCACATTTATACTCATAATGAGAGAGACCGCGTGCCAGCGCTACTTTCCAAGGTTGCTCTGTTTGAACGTTTTATGGAGCTCTTTAGTGCATGAGAGTGAGACCCGAATCTGCCTTTCGAGACACGTCAGCTCAGAGATGTCCATAACAGATGGAGACAGACGCTGATAGAAGAACCAGAGCTGTATAGTAATCTGAAGACTGAGGGCACTTGGCTGGCCAGGATACAGAATACAGAATACAGTTCCATTCCTTTGGACAGAACGTGGACCTGAGGCCTGGAGCCTGCACGCAAGAGACGGCTTCTCTGTGCGAGGTGAACTTCCTGTGCGTAAGACGAGCTTCCTGTGCTTGACACAGGATGCTCCTTCTCCCAAATGAGCACGCTGTGGGCCTGGAAACCAGCCAGCGAGCACCGCAGCTCCCAGAGGAGATGGACCGCACCTTTATGAAGAGGACTGGTAACAGCACAGGACTTGTGCTTGGAAAGACAGTGGGGTGTAAATGGGAGGAGGTGCAGTAGACAAAATGCTACTGGTGGTGGGCATAGGGTTTGATGCAGCCCCTCTACAGAGTCCACACTGCAGACACACAGTAGCTGTATTACCACTTCACACCACTAGGGCGTGCCAGCGGCTCCCCTAAGTGTAAGCCACACCTTAGTACCTGATTCGTGTCTCACTGTCTCTGTAAATAATTTGAGACATCTTTTCCTCTCCATTGCTTCTTTCACAGTTGATGAAAGCCCCAGCTGACACAGCACACATACCAGAGTCTGTGAACCATGAGCTCAAAAGACCACCAATTAAAAGCACAAACCAAAGAAAGGCGGCTTTTTCTTTCGTGAATGGACATGACATGAGTGCTCATTGATGTGTTCATCACCATCACTCAGCCATAAGCAATACCTGATGACCAATTACAACTCACATGCCACAGAAAGGTGGGGTTTTTCCTCTTGAATGAGCAAGAGGTATTCATCGATGTGTTCAGTGCCTTTGCGCAACAGTAAGCAACACCACATGAACAATGGCAACAACATATCAAAGAAAGATTGTATGTGATTAGGCACTGAACCCTGTCATTCAACTGTAACCAGTACTTCACAACCAATTAGAACTGCACACCAGAGAAAGTTGGATTTCTCCTTCCTGAGTGAGGATGATATTGGGTGTTGGACATCGTCAGTCAACTGTAAGCAGGGACAGGCTACAAATTAAAATTCCTCCCTTTATATGCATTAACCTCTGTGTGCATTCATTTCTGCTCTGTTGGATTTCAGTCACACAATCAGGTCCCCCAAAGCTGTGGGCAGTCATGTGGAAAATCAACCACTAGATAGGTTCTGCAAACTTGTATTGCATATGCAGAATTCACTACCCAAAGTTCTTTACATAATTGGGAAAGTGTGAAAATTAAGGGATTATGCAACTGTGAGGAATAAAATGTAACAAAAGCTTCTTAAAAATGAATGCTGAGTGTGATCTGACTAATTACAGAGATGTTTCATGTGCAAATGAGTTCATAAAAAATATTAACAACAATAAAAATCATTTAAATTTTTTCTTTGTGTAGTTTTTCATACAGTTCTTAACATGTCCACTCCAGTTAGTACAAACATCTTGGATGTGAGCTTCCTTTTGAGACACAAGGGAATTATTAAAAATAGAAGCACACACAAACCTGCCACCCCCAGACTCCCTCCCACTCAATGCAAACCCAAGGGGCCGGAACAGAAGTTAATTTACCACTCTGTTGATCAAAAGCCCTGGAGTTACTCCTCAGTGAAACAAAGGACTTTGCAGCAGTGGGAGTGGGGCGTGGCTGATCTGAAGAACATGGGAGGATAATTGCTCTAGAATAAGTCAATATTTTTAAGATGCAAGGAGTGGCGATGCTCAGCATCTGTTTGCTGTCATATTCAGTGATGTTTCTCCAGAGCTTTCTCTTGCAGTTTTAAAAAAAAGTCCTTTTCGGTCAATGGCAGACAAAGAAAAAAGCAGAAATGTCACCCTGGCTTTGTGGTTTGCCTGTGGCTTTTACCCCTGGGGCGGGGGCCATGGGGCAGATAAATGTAGCACAGAGGAGAACATCACAATACAATAACACTGCAAGAACCCCCCCTTCTGACTCACTTCCTTTCAGAACAAAAACAGGCACAGGGGCAAATATCCCTGGCTTCTTTGCCAGGTTCATTCAGCCTCAGCTTGTGTGAGAGCAAATGCACGGCAGAGATGTGACCGAATGTGACCAAGACTGTGCTACAGACCGAGCAGAGGCCATTTTGTACTTGGCGCTGTGGTACTGAACTGAGGTCAGCTCTTTAAAGCCCAGATGACTCTCACCGCTCTCCTGAGCCGGACCTACAGGCCTGCTTTAGTCATCAGGTTTACAATTCCACTGATTTTGAAACTGCACGACCCCTTGGGCCTGTGCAGAGCACTGCTCCGATTACGCCCAAATTGAAAAGCACACTCTGAAAATCAGACCTGCTCCAACGGCACATCCTCACTGCAAACAGCTTATTTTAGTGCTGCACTGAGGCCCAAATACAAGATGGAGCACATCAGTGCTATGTCCTCCATGGTTTTATGGCCTCAGTGAACACAGCACTGTACTCTCACTGTCCCACAGCTGGACGGAGGGGTCACAGATCTTCCTCACTCATTCCAGAGCCAGACAACCAGGCCTAAAAGGGAACCTCTGAACTATAGAGCATTTTAAGAGGTTTTGCCTTGTAGAAGCTGATGAGATATCTACTAACCTACTGCAGTGCTGGATATATGTCTGACACAGCTGAAGGCAGGGTGATAGTTGCAGTTAATGTACCAGTAAGTGCCCTTTTATCTACTGTGATGTTTTGTTTCACATATTTACACGTTTCAAAAAGCAAAGACCTGAGTGCCAGTAAAACAACACTTAAGCTCATTAGCAAAACAACTTATTTATTCGTGCTAGGGCACATGGGACTCCTCATCCGGTGTGGATTTTTATTGCATGTGTTTGCATGTGACAATTGCAGATGTCTGAACACATAGACATGAGTGAGCGGGAACCAAGGGGGGGTGTTGATGTATTGATGACAAGCCAGCTGGTTCAATAGGGCCATAAGAACAAAAGCACTTCTATTAATAAGTGCATGATCAATAGGAGACCCTGACCTGCTCTCAGTGGCCCATTTTCCACCAAGGCAGTTGGAGGGCCGGTTTGGAGCCGGTGCCTAATCTCGAACCAGTGCTTCGCCTTTCGACAGCCAAAGAACCGGCTCTCGGCCAGGAAAACTGGTTTGAGAGAGACACCAACACTTTGCTGGTCTAGAACCAAACACTGCTTACGTCACCGGCTGGGGGCGGGATTATCGTGACCAACTAAACTAAAGACCAACTAAAACTTTGTGACCACCATTTAAAAAAAAAAAAAAAACAGAGCTAGCGTCTGCCTAAAAAGAAGAAGAAGAAAAGTTTTATTTTTCAAATGTTTTGCCTTGTTGCCAGCCAGCTATGTACTGTCAGTACTCCGGACCCCTAGCTGTTGTTTTGGTGTTCTTCCTGTCTGTCAATGTGGTCCATGTGCTTTTGTTTACTGTTCCCATGTGTTCCAGCCCTGCCCCGCTCCCCGCCCACCTGATTGCAGAGACATATACAGTCTATACAGACTGTTTTCAGACGTATACATTGATGTAATGATGTGGCTCTGTGGTGGCTCTCTAGCCCGTGGAAAAGCAAACCGGTTCTTAGAAGGTTCGCAAGTTGAACCAACTCCGAACCGGCACTAGCACCAGCCCAGAACTAGCACCTAGTTCGCGTTGGTGGAAAAGGGGTAAGTGTCAGGCAGGGTGGCCCAGCTGTGGCAGTTTCCCTCTGGCTCCCTAAAGCTCCAAGCCTGAGCCTGAGCCTGAGCCAGTTATAAACACAATGGGGGGGCGGGGGGTGGTATTTGCAAACCTGTAATCTAAGAAACAGAAACAAAGTGGTGTGGAAACCGGAGGGAGTCAGGATGTTGGGTGGAGGTGAGTCACTGAGGCATTGTGGGAGCACCAATCAGAATGCAGCTACTGAGGAGCAAGCATTCCATAGAATCTAATTTCTATGCAGATCATGTAGTGCATGATGCATCTAACACATTACCAGGGCAGTCCAAACCCTTCCCTTTATTCATTCTCAAATACTTCTTATCCCAGCTCCTGGGATTTCCTGATATCTAATATTTTAAGGCACAGAATCAAATACATTCATTTTAAATAGACAACATGAAACGACTGACCTCTGGAAGGAATTCTCTCGAGTAATAAACCGTCTTTAGTTTCTTTAGTACATCTATCATACTCCCCTTCCACATTAAAACCACTGCTGAGCTACAAAAACAGCGAGTCTCTGACAAAAACAAAAAACGTCTACTTTTGTCAACGCAAGCTATTATGAAAGTACGCTAGTAGCTTGTGCACAGATACCACAATGTGGCCATTGAAGACATCTCAAAATTAGTTAGCGGCTTTAGGAATCCGTCTCAATAACAAATTGTCCCGTTGCAAAAACAAACTTTCAAACTCTTTTTTAAACAATGATATCAAGCCCTTCAGAAGCGGCAGAAAATGTAAACACTGTTCTCCGCGTCACTTGTTTGGAAGGTGCTCCTTCTGGCACGTTCTCGCCGCCACCCCTCCGCAGCTTGGCGGGCTAAAGCAAAATAAGAGAGAGGCCAGCCCCCGTGTCCCCCCCCCCCCCCCTAAAAACACAGTGCTCTTCACTCCCCTGCACGGCCCTGCGTTTCCACCCCTAAAACAGAAAACAAAAGGCTTCCCTGGCGGCTCGCAGACAGCGGGGAACTGAGCTATCACTGAGGAGAGCAGCTCGGCCGCATATGCGCAATATTTTGGGAAACACCCAGACTGCATTATAACTGCGCAAGCCTTCTGACTTCACAGATTACACTGTGACAGAGTGGGCCTCATCCACGGAGAGGGTCTTATCGCACAGGCTGATGGTCAGAGCCGCCTTCAAACAAACACAGAAGGCTGAACTTGCTGCCACTATCTTCAAAGAATTCTCCTTGTGTTGGAAGAGTAATGGATCGTGTTCGATGGGCTTGGCCCCCGGTGCTTGTCCTAAAGCAGGGAGGGAGCACTCCAGGTTACCCCAGAGGAGCTTCCCTGGCAAGACGAACTGAACTGAAACATGGAGGCTCCAGTGTCAGTCTCTCCCACTCTCTCCCTGCTCTCAGTGATCAAAACCAGATGGTGAAGTAAAACGCTGCTTCAGATTTTTATGTTGGTAAACAGCTACAATCTCTGTTACAAGAAGTATAATTTGATAAAAACCTCCAGCGTGAGGTGCTGGATTCCCACGGGGGAGAGAGGGGGCGGGGCGCGTCGGTCCCAAAGCCGAAGCTCTGCCAATGAGCAGATTTACACGCCAGCTGGGAGCAGCCCGCAAAAATGTTGCATTTACACATGCCTTTTTGCCCTACTCCCATTTCTGAGAGTGAAGACCCTCTGTGATTATGCTTAGGTTACATTATTATAAATCACATCCCTACCTCGCGAATATTAGCCTTGGGTCCTCATAGACTGTGAGGTAGTTGTGACTGTGAGGTAGCTTCTCATAGAAAACAGTGACTTTCTATTTGCTCACTAGCGTGGTTAGAAGTGAGTGGCAGTGCACTGCAAAAAATCCAAATCTCACCAAGCATATTTGTCTCTTTTCAAGTCAAAATATCTCTTTACACTTAATATAAGACACAGTCACCAAACAAGCAAAATTTCCTTGAGCTACAAGGACTTGTTTTTAGACGGTGCATCTTGAATATCTGTGTATTTCCACTAGTTCCATTGGCAGATTTTTTCACTTATTACTAGCAAAAAACACCTTGTATTAATTATTTTAGTTCTTATTTTTGAAGGGCTATTTTTTGCAGTGTGTAGCATAGTGGTAAGGAGCAGGGCTCATAACCAAAAGGTTTTTGGCTCTATTCCCCGCTGGGGCACTGTTGTTGTACCCTTGAGCAAGGTTCTTAACCCACAATTGCTTCAGTAAATATCTAGCTGTATGTATGGATAATGTAAAAAAAAAACTGTAACCTATGCAGGTTGCTCTGGATAAGAGCATCTGCTAAATAATATAATTATGTAGGCTGGACTCTGCAGGGCATTTCAGTAAATAATCAAAATATGTATGTGTTTCACAGCACATACTGTGTAGCTCAGATCCTGCTGTTCAAAGGAGGTCCTGAAACACAACAGGATAACACAGGGAGAGTCTGACAGCACCTGCAATTACTTAACAGCAAGCAGATCTCGGCCTGGCCGTTTTATCCGCTGTGATTTGAAAGCTTGTCTCGACGCACCTGGTGCTCTCCACACAGCACAGTGCTTCTAACTCCAACTCCAGTGTCTCATGACAGATGTGTCACAGTGAAGTCCCCCTACCCCTCCGCACATCCCATTAAAGAACAAAGAGCAGGGTCATAGCTAATGCGCCCCTCACTGCAGGCCTCCAGCTGCCTGCCCTTGACCATGCCGCTCAGATCCTGCCTATTACCCTGAGACCAATGCTGGGGTCATTCATCTCCCAGCATGCTCAGCTGCATAGGGGGCATGCCATCACATGCCAGACAAGAGAGCAGAGGATCTATTACCCAGCACCTAAACAACAAGCCTTAAATAAAACTGTCTCCTCCATCTCACCAATACTGAGCAACCGTGTAAAGGCTGAATAACATCATCGGCTGCCTGCCAGTGTGAGGGAGTCTACTCATTCAAGATTAAATGTTCCTGTGTTATCCGTCATGTAGGTGTTTCTTTGTTCTGTTTATACAACATGAAGGAGAAATGATAAAAAAGCTTATAAAACATCCTTTGGACTGTGAGGCAGAGGGCCGAGGTAATGCTTAAGGAAATATATTTCATGCATCCCTCTGCGAGAGACGTATTTCTACCTGTTATCACTTTGCTTACAGTTTCTGTTCTAGGCAAAATACTGTTTCATGGTCTCCAGCTCAATCTTCACTTGACCAGTCTGTCAACAGAAAATGTGACAGAATCTACCTCTTGTTTATTGGTTGCACTAACTTTTCCTCTGTCACAGCTAAGGGGAAAGCACCGATAAGCCATCTGACCTGTGACCTTCCTCCTCTTGGTGCACACAGAAGGAAAATTCCTTCTGTGAAAAGACCTCTCCCCTCTTCATAACATGAGGCTGCTGTAAAATGATGGCAGAAGTGGACTTTGGCTTCTTGAGAGATGTCCTGTGCTTTTGTGGATCATGTGACGTGCAGGCTTACGATCCTGCAGACGTGCCAAATGTACACCTCGGCGTTCTCAAATTGTGCAATTCACGCACTGACAGCACTTTTATTATGAATTATTTGCTTATCTGGAGTGACTTCCAGAGGTTACATTTATTTTACATACTATCCAATTATACAGCTAGAAACTTAAGAAAGCAAGTCAGAGAACCAGAGAACAACAACACCCTGGGATTCAGCATCTGGGATTCAAACATGCAACCCTCTGGCCACTTTGCCACATTGCTATTCTACTAGTGCTAAAGCACTTCTGAAGCATAATAATAAGGTCACCAGAGACAGAATGAAACAATCCTCCAATGGTTATTAATGCATAGCAACAAACTGCATTGCGAACAATTTGGAGTATCCTGGGGCAACATTATTTGTTTACAGACCAAAGCACTGTCAAACCCTGCAATCACTTACACTGTTCATGTGGGGAATGTTTCCTTATTTAGGGTAATGTGGGCTTGTATATAACGCATTACCCCACTTAAACATCTGGATTTTCCTTTCACGACCCAGGGGTGTCATATACGAAATCAGAAACCACAGCTTCAGGTCCTCTGGTCATGAGGTCGGTGGCTCAAGAGTTCCTCCTTGATGCTACCTAAATTATCAGAAACCTTTCTTCTGTGTCTGTCATGAGCTGAACAGCTGTCAGATCAGGCCTCTGGGGTTTCAACTGAGTGAACAAGAGACAGCCTCCTGCACTGCACCTGAAGCTCTGTTCTCTATCGCCACGGAGATACCTGTCGAAGTGACACTTTCTCCTGACAGCAGTTATGTTCTCACAGGCAGTCACCGGGAGGTGTGGAAAAATCCTGCCTCCCAGCAGCTCAGTGAGATGTTTCAGGAATGTGGTTTCCTGTTTGAGACACTACTGCCAGATCACCTAGCTCCACCTGACAGACCCAGCCCCAGGGCCTTTGGATCATCCTGCGGTCTGTTCCCTCTGTACGCATTATTTCCTGTGAGCTGTTTCCTCTCAGGACACATGGCCTTTTCACCAACCACAGAACATGACTAAAATATTTAGAAGTAGTTGTCTTTTTTTGGTGCCAATCTCACTTGCTCTGGGGCCGTCACTACAAAGATCAAGCAGACACTCCAACACATTAACCGAAAAAAATGAAATTAAATCACCAGACGTGAATAGTGGATTCATTTTGCACAACACAGTTACCTCGTGATTAAGGTGCAACATTTTCAGTGTTTCTCTTTGGTGGCGTAGCGTACCTCTTTGCTGGTGCTACCTGGTTTAAACTGTGACCTTTTTATCTGTGTTTTATGTTAAAGGCCCCCCTGTTAGAAAACGTAATCAGTTTTTGGCCTGTAACCCTGTACTTTTCTCTGACAGCGTATGAATATGTCTGGCACTGCACTGTATCCTAGCCTCCGTATCTGGAGTAAAGCCAGAGATTGTTTATACCGAACGGTTTTTGTTCCCAGCTCAACCATGTGCCAGCTGGGAACATTCCTCCACGGCTCCTCCACCGCGGTGACGCAGGAGTCGCACAGGTGAGCCGACAACGCCGCGAAACGAGGGGGTGACTCACCTGGAAGTCCTCCAGCGGGAACTGCAGCATGTCCCGTAGGACGTCACTGAGGATCTGGGTCTTCCTCTGAACCAGAACATTCTCGTAGTCCAACGGCTCAATCAGCTTGGGCTTCACCTGAGAACACACAGCAATGACATCCTGTTAGAACTCAAACACAGCAATAACCTGCCAGAGCCCAACACAACTGCACTGTCCTGTGCACCCATATAGGGTACAGCTCCATGCTCACCCGGGATCAGGGTTATGACAGCAGGGTTTAAGACAAAGCTGTGACTCACTGTAAGCACTTGGTGTCTGACTGGTGTCAGAACAGAGGTAATGCAACCTTGGGTAATTAAACACAGGTCTGGAATCAGTCAACATTTGTACTTAACTTCAATTTACAATTAAATGTAAATTTCATTCACAAGCGCAAGCTTTGCAATCACCAAAGTAAATTAGAAAATCGTGTTTGCTTTGAAAGAAGTAACAGTTGCATTTAATTTTTAGGAACCCAGGCCTTAGTTGTGGTTTGCTACCAATATATAGATTGTCTCAGCCCTCTTATAATAGCACTGCCAAGCATTAGGATGGTCAGGTGATGAAAGAAGCCTGTAGAAACTTTATAAATTAAATTAAAAGCAACTGATATTAAATTAAATTACATTAATATTAATTCATTAATATTAATTCATTATTGATTTGGAGGGCAGGATGCATACATTAAAATCATATCACAGAATGAACAACACAACCAGGACACAGGTGCAGAACAGCTAGCAATGAGTGCATGAGTATTAAGCTGAAAAACTGAAGTAAACTGTAAGAATACTGCAACACTGGTTAAGAACACTAGTATAGATAGTGCTAAAGAAGAGGGCAGAATAGCTACATCATTCTAAGGCACAAGCAGAGGGGAACAGTCCATTAGAACAACAGCACACCATTCCATTCAGTGTCTGAAGTGATTAGGTACTGGTTTCTAGGCAAATAACATGATTGCAGCAAGAATCACAGGGAGGTCATCTGTCATTCCATTCTTTTGCAAATTGAACTCCCCAGATTGTTCTGTTGCAATGCACACTGTGATAAAAAATAAAGGAAAATACAAATAAAGCCCAAAACAGCGGTGTTTAATCAAAGGTAAAGAAAAAGAAGTCAGTCCACACACAAAAGAAAATCCCTTTTTAAGGGAGCAGACGAGTGATATCTGGGCTTCACAGAGACTTGCTCCTGCCAGGGCAGGACAATAGGAGTGGAAACTATTTTTGCACATGGAAAATGAAGGCCCCAGACGGTGCTCGAGAGTCGGGGAAGTGAGCGAAGGGAAGGGAAAGTGATACTGGTGCTGGACTCCTCAGAGCTCAGCTGCCTCGTCTGATAGAGCACAGCATCACGCCACACGGCGGATTTAACACTCGGCCACTTCAGAAAACAGCACGGCCGCTTTAGGAAGCAAGCATTCCGATACTCCGCCCACTTTATCTATGACATCACGGTGAACTACTCCTGACCCAGTGCAAATCTTTTCTAACAATCTCACCTGTATTTGTACAGGCCCTTCCTGTAGAATGCAGCAGGTGTGAGGCACGCCTCTGTACCTTTGAGCGTAGTACTTACCCCGACCCATTGATCTGTGTATAAAACTAGATATATCCAATTTTGCACACAGATTAATATGTAAACTGTAAGCTATGCGAACCACCCTGCATAAAGTTCTCTGTTTGACAATCTTCGAAAAGCCAGAAATGCACTTTGAAGCTGGTTTACAAAATCGCCCACAACACAATAGCACAAAATAGTACAAATAGTACAAATAGCACAATAGCGTTACAAATCTGCAGTGTAGCACAGCGTGGGCGCGGTGGAGGAGGTCTTATTTCACTGTTAGAGGGGTGTTGTCTTGTTGCTGTGCTATGGCTTTCCTCAGTAGAGAGGCTGAAGGAACAGGGCAGGGCTCTGGGCCTGAGAGAGCGCTCCAGCGGTACCAGCCTCTGAGGCTTCAGTGCACACGTGCAGTCTGCTAAACACACCATGACCACCCGCGTAGCCTCCTGCTGCCGCCCACTCACAATACATGGAATTACAGAACAATGGGAGGGCCAGAATGACCTCATTTAACACCAGCACACACACACACACACACACACACACACACTTTTGCATACGCATGCACACACACACACAAACAAATGCAAGAGCACATGCACACACAAGCACAGAGACACTCAAACATGCAGACAGAGAAACACAAATGCACACACTCACTCTCACACATCGGCAGACAGCCACTGTATGCCACTACAGGCCATGCTAGCTTTTAAGTACCCCTAAAATACTGATCTGAAACAATGACTCTGGAAGAATGTAAAGGGTCCATCCTGGCCAATAAACACAGAGAGAGAGAGAGAGCCACACCCTCAAATACATCTCAGAGTAAAGACAGAAACCTGATCTGAGGCAATGGTCTGTGCTCATTAAGGATACTGAGGAGCTTCAGTCTGTCAGAAGGCTGGAGACACTCGGCACAGTGAAGCAAGGGTCCAAGAGCCCCTGCCATGCTCAGAAGCGCACTGATGTCTCCCCACAGAGCACATCAGAGCGTGGGGGAGAGAGAGAGAGACTGTACAACTGGGTCTTCACCCCACTCAGCTTGCCGTCTCTCTCCTGAGGAAGTTATGTGGTGTGGTTACGAGAACCCTGATCCCTGCTTCAATCATGCAGATTACACTGTCTGTACTGACTCTACATCTGCCTTGAGAAAATGCAGAAAAGTTTCACCCCAAGCACTGCATATCCAGAGCTTAATGTCTTATCTGATATATCAAAAAGAATAATGCTCTTCTTGATGCCCTTTTGCTATACTGTAGGATCAACATGTCATGTTACTTGTTAAAACTCACAGAGATGTAATACTAAAATGCTTTAATATGAGACTGGAAAGCAGTAAAGCTTCATGTCTCAAAACTATGCTTACACACAAGGCGACAGAAGCCTGTAATTGTGAGCTCTCCATGTCTCACCTTTACGTCACACAAACGCAGCACACTATAAAATTTACACCATGACTTTGAAAAATCCTTCCTTTGCAGATTAATGACGTTACACTCAGGATGTGGGAATGCCTCTTCCTGCGGTCTACACCACAGGACTTCTGATGACATGAAACGTGTGAAGTCCGTAATTCTAAGCCTCGCTCAAGGGTACAGTAATGGCTACCCACCTGGGAGTCAGACCTGAAACCTCCAACCCAGTTCCTTAACCACTTTACTACAGTGCCTTCCATTCACTAGCCAGCTCCACTGCGAGGGATTTAAGCGCTACAACATGCCTTCTGGAATAATATGACAGTTATTTCCTGCCCCCCTGTTTAAATATTATGGAAACATAAATTATAGGAAATCACTGAGAGGGAAGGATGGCTGGTAGTCGTTTAGTGCGGAGTTTAAGGGACCAGGAGGTTGCAGGCTCAAATCTAAGTTGGGCCAGTGCCGTTACTCCCTTGAGCAAGGTACTTAAGTTGAATTGTTGCATTAAATATCCAGCTGCATAAACACATATTACTGCATTAGAAATGTACACTAAATTAAGTATGCTAAGGAAATAATATAAGAATGAAAGCTTATATTATTGTGGAGTAGTTCACTGTAAGATACCTCAGTGATTATGCCCAGAATCATGCCAAAGTAATTGGTCAGGTGAGAGTATAGGTAAGGCTGGCTTTACTTATCATTACCCAGATAAAAGACTTCTGCTGTAAAGATGTGATCTCTACAGTAGACACAGGTAGTTATACTGCAGAGACACCTGATTGGTCAACACATGTGACAGTGGCAACTGATAGGCTTTTGACCAACAGGACATCATGACCCCAGTTACACAGAATGTCATGCCAGAGTCAGTTTAATGACTGATAGTGGAAAAGACAGAGTATTGTTGGAGCCCAGTTCAGTGCACATGCCTCTTTGCTAGCAAGTGTGTGTGTGTGTGTGTGTGTGTGTGTGTGTGTATGTGTTTGTGAGTGTGGGTGTGTGTGTGCGCAGAGAGTGTGAACAATATGGGATTAGCCAAGGCGTAGGGCCACATCCCCCTCACATCTGGGGCTGATAAGGGAAGCATGATGTCACAGCAAGAATCTTGGACTGTACCCAATTAGGATTTGTGCCTGCTGTGGAAAAGCTAGTATGGCAGTGATCACCAGTGGAAAGCCAAGTGATCCTCCTCTTACACTTTACACTACAATTCAGCAAATGGTCTGGCAGGAGGATTCCAACCTGCCAGTAACCATTCCATATCAGCTGACCATGGGGTAATGACACATTTTACAGATAGGAGCTGTGTCATTCACACACACACACACACACACACACACACACACACACGCACACACACACACACACACACACACACGCAAACACTCTCACACAAGCAGGACTTGCACACCATTCCCCCTCCACAGGTACAACCTCCTACTGACAGAATGAGCACAGGTAGGCGTTCTCTCCAAACACAAGCAAACAGACCAGGTGAGTCAGGGAGCGATGAAGGGCCCCTGGAGGATAGCAGTGCAGAGGCTGAGAGCTCTGGCACGCATCCTCTCTTCTGTTATCTCCACGCCCAACTCCAGAAAGATCACAGAGCGCTGAGCCTGGCGCATGTAGCCCCATCGCTAGCAGCTCCGCCTCAGACGCCCACGACACGTGCTGCACGAGTTTCAGAAAGCCCTCTCCGCCTCTCAGCTGCAGGAGAGACAGGCCAGTCTCTGAGCCCATTGCTGTGCTGGATGCGGGTTTATTAACAGCAACGCTGCAGTCACTGGGGACTTTCTCGCTGGGAATCAGGCTGCATCATGTGGGAGATAGGTGACACGCTCAGTGGGATGTTATGAGTGTACTAATGCATTATGCACATCGAACAGTTTTAAGCAAACCTAATAAGAAGCACTGCATAAACACTGACAGACTGAGGGCACTGAAACTCGGTACAGTGGATAAGGAACTGGCCTTTTAACCAGAGGGTTGATGGTTTGAGTTCCATCCTCTCCATGCGCCCACCAATGAGGCACTTAACCTGGACTGAAGTTCATGAATGGAAACGATGCAAGTTCCAAAGACACAGACACAAGCGCGCAAGTTCAAATGCAAGTTCCAAAAGCAAAACAGGCATAAAGTAAGCCATCTATAGTACATAGACAGGTATGCTATTAGTCATAGTAGAAGCACGTTAATTGGGTTTTCAGTGTGAATACACTGGTGGCACACCACTATGTTAAACAATAAGACCTCGGTCCCCGCACACCTCCGCGCTCATTCTTCATGCTGACACCAAAGAAAATGCAGAGAGCCCCGATCCCCCCGAGCCCCTGCTTACAGACCACACCGAGGTCTCTCTCCATAATCACTTCTCCTGATTTCTGCTGTGCGTTATCATAACAGCTTTTGGCCACTTGGGGCTTTTGCGGTTTTGTTGCCTTTACTCTGAAATTCCAGAGCCCACACACTCTCCCTCGTGACTAGAATCTGCTCCATTGTCGTCCTCCCCCCCTCCGTCCGCACGCACGCCGACGTCTTCCATATGCCAGTGTCGGCCACTGGACGCCCCGATTAACAACCCCCCCCACTGACTGGAGCTCATTCATGCCCTCCTCTGACCGACCCCGCGCTCATCTCCAACTCTACAGTGACGTTTCTTGGAGAACAATGCCCTCTTAGATTACTCCCAGGTCACGGCTCATTTGCCGCGGCGATAACCGCTAATATCACCGAGACTTAACTGCTTGCCAACTAAAGTGGTGGTTCATTATTTGGCAGCCCGTTGTAGACAGAGGGGCTCAGCAGCTCAGCACTCCGCACACTCATGGCCACCTGAAGCGCTCCTATCTCCCGCAGGGAGTGAGGTGGTTTGCCTTCCTCAGACGGGCGGCTGCCTGGGCAGAGCTGGCCTTTAAATAAAGAGCAATCAAGATAAGCAAATACCAGCTTAATTTCCAAGTCTGCCCGCGCACCGGAGGAGGTAGAGAAGGAAAAAAAAAACACGCGGGGTGCCAACATAAACATTTTAGCCAAGTACACCGCACCCTCAATTATCTGTCTTTCAGAGCTGGCTAATGAGGAATTAGCACCGTAAACAGACACATCAAAGAAAGTCAGAGTGGAAAAAAAAAACCTTAATACTGTGTAGACAGCAACAGTTTATTTCCATCCTTCAAGCGCTTCTCTACAGCACACACTGACAGCGCACACCTTCCTGTTCTAGTTCTCATGTGTAATTATTATTGGTGTTTAATCTGTCACGTTTCCACTGCTGCTTCCATCCAGGAGGGTCATCCTTTCTGTCCTCACAGATCAAACAATCAGGATTGCTTGCTTAATTTGTGATCCTGACTTCAGCAATAACACCACTCTGTTCACTGACACAAACCTCACACCACTGTCTTCCCTGTGAGTCACCACCCCCTGACAGAGAATAAAAACGGATAAGAAACGAAACCCTACAGTAGTTTTATTCCCTGTCATTAAGCGTGACTTTTGAGCTGGAGAGAGCGGATTTTACTGGAGGCGTACGGTGCAATTAACTCGTATATATGCAGGAGCACAGTGCTCAGCTGTTCTGAATGCGCGCCGTTACAGCAGCAAAGTTCACTACTGCTTTCCGTTGATGTAGAGTTGTAGACAAAGCGCTTTTGAACTGGAACCTGTTGCACTGTGGTGAATAAGCATGTTTGGATAAAAAAAAGGCTTTCAGATCCAGATGGAAACTCAGAGAAGCAGCAGAGAGAAAAGGACGGGTCTGCCGAACTTGGGCCAGGTGCAGAAATGTCACACACCTGCTTTACAGCCCTGATTTCACCCACGCACTGACAGCGCTGTCACCGTGTCAGAATTGCACCCTGCAGTTCATAACTGGGTTTCAGCCTCTGGTACTGAGGGATCTGAGGAACAACCGGCGTGCTTATACTCTCGCTTCCAATTCCTGAGCAATACATGTGCAGTACACTCTTAACAATGACACCATAGTAACAAAAATCAGCTATAGTGTATTAAAACCATGAAGAGCAGAGATCCGTGTCTCTGCTCCACAGTGTCAAACACCAAGCTTCAGATTGTATAAACAGGCACAGCAGCACTGTCAGTAAACAGCTTTAAATCACATGGTTGCAGGTTCAGTTCCCAGGTGGGGCACTACTGCCTGACCCCTGAGCAAAGTGTTTGACCTGAATTGTTTCAGTAACATGTCCAGCTGTATAAGCGGATAACGCCTAAAAAATGTGAGCGATACAACTCTGGCACCTGGTCGATGGCATCAGCTACACAAACGGATAATTCAATGCAGCGCAAAGCCCTGCCATTGACTTACCAGCACCTGTGGCACAGTCTCCACCTCGGCCTCTGCCAGGGCCAGGCTCCTGTACTGCTGGGGGGACTCGATCACCAGCTCCTTTTTGGGGGTTTTGCTCGCTTTTCCCTGCATTGTGGCTAACAAAGATTCCCCCTCGCTAAATCCCAGAGTCCAGCGGGGCAGACTGCCTCTGCCGCAGCCGCCTTGTCCAGCACTGCGCAGCGCTGCGCAGATATGCTCCCGAAGCACGCGGGCTCCTACTCAGCAGGAGAAGTTTCAGAGGAGTCCTCCAGAGCCCCCTTCCCTCTCTCACGCCCGGCTGCTAAATCACAGCAGCCTGGCCTCGCTCGCCTGCTACGAGGGGATGGCCCCACCCACTCTCAGCTGTGCTGTCTGAGGAAAGGAGGAGGGGGGAGGTCCAGAGGGGGAGCCAGACACCACCTCAAAAACCCCTCCTACAGCACTGCTGCCCCCCTGGCCATCTGACTCCCTCTCACTCAACCACCTGCAAGATAATGACAGTGTCCTCACAAGGAGGGAGACACAGATTCCACACATACATTCCACTGCCTCGCTATTATGTGTTAAACAGGGTGATCCACCATTTCGGAGATCTGCTGGAAAGATCTCAAACAGGCTCCGCTGGAGGGTGGATTAGTGATAGACGCTGAGATACAGACAGGAGGAGGTTAAGAACTTGCCATTAAGTTGGCAGTAGTCCTGAATTTGTTTTTGTTTGTTTTAAGAATTAAGAAGTATGCAACTCTAGATAAGGAATACCACTTAGCACCTCATACTATTGTCTTTATTGTGTTTAATTGCTTACTGTTGTGCCACAAAAGTACCTTTGGACATTTTTATTAAATGAAAGAGATTGCATTAATTCAAATCATTTTGATTATACTGGATCATAGAAGGGGTCTAATGTGATAGTATTACCTCTGTGCACTTTGCATGATTTCTGGAATTAGTTTAGTTGCAATGAAAAAAATGTTTTAACTGTTTTAAAGTTAAACCTGATCCCTTTGTTATAATCCAGATCATTTCAGCTGACCCAGTCTCTTATTTGTCACTAATGTGCATTTCACAAAGCCACTGTAACACCGCAACATTCCACTCAATTTAGTAAAGAAAAATAAAAATAAATAAAAAAGTGGTTTGGGACAGTCGACAGTTTAAAGGTCAGTTCTACAATTCCTGTTTATGACTCACAGGCGTGTGTCAGAGCATTCTGAGGGACTGGAGAGAGCCAGCTGTGTGTGTGTGTGTGTGTGTGTGTGTGCGCATTCTGTGAGTGACTGTGTCCATGTTTGTGTTTGTGTGTGCATACTGTAAAAGATTGTGTGTTCATGCGTGTGCGACTGCATGCATGTAGGGTTGAGGACTGCAGAGGCTGTCAGTGTGCAACATCTTAACAAATGAACACAATACAGTCTGTCCATGTCGGGATAAAAGAGCAATATACAGCGAATACTGTCTGTACAAGTAAAGAAGTAAAACCGGTAAAATTCAGCTCAAAAATCCAACAAAACCAATAGTCCTTTTCAGGAAACTTAGGCAAGCGTAAGTTGTTCTTGTCTAGATGGGTAGCCAAAGTAAGTAAATTAGACTTCCATTCAAGCTTGATATGTTCCGTAACTTTAAGAACTTTAATTCCTATCAGTGCATTCAAAACCTGGCATCCAGAAACACTGAGCCCTACCTGGCCTGAACCTGAATGCTGTAACCCAATTACAGCCGGAACCTGTCATGTTCCATTGGGCCCTGTTGGGTTAGATTCAGGCTGCAGGGCTTTACCTGCCACATTCTCTACCTCAATGGATTACCAAACATCACATCCCACGCCATGCCTCAGCTCTCCCTCTCCATGAGATACAGGGTTCGGGGGAGGTGTGGAGCTGCGCAGGTCAGAGGAAGAAAGCACGCTCCCCTCCAGTACCAAAGAACACCCGGAAAAAAAAGCAGCACCGAGTTCACCCTGACGGCGCAATAAATGGAGACATCGGGAAAGTCAGAGCTAAATTTGGCTACAGACCACTGCAAAACCACAGGGGACACGGAAAGAGTCTTTTCTTAATATCCAACAGACAAACAAGGCAAAAAAAAACACTTCACCTAATCCAGTTAGCTAAACCTACAGCTGGCAATCCCAGTGAATGTTTACACACTTCCTGGCAAGTGTGACAAACACAGCAAGAATTTCTCAAGAAAAGGACGCACCTTGCCGCACTCCTTTAATCAAATGCAAAGCGTTATGTGGCTGTATTTGTTGGCATTCTTCAAGTCACGTAAACCCCTTTGGGCATAAACCCTGTTACACTGCATGAAGAAAATTAAAAGCTACCCACATAACAATAATAAAAACAAAATACTAAAACTAAAGCAACAGTATGTGCTGGGGACTGCATACACTCGAATTGGTTTTAAAGTGCTCCTCTTCCTATATTCCTCTATTTTTCTGTAGAGGAATATAGGAAGAGGAGCACTTTCAAACCCGCAGCTGTTAACTAAATATACAAACAGAAGTATATTTCCTTGACACAACAGAATCCTGGAGCTGCCAAAGCATTTATGCATTGTCCTTGTACTGAGGGCTTCTGAAATACCTCTGCAACTGCTGACATGTCACACCAGACTGGATCCATGCAACCTGAGACTGTACAGGTGAATGAGGTGAAAGTCTGTTTTCCACCCTGGCTTTAATATGACCAATGCATTGTGATATGACAATAACATTATTGTTATAATTTATATGCTTCACAGACACCCTTGCCAAAGGCAACTTCTTATAGCTTTACAAAGCGGCATAGATTGCATATTACCCCTTTATAGAGCTGGATGCTTACTGTAGCAGTGCAGGCTTGCTCAAGGGTACAACAGCGGTGCCCCACCTGGGAATCTGACCTGCAGAGTTTAATTACAGGTCTTGCTTCCCCGCTCACAAATTACCTTATGAAGCCCTTCACACACACATACAGACACACACACACACACACACACACACACACACACACGCACACACACACACACACACACACACTCTCTCTCTCACACACACACACACTCACACTCACACACACACTCACACTCACACACAGATGCAGTCACACACAGATGCAGTCACATGCAAGTATACACATGCATACACAAATGCTCTCACACATGCATATGTGTGCGTGCGTGCGCACACACACACACACACACACACACACACATAAATGAACACATACGACAACAACACAAAACCACAAAAACAAGGAGTACCAGTGGAAATCTGAGTCATCACTAAACAAGGTCAATATACAAGTGCCTTTTTTCAGGGTGCTGCCCGAAATATGCAGCCTTTCACTCCTGACCGTCTCCTGATTCGTCACTGTGTCTCGACAGAGGGATTACGAGCGTCTCCTCTCCCAGGGAGCAACTTGTTATTGTCCCATGCGGACACGCCCCTGTCTCTGCCCCTCTGAGTGGAGCGTGGGGGGCTGCAGGGGGAGGACGGGCTGAGTTACCCATGATCAGGAGGGTCTCTGCTACTGACACAGCTGTTCCTCTCTCTGCCACCTGCCCACGCTTACAAACACACACACACACACACACCATATAAACACACACGCACACCATATAAACACACACACACACGATATACAGACACACACATGCACACTGACACACTAACACCATATAAACACACACACCATATATAGACACAAAGATGCAGACTAACACATACACACTCTACAGACAGATACACTCACCATAGAGACAGACAGACAGACACACACACACCCAACCACACACAGACACACACACACACACACACACACACACACACACACACACACACACACACACACACACACACACACACACACACAAGCGTGCACAGTCTTCAAAGTCAGAGATCTCGGAGAGAATCTTCTTCTTCCTCCTGAGTGCTGTTAAATTCAAGAGATACAGAATGGCTTTATTCAACAGTAGCCAGCCCTGACACTTTCTTCCTGTCTCTGATAACACCCTAAAACAGTGAACGTGCAGTCGCATACTATAAATGTCTCACTGGTGACACAGTCAATCACAAACACTGTCTCCATGTATCCGTGACCATCATAGCTTCCTTATCACCTTTACTCCCTCTGTCACTTTCTGAAAACTATCTGTCACATTACTGCACCCAAAAAACAAATTCCGTATATTTCCAATTTACTATTAAAAACATCCTGGTGACCTATATCTGTGAAATGACAGAGCACATGTGAGTTGCCAAGGAGACCGTCTCTGCTGCCACTCTGACATACCACAAAGGTTTTCTACCATGGCTGAGAACATGCTTTTGAAACACCCACACGCATTCACTCTAATTTCACTTTGGATTCACATGCTCCTTCACACAGAGTACAACCTGAAACAGCTTGTGGTTAAAGTGTATGTCTTTTCAATTACTGTCAGTGGTTGTGCTGTATAATGGATAAGGAGCTGGGTTTGTAATCCAAAGGTTGTCGTTTTGACTCCCAGGTGGACTGTTTTGCCCTTAAGCATGAAAAGCAATTGCTTCAGTAAATATCCAGGTGTATGAATTGATGTATAGTATGCAGAGTAAAATGAAAGCTCTGCCAAGCAAATGAATAATGACTATTTTCAAAGACAGCTGGTAAATCCGCCAGTAGACTGTGATGGCATATCACGACTCAAGCTAGAACTAAATTATTACATCTCATAGATAAAATCAATAAGAACAGTTTGCTATATAAAAAAGAGAGACAAAATGAATTAAAGCCACTGTCTCTGCGCCCGTATCCTTTCATCTTAATACCAGCAGGCAGACTGACCTATGCCAGCAGATATCTGACCTAACCCAGAGGGAGGCAATTCATTAAAAGCAACTGCAATAATCACACAATTTATTATTTTTTATGTCTATTGATGGTCTGATCCTTGGATCAAAAAGCCATAATGACATGATTCAGAATGAAGCACGGGGGCTGGATTCAGAGCAGGACGTTCAGGATCGATTCACATTAGGACATCGGGGCTGGATTTACAGTAGGAGACAGAGCAGGACAGGACAGAGAGGCAGGAATCAGAGCAGGACAGAGAGGAAAGAATCAGAGCAGGACAGAGAGGCAGGAATCAGAGCAGGACAGAGAGGCAGGAATCAGAGCAGGACAGAGCGGAAAGAATCAGAGCAGGACAGAGAGGAAAGAATCAGAGCAGGACAGAGCGGAAAGAATCAGAGCAGGACAGAGAGGAAAGAATCAGAGCAGGACAGAGCGGAAAGAATCAGAGCAGGACAGAGAGGAAAGAATCAGAGCAGGACAGAGAGGAAAGAATCAGAGCAGGACAGGCATGCCGAGTGTTGATACAGAGAACATGAGGGACGCTTGTGCTGATTTCCCGATCTGCCGCAGTAACAGGCGTACAGAGGACTTCAAACAGACTTAATCTCTGCACCACAGTTTTGGGCTGGGAATTCCCACATGGTCAGCCCTATGAATAAAGATTCTGAGTGAAATTTACATTTGCTTTTCCAGAAACTGGAATGATCTTGCCAGAAACTGGCTTTTTTTGAGCTTGTTTGTCTGATGGATGCGTGACATGGGCACAGAACGTATTTAATACACCTTTGCGATATTGTTCATCCACTTGCTCAAGGGTACAACAGCACTGCCCTAAACAAGGTTAAAACCTGCAATACTCCCCTTAAAAGCCCCTCTGAAAAACCACGACTCACTACACACTCCCACCCTTGTTTCCTGTTGCCTGCTTGTCCTCATGCAGCCCCGTCTGCTGCAGATGGTTTGCAGAGGAAATTAACTTATCATGATGTAGTACCCATCTCACTGAGAGAGGGCAATCTGAGCAATTCAAATGTTATGGATATGGCGAGATGGCCTGACATGCAGGGTTGTGGTGGAACAGCCCATTTGCTCCGGCAGGGTTTCCTCATTACCGTTAAAGTTCCATTTATTTCAGGACTGTGGAACATTCTCTATTTTACTTGTCTCTGGTCCCTTTCACACAGACTGAGTAAAAGCTCAAAAAGCTGTGAGTCTCACTGCAAGACAAGAGTATATTGCATATGCTGTTTTACACAGCCAATTATACTGACAGCCAACTTTCCAGCCAACAACTGTTTCATGATTCTGACCAGCTGTGAGCACATGCTAAATCATAGATGAATACTACATTATTCAAACAAAGAGTAGATAGATATTTGCCCAACATATTACCTCAAGTATATTTATTTACTTTTCAGATTTTTGTAACGGTGGAAAGTCCTCCATTTTATTAAAGAAATTTAGCACTTTTCATTTTAGCAGTTAATGACTGAGTATGTATGTGAAACCAAGGGCATCAAAGAACATTTAAATTACTCATAGCCATATCTTTTGTGCTACTTTGATTTCCTCCTCATTGATATTATTACTTGAAATGACTTTTTCTGTTTGAAAGAAGCACAAATATGATGGCTGCTTATCACTTCCATATGCTCATTCTTATCAATGGCCTTTTACTGAATTTAAAATACTGCAGTGTCATCTTTGTACAAAAAGGTAGTCATTAGTAGTCAGTATCCAAATATTATTCTGGAACTTCTACATTATGAAAGAAAATAGATTTAGAACAGGACAATGGCAGACTTACTTCAACATACAAGCATTTCTGAACCTAGCATTACAGTGTTTTATCCTGGAGATGAAACTGCTGTGAAGTACTGTGCTCTGTAGCGACAAGAGCTCTTCAAAATGCCAGAACATGGAGGCCTTGGTCATGGCATTGCTTAGTGCAGTCAAATTGGATTGCTGATTTAAAGAGGGCCGTGTTTTCGACCATGGCAATCCGCTGATTGAATCCACAGTATGGATCTGAGTTGGCCTCACTGCAGCCAGCACAAACATGTAAACAGGAAGCCCTCACCTGCTGTGCTTTGTTTTTACTGGGCCAAATGCGAGGCAAAGCAAGCCGAAATAGGTCTGAAAGGGGTCTGATCAGTTCCGATCTGAGCAGCTGTGACAGCATTATGGAGGGTTGCAAATACTTTTTCCACATTAGAATCAAAGCAGACTGCCTCACTTTAGACTCTTGAGCCTGGTTCCAGCTTTATAGTGGAGAAGAGGTATAATAAGCCGGCCTAGTTCCAACTCTACAGTGGAAAAGGTGTATATTAAGTCAGCCTGGGTCCAGTTCTACAGTGGGAAAGAGGTATAATGAGCCAGCCTGATTCCAGCTCTACACTGGGAAAGGGGTATAATGAGTCAGGCTGGTTCCAGCTCTACACTGGGAAAGGGGTATAATGAGCCAGGCTGGTTTCAGTTCTACACTGGGAAAGGGGTATAATGAGCCAGGCTGGTTCCAGCTCTACACTGGGAAAGGGGTATAATGAGCCAGGCTGGTTTCAGTTCTACACTGGGAAAGGGGTATAATGAGCCAGGCTGGTTCCAGCTCTACACTGGGAAAGGGGTATAATGAGCCAGGCTGGTTTCAGTTCTACACTGGGAAAGGGGTATAATGAGCCAGGCTGGTTTCAGTTCTACACTGGGAAAAGGGTATAATGAGCCAGGCTGGTTTCAGTTCTACACTGGGAAAAGGGTATAATGAGCCAGGCTGGTTCCAGTTCTACACTGGGAAAAAGTTATAATGAGCCAGTCTGGTTCCAGGTCTACAGTGGGAAAGAAGCTAATGAATTGTGCATTCCACAACACAGCACTGTATCTGAGAAGGTCTGGAACTAGTCAGCCAGTCCCCCCCCCCAAACACACACCCACCCAAAGCTGGGAGGGCCGTTACATAACATGGGTTTGACGCAACAGTTGGGAGCTGGGGGAAACCAGAAAAGGCGTAACCTGGAATGTAAGGAAAACACACATCCCCCTCTTCACCCTACCCCTCCCCGAGTGTGAGGTCAGCGTTTGGGCTGCTTGTGGCCAGCACGCCCCCCAACCCCACCCCCCTAACACCACCACCACCACCCCCTGGAGGGGGAACTTACACAGGTGAGAGGGAAAGAGAGTGGTGAACAGGGCTGGAGGTAAAATAAAACGCAGTTCAGGCTCTTCTCTCTGGGTGACCCTGTAACCAGAGCTGCTGTGGGATAGCCTAACCGCTGCCGCCCTACTCACACTGCTGCCCTTACAGGACCAAGAGGATAAATCACTCCTCTGCAGCCACTGGAAGCTCCGAGACCTCACGGCCCCACCGCACACAGCTGCAGGTACGCTTTTACTGAGAGCTGGAGATGGCTGACAGGCTGAATCAGAAAGTCTCCGGGAATCCCTCGAAAAGAGAGCATTCTGATTGGTGGTGATCTTCAGGTCTGCCTGTCCTGTGAGGCCCAGACACAAAAACTGCACGACAGCTGTTGCTAAGCAGCGTCCTTGTCAAATCTGTGGTGAGGGGTGTCTATGTGTATGTGTCACAGTATGGCAGACACAGCGTGCACACCTGTTTCTGAGCTGGGGGTCGGGGATAAGTCAGTCAATAAATACGTTTGAGTTGACACAGGGGTTTATAAAAAATTCACAAGATAAAATTATATTGTATGCATGGTATATTCTGAATTCTGAATTTCCTCCCATAATGCATGTAATGGACATCCAAGAGCCTTCTCTCTGTGGCATTCTCCCTAATCACCAGCGTGTCTTTGCAAAGAACACTGATACAGTTTTTAAACTTTTTTTTTAATTTCCATGTTTACCACACCAGTGTGAGAACCAGGTGGCTGCAGGGAATCTCTGCACAGTGTTTTTTATCAGAGGCTCAGTGGGAGGGAGGGACAGGCGCGTCCCCCCGCTGCCAGGGCTCCGGTGCCCACCGATAACGGCGTCCGGCTCCAAACAGAGCTCGCGACTCCACGGAGCGCCCCTCAATGTTATCAGCACCCCCGCAGCGCCTACCCCCTCCCGCTGATGGACTTACAGCATGGCCAGAGGGCCGCACAATGGAAACAACCCCAGAGAGCCACTGTGTGCCTGTTTTGTTGTTATTTTCATTTGCTGCTGGCCAGCGTGCATGTTTTTCTTTCCTTTCCAGCCCATTGTTTTGCTTTTTTTCTTCCCCTGTATGTCCTGGAGAACGCCCAGCCGGAGTGAGAGAAGGGCTCCCATAAGCGCTCAGAGTTTCCACTCGCTGAGGGAGAGAGAGGGAGAGAGAGGGAGAGAGAGAGAGAGAGAAGAGAGGGAGGGAGTAAGAGAGAGAGAGGCAGAAACAGAGGAAGAGATAGAGGGAGAAAGGGAGGGAGAGAGGGACAGAGAGAGAGAGAGAGAGAGAGAGAGAGAGATGGTGAAAAGAGTAGAAAAGACATGATGGTAGAGAGAGGGAAAAGGGACAGGAGTCATTATGGAGAACTGCCCAGTCAGGGCCTTAATTTTGCACAGAAGGAGGGAGGGTGTCGAATGCAACTGCAAATAAACCGCCCGGACATAAATAAGCATGGCCTGGATTACTAAGAACTGCAGCCATTAGCCAAATTTAGAGAAGCACCACTGAGCTCACCAGCTCGTCATCGCAAGCAGCCCAAACACTCTCTGTCAACACAGAGAAAGCCCTTTATCATTTCACCACCCTTTACAACAACAAAACCAACACATTGCCCACAAGAAGCATCTGAGAGCACATAGCCGCTGTCGACTGACTGTCAACTGATTGACGGCTTTGTCTTGAAATCATTTCTTGGAATATTTGTTAGTTGAAGCTCTGCCCATCAAATGCAGCTTGTTATACTGAACTCCAATGGTAAATAAACCGCTGGCTCCAACTCCAGGAACATCAACAGCAAAACATGTCAAACCACAGCGTTTTGTAAGCGTCTTTATTAGCACGGCACGTGTTACTCACATCACTGTTCGATTTTAGGAGTTTCCCAGAAGTAAAGCCAAAAGCAAATGAAGTCATTCCTCTAAAAGCTGAAAGGGCCCACGTTCGTCCCCTAATTCAATTTATACAATGCTAAACCCTGCATGTGGGGGGTTGGAAATCCTATACGCTGACTGACAGTGGCGAAAGACCTGCGGGACTCCATGCAGTGCGGACTCCATGCTCTCACACATGGTTCCTATTGACCACGGAGGTCTGAGTCACTGAACACACAGAACCTCTTCACATCTATAGGAGAGCAAACATAGCTCATCTTTTCATGTAGTGAAACCCCGGCCCACAGTTGAACAGTTGCTACCATAACACCACACTGCACAACAGCTGGCTGCACCCTCAAATGGCTAGCTAGCCTCTCTCTTCATTCCATTCTATTGCAAATGGACAATGAGGACAACTTTGCTACAATGAGTGCTTTCTGCACAAGAAAAATAAACCAGTATCTACAAAAATTGTTACTAAAATATCTGGGGTGAGCTGATAAGCACTTCGCAAATTAATTTTGCTGAATATTTAAATAAAGCTGTTACGGAGTTAAGACGATTTATATGCATATTCCAACATAAAAAGTCCTGTAATCTCTTAAGGAAGATCCTGCAGATTATGACTATAAGGTTAATGAACGTTTACATGTTTTAATAGTTTCCCTATATTCATATAATGCTGTCAAAGAAATTGAACCATAGTGTAATTATATGAAGACAGATCATCAGCATTGCCCTGAAGTTCACAAAGCATTTCCTCAAGAGTCTTCACCTTGGCCCAATGACAGCATCTTTCTTGCCAAATGAATTTCCCATTCTGGGCCAGTTAGCCACAACCTTTCCCTTGACCAGTGTGGAATCATGGGAAATTTGTGTAGGAAGGAAAAGGTGGTCTGGAGCTGAACAAAAATTGTGCTTTACTCTACCCTCACTGCCTCTCTCTCTCTCTCCTCTCGGTCCAGTGACCTTTGACCTCCGTTCCCCTCTCACACACTAACAAGCAACGTTTCCCATTGACAGATCAGTCTTCAATC